>NC_140176.1:26062426-26117426 GCF_963971535.1 Notolepis coatsorum | reverse complement strand
ATCATGGTTGAGAGATGGTCAAGTGTGCGACCATTTTAACTGAGGGGTTGTATTTTAATGTATGTATTTTAGTGTATTGTAACCTATACTGATTCCTACTGTGTTTTAATTATTGTACTATGTTTTTTAACTGAGGGGTTGTATTTTAATGTATTTATTTGTATGTATTTTAGTGTATTGTAACCTATATTGATTCCTACTGTGTTTTAATTATTGTACTATGTTTTAATTATTGTTGTGCTCATGTCACCTGCCCCAGAGACTACAGTTGAAAATTAGCCAACTTGGCTAAACTGGCATATTTACAGTCAAATGTTCCTTAATATGCACTGTCTCTGTATTTTAAACCAATAAATACAAATACAAAATACGTTATGTCTTAACCCCATAACTGTTAAAAACTAACCTCTATAGTTTTGAGAGCACAAGCCCATGACTGCAATGACTGTTGGTTCAACCTGCAAGGCAATACAATCAGCTGCCGCTCGGTTTTAATCCATCAATAAAACAGTCTGTTGATCATGTGGCGCTTTTCTCACACAATGCAAATGACGTTTAGCATTATAGAACCGCACTATATATGTCGTCTGAGTGACAACATACTATATTTCATTGCCACTGAGGGAGAAAATGGTCCCAGGCGTAATAGGTAAAGCCCCAAAATAAATATGTATATTACAGGATTCAAACGCTGTAGGGTTTTGTGTCTGAAACAATCGGGTGCAAGATGACCCCCCCCCCCAAAAAAGAACCACAAAAGAATGTAAACTGCTTTTAGCCATCACAAGCCATAATGACTCCCTGCTGTCCCCCAGGGAAGCTGGTTAAACTTTTTATGTTTTCAGAAAACTTTTAAGTTCCCCTGTTGGGGACAAACCCTAACTGCTGCGCTGCACTACGCTTGAGGAGCGTTGAAATCAGGTGTCCTGCGCCGACCTCCAACCCACCCACGTCGTGAAGTTGAAGGTCGTGGCAAGGACATCACACGCACAGACGTACACAAAACACACACACTGTGGCAGACCAGCTGGCGTGGTAATAGACGGCGTCGGCCACTATGTGTCGGTCAAGGTACTGGGGCATATGCCCATATTAGGAGTTCCGTGGAGAGACTCCAGGCAGAGCGAAGGAAAAAAGAGGAAGGAAGAAATAGTGTATTGCTGCTAAACTGACTAAATTAGATGCTGCTTAATCGAATGCTAGAAATGTTGACGTGCAAGCGGAGGGTAACATTAGCTCAATGCCATCTAGCACAGGGGCGACAGTGGCTTAGGATGTAGAGCAGTCGTCTGGTAATCCAGAGGTTCGATTCCCGCTCCTCCCGGGCAGTGTGTCGAAGTGTCCCTGAGCAAGACACCTAACCCCTAATTGCTCCCGATGTGCATGTTGGCACCTTGCATGGTTGCCTTCTGCCATCGGTGTGTGAATGTGTGAGTGAACGGGTAAAATGTGAGGAACAAATTGTAAAGCGCTTTGGATAAAAGCACTATATAAATGCAGCCATTTACCATGTATTTACCATTTAGCTCCACAAGTTTAATGAGCAGCATGGGACAAGAAAGACTTGTGGATTGGCTATACTCTCAATAGAGAACAGCAGAGCCAGGAATTTGGACTGGAGCAACAAGCAATAATGACTTTGTTGAGCACAAGGCCCGTAGGATGAACTGCCAATGGGTGAGTAGCAGTTATCATATGTTGGAAAATGTGCACTTACTGTTACCTGAGAATTTGTCCGCTGTGCCATTGATGATGAATGATAATTCTATAAATGCAAGTGATTGTGTGATTGTGTGTCCATTAATTCACGCGTAGGCCTATAATCAATTGCTGTGCTTTTCTGGATGGCTATTTATTCAATGCTTATTATCAACATACTGTACTGTCTGAACTGAGCTGTGGTGGGCTGGTGGTTTGAGTCCAGGCTGTTCGATTATGGTTTATAAATGAGGTGCTGTGGCTGCTGTGTTAGGTTGCTGTCCAAGGTGCTGATCAAATGCTGGTTGTTTGCAGCAGTTGCAAGTATCCCCCTGTGCGCCGTGTGCTTTTGTTTGGGATCAGTGTGTGTGTGTGTGGGGGGGGGGGGCAAGTCAATATTTACACCTGGGTCAATCACCATTACTTGTGACCCTAACTTTCACCATGTAGTTCAGACTTTTAAGGAACTCATGTGAATTACTAGGAAACCTGTCCTTCCACACAGAAAGCACAGACACCAATGTTTTTGTCATTGAGATATATTGGCAGCAGAAGTTCTTAGCGTGGTTAGGAATGCTGGCGTAGCGGTCGTAACGCTAAAGAAATCACACAGGCCAACTTCCAAACAGTTTCCTCAACTGTTTCATCACAATATAATGAAATGACTTACACTTGTTAATTTTCTTTCAAATAAATGTGTTTCAAACCCCACTGTCAATGTGTATGGCAAAATCTACTCCCAGTTCAAACTAACCAAATACAGCAGTTGTTTGGATGGTTGTTAGCTGGACATAAAGAATGATTAGCTCTGTTTTAGCTGCTGGACGCAATTACATGCCTGACAAGTCGGTGGTGGGCGGGAAAATATCACATTAGACCCACAGGAACACCGCTAATATCTGTAACTGCCTGACAGTACAGCAAGCGTGAAGGTACGTGAACAGACTGAGAATATCTGGCTCTCCAGCAGATAAAAGTTGTCAACAGTGGCCGTGGTTGTAGGAGGGAGTGCAACGCCCCCCCCCCCCCTCCCCCCACCTCCATTCTCCTTCTCCTCCTCGCACTCAATCTATCTTCATCGCTCTGTCATTCCCCGTTCATCAGCTTCATCGCATGTCCTCATGACATAGGCAATGTTATGTGTGTGTGTGTGTGTGTGTGTTCTTAAAGGAATATATGGACGTTATAATGTCTGTCTCTGACAGCCTGGAGCACATTGCTATGTGTTAACTCATATAAATTTTTTTTTCATAATAAGAAGCCCTTCACAGAATTCTCCCTCCATGTTGCTGTGTGCGTGAGAAATATATCAACAAAAATGTAATTGGTGTTTTATTACTGGATTTCAGTGGAACAGTGATATTGTGTTTTTCCAATATGTTGCATACTCCACCACTGCACAGAAATGTTGGTTACAGGCAGCCATGGTGGAAGACAAGACAGCTACCCCGACAGTCCATCAAAGGCCTCTGTGCTATCTTTATTGTTGTGGTAGTGCTGTTGACATAAATGCCTTATTTTGTATATTATAGTAGTTGTACTGTACTGTAAGGATACACACTTATTTCACTGACATTGCTGATTCTGGATCTGATCTGATCTGTTACCTTTACTGGGCAGTACAGACTCGCACCATTCAATTGGAATAATGGAAAAAAAAATTGTGATACAGTATGTGCCAAAAATAAATGAATCACTTTGCATTGACACAGTCATGGGACAATAAGCAGTGCTAGTAAGCGTGATCACCGTTTGTAAATCTCGTTAGTACACGAATAACGTTGGGAAATGGGGTACAATTGGTTAAGTGGAATGCACAGAAGCTTAATTGGTTCAGACTGCGTTAATTTGCTTCATAATTAGTTCCCGGCAATGATGGGCAATTAATTAACCAGAACCCTCCTTTCTTCCAGACGATGAACAGGTTTCTGCAACAATTTACTGTTTACTTGTTAGTCCGACACGTCCACCTCAGCCTCCTGTCCCCTGGCAGCGTGCTTGTCTCTGTCACGCTGTTGCAGAGAAACCCATCTGTACCGTCTTCGCAGTGATACGCTGCGCAGTACGGCTGTATACGCGGAGTCGTGTGCGAGTGCCCCGCAGTGCGTTAGACCGATGGGCCGCAGAGATTTTATACACAGAGTATAATATAATAATTAGCACGAGATAATTATAGAGCGCTGTTATGTACCAGGAGCTGATCACTTCTGTGTCACTGTGCAGGCAGGCCTGAGTACTCCGGTGTCACGGGGCATGCAGGTGAGGGCTGCCAATTAGCCAATTAGTGCTGATTGGTTACCTGCTGGGAGCTTTAAAGGCAGACCTAGTAACACACATGCAGGGTCTGTGCTTAGAAGAAGAGCTGTCAGGTTCTGTATCGTTAGTGGCTTAGCTTGGCATCGCTACTGCACTATCTCGCGTACGTGCACGCGTACTGAATAAACCACAAATGTACCTCTAATACCAGTATTAGTCTGACCACACCCCTCATCAGCTTACCTTCATAAGCAGGTGTGTGGTCACCTGCTCTCCTCCTTCTCGCTTTCACCACAAGGAAGAGGTGCCTCGGTAGATCCCCACACTTGACACCATGATGGAAGAAATTGGATTAGGAACAGCTTGGGAAACAAGGATACGTTGACATCATATCTTTATTTTCTCTCTCACTATTTTCGAGAAAATACGGCGATATTGTCTTCGTACTGGAGTGTCTAGAAGATGATGATCATTCTAAAAACCCTCCACCGGTTTTCGTATTGGGAGCACGCCGCTGCATGCTTCTCAACTGCAGTTCCTTGCTGTGTTTGTTGGGGTGAAACCTGTCAGGCCACAGCTGAACTGTCGGACATGCCGCTGTTGTGAGGAGCGGTGCGTTCCAGGTTGGGTGAGTAGTGTTTGCTGGCGGGCTCCACTTGTCTGTTAGTGCTATGGGGGCTACTTGACAAAGTTTATGGAAACCGGCCCCAGGCTAGGGTCCTTTGTTTAGCCGCCTAGGCGACAGAAGGCCTTGGTCTGGCGACCATTATAGTTTTAACTAGTGGGCCGCGACCATTGACACTGGTGATCCCTGTGTGTTCTGGACGAGTGGATTCTCTCTGTCACCGTGTTAAGACCCCATCTTTCATATCCAAATGAGAGTATTCCTTCACGAGGGGATATGTGCATGTAATGTGCGATAGCGGCAGATTCATGTTCAAAGTCAGCTATACAGGCCAGTTGGTACTGTGCTGATTCCGCCGGACGTGGTAATGTCACCGTTGTGAAGCGGTGTTGACGTCTTGTTTTCTCTTTTCTCTTAAAAAGTGAGGAGGGGTTCAGAACGGCGGCCTGTCTGGGTGAGTGTTATGTCATTGTTTACATGTTCATGGCTTACGGTTAGCCGGTCAGTGGCCTGGCGCGGGGTAGCTTAGCTTCTCGCGCGCCGCCGGGAGCTCGCTTCTGATCGCGTGCGTCGTTAGATCGGCGTCTCGCGAGCGGAAGCAATAGCACCCGAACGGTTGGAGCAGCCGTTAGCTTGATGCTATTCTGTTGAACGTGCTTTGATTTTAACATGTTTTACACTCTTGACCACGACGTCATCCTTGACAGGGGATGTTCGTCGACCCTGCCTGAGCCTAGACGGGGATTGCGTCAACAAAGAGGACTGTAGCGACTGGTGGAGCGGCGACGCTGCCCGGGTCGAACAACACAGGACGGCTGTGTTCTACGGTGTCTTGTGACTGCACTTCGCTGATCTGCGTTCCGGGTAGGTACGGGGTTGGCCAGACCTCATAACACGTCTTCTGGTTTTACTTTGCTAAATGTATTGTGAATAACGGTGTTTTTTCCCAAAACGTGTGTTGTTGCAATGCATTTGGGATACGTTGCGGGTTGTGTGTGAGCTGTTTTTGTCACTGGCAGTTAGCTTCTCCGTGCAGATCGTGATGTATTGATCTGGTTGTTGTGTGAGAAACATCATGGTGTTTATGTGTACCGTGTACTCACTACTAAGGCAACTGACCTATGAAGCTATGCTTGGTGACAAGTGAGTAAAAGAATGTTCTTTCTCAGACTGTAATGACAATGAACAGTGAGTTCACACATTAACAGGTTTTCCTGTTTTAACTGGCCGTATTGAGGGTAAAATAGGAGGATTGTGTTTTTCCCCCCCGGTTCCCTGGGGACTTTATCACCTCCTATCAGACATGTTGTGCATTAATTGTGTCTTTTGTGTGGTAGGGATACGATGTGACTCTTAGCTTGATTGCTGAGGTTGTGCTAAATCTGCTGGAGAAACTTATTTCCTAAAGGGAAATTGGTTTGGTTGCTGTCATGTGTGCTTAGCAAGGCCTGTGGTCGATACTAATCAAGAATGATGTATTCTCTCATTGTGAAAAAAACGGCGTTCCTCTGTTGAGTGTTTTTGCCATTTTTTGTAGGTGATGATGGGTTGTGTGTGTCATGTGACCTACAACTGGGTTGTACTGGCCACAGAAGCACATGTGTATGTTGGACCGGGGTTCTTAGAGCCTTCTCTATTCTGTGTTTTTCCTTAGTAAAAATCAGATAGCAGGTTAGCTCATGCGCTGTGTGGAGCTGTGAAACGCTTCATAGAGCTGACTATGACTGTGTCATATTCTCTTTTTGTCGTTACGTCGTATCATGGGTGTGGGGTCGTAAAGGGGTGAACTGGTAACCTTTCCTCTCCCCATTGTTCTGTCGGTCAGGGGTACACCCCCTGTCCTTCAAGGTTCCCGTCACGTGGCGGTTCGGCACGTTACGGGGGGGGGGGGGGGGGGGGGGAGGGAGTTCCTGGTCCCACGGCCTGGTATATTGGGCGTGTGCACCGCAGGAATTCCCCCGCCATAGAGTACGTCACCGTGCGCGTCTCTGTTGGTAGGACTTCCGTGTGCTGTTCAGGTCCATGTGATGGATCTGTTTTCAGGGGGGGTGGTCAGGGCTCCTCCTCACCAAGCGCCTACTCAGGCCTTCTGTGAGTTCGGACTCCTTCTTCCATGTGAGGAAGCCTCCATCAGAGTACAGAGCCTTCCTCCTCAGATTGTCAAAGTGAGTGGACCCTCTAGAAGGGTCCTTTTCTATTGTATGTATATTCGATTCAATTCGTTTATTGAGTGTGTATGGGTTCGGTGCCTCTTCCCCGGAGGCCCTAAAACCAGTTTTTTACATGGCTCAAGGTGCAATATATTCTTTTCAATCTGTACAGCTCGCGTGGGAAGTCTCTCTGGGGATCCCCGTCTCTTTCCTATGGGAGGGTGGTGGGATGTAAAAATGTGAACATTTTTTACCCCGGCTGTGTAGACTGGGATACATACTGTTGATGCTTCCTTCTTTCTATTCCAGAAGTGTTGGAGTTAGGGAGTGTCACACCCCTCTTGTCGTTCCCCTGGGCGCCTTGGGGATTCAATGACAGGTCTAAATAGCCTGTTCATTGATGGGGGTGTGTCCCGACGCACGTATAGTGCTAGCTCGCTGTAAACAGGCGATTGACTGGCACGCCTTGGTTGCTTGTGGTTGAAACAGCGTTTTTATAAAGCAACTGAGATGGGGGTTTTTCCTCTTCCGGCGACCACATCCCATGACCTGGGTGGGTTGTCGACGGATTCTCGTTCATGTCTGGGGGATGATGACGGGATGGATCTGAACATATGTAGTGGGGTCTCACGCCCTTGGGGTGGGCCACCAGGCGCGGTTCGTCCGAACGTCTGGGTGGCGCCTTCTTTTCATGTTAAGATCAACACGCATATCTGCCCTTCTCCTGGAGTAGGCATGTCGGCGTGGTTAGGGCACGGGACTGGTTCTGGTCACGCTGGTCCAGATCAGTTGAACCCGTTGTCCGCCGGGGATGCAGATCTGCTGTTCTGGTACCCTGAGGGACTTGGGCTTTTTTCAGGGGGAAAAATGCCAGGTCGGTCTGGGTGTCACAGGGTTAAGCGCTATGGAGACCCTGGTTGGGTATGTTTTTACTCGGCACTGTCGTCATGGCTTACAGCCATGCCATTCTGTACGCGCTCGATCTCGTCGGATCTCGGCCGCTACACAGGTTGGTCCTGGTTAGTACTTGGTTGGGAGACCGCCGGGGAATACCGGGTACGGTGTGCTTAGGGGCTGGTTCTCCATTATTTTTCGCTCCTCTCTCACGCATGGCGAAGAGGGGCCTGTGGGGGTGGTTTTTTGACCTCCTCTGGTGACCCTGTGCTTCCCGTACCGCCAGGCCCGGTCCGAAGTGATGTTTGGGACCCGTAGGCCTGGGTTAACCCTTTTTGGAAACTGAAACACTTGTACTGCGGTATAGCCGGTGTATACCCGCAGGTGTGTTTTGGAGTTTTTTCTTGAGGGGTTATAGGAACAACCACCGCATTGGGTAACACCGAGGTGGTTGATTCCCTGGTGTGTTGGAGCAGTGTCAACTCCCGGGTTCACCGTTTGAGGGTGCCCCTGCACGTTCATGACGTCTGCCAATCGTGTCAGCCTTCTCTGCCTCGACCCCTCTGGGTGGGGGTTGTTAAATGGAGGCTTGGTCATGCAACACCGCCAGCTTACGCTCCTTCCGCCGGGGCGGCTGTGTTCAGCTGTCCCCTCTGGCGCCTGTCTCGTCCGCAGTCTCCAGGCTAGGGTTAACAGCCTGTTGCCTGGTTTTTCCCCGGTGCGCTGCCTGCTTCCGTTGGTTAACCTTTTTTGTGTGCTTACGGCCATGCTGACTGCCTATTCTGCAGGGTCAGTGTGCCAGGCGGTGTACTATTGGGGGGACGGGGCCCGCTCGGCTTACGGCCATACCGACCTGAACACGCCCGATCTCGTCCGATCTCGGAAGCTGGGCAGGTTCTGGCCTGGTTGGTTCCGCCTGGGAATACCAGGTGCAGTAACTGAGGGGCCTTTGTCCGAATACGCTGGCGATGTGGGGGGCGGGGCACTACGTGCCCACCTGGTGGGGTCTTGATGCTGGCATCATGGACTTCTCCGGGCCCCCATTCTAGGGAGTCCAGTCCTTTTGGTGGGTCTGGGTCTTCCTTCGTGCTCCGCTGCTACGGCCTTGCCACGGGGTTGGGTTTGCCCTTGACCCCGTGATTCTGGGGGCAGTAACGAGGTTGTTCCTCCGTTCGTTCCCGGGTGGCATGCGGGTTGTGCGTGTGGGTAGTCGTGGGGTCAAGCCACGGTCTGCTCACCCTGTGCGTTGAGTTGCTTGAGTGCCTCTTCGCACGGTCGGGTCCGTCGCCCTCCCGTGACGTCCCTAATAGGGGGGCTACCCTCCATTAGGGGGGGTCGGGGGGGCTCGGCCCTCCCTGTTCTGATGGTTTTGGGGGGCTGTCAGCGGGGTGTATTTGTCAGCCAAGTGGCTCCGCTTGGCCTCCCTTGTGCAGTAGCGATGCCAAGCTAAGCCACTAACGATACAGAACGTTAGGTTATGACTATAACCAAGTTCTGTTAGTTAGGGGCGATGCTTGGCATCGGACGGCCGCTGCAGCCCTTGTCCTCACCTTGTGGTGAAAGCTTGGGAAGGAGGAGAGCAGGTGACCACACACCTGCTTATGAAGGTAAGCTGATGAGGGGTGTGGTCAGACTAATACTGGTATTAGAGGTACATTTGTGGTTTATTCAGTACGTGTGCACGTACGCGAGATAGTGCAGTAGCGATGCCAAGCATCGCCCCTAACTAACAGAACTTGGTTATAGTCATAACCTAACGTTCTTCCAGTCCTTGTCCGTTGGGTTTACCTTAGTACTTTAGTTTACATTTATATTAATAGTTCCTTGAGATAGTAGCACTTCGAGTTAGAGCACAGGGTTTTGGTGTTGGTTTGCACATAGGTTGCGTGCCCATGAGCCAGGGTCGTAACAGTTGGGCGCTCGTCCGGGATATTTACCCCTAGAAATTGTTTGGTGGTTTTTTTTTTGTGTTACACAGGGTGTCATGGTGCTATGGTTTGGGTGGTGTTCGTTACATATGGTGTAACGTGGGGGCTGAGCCATTTCATCAAACAGGTGAGTATGCCGTATTTGTTTGTAATTTGATGTGACTACTTATGCTGTTAAAATATATAGTTTAGTGGGCACCACATGTAGATAAGGACATTATTTTCTGGTTGTTGGTTAGCGTCCTGTGCACCACGTACTCCTGGGGCAGTCAGGGAAGGGATTAGCACCATCTGCTTGTCTGGTACCGTATCATGTACTGGACGGGTGGATGGTCAAGTATGATCTTTGACTGGTAGCAGGTGTGGTTGAAGATGGTTAGGTCTACAGGGCATTAGTTTATGGGTAGGTAGATTAGGGCGGCCAGAAAACACAGGTAGTGTGGTAGGGCTTGATTTAGTGTTTTTTAGGGTAGACATGTGGTGGGCCGGTTTTGACTGCAGTTTAGACGTAGAAGCATTATGTAGTCACATCGGGTTAGAAGGCGCACCTGTTTGGGATTGTTTGTTGGATTTATTTTGTTTGTTTGAGTGTTTGGTGAGCATACCTGGTGGCACCTAACACCCTGCGTGTATGACACGTCTATTTAGGGTGGGTGTGTTTTATTTTTATTTTTCTTTTTTTTTCTTTTGCAACCTAGAAAGGTGCGCTCCGTAGAGCTCACATTTCCACCGCGTTCCCTTCTGGTTGTTATTATTGGCATTTAGCATTCTTCAGTGGTTCTTCATGGTTCTTCAGTGGTTCTTCGTGGTTCTTCAGTGGTTCGTTGGGGGGGTCTTTGTGGTTCGTTAGTGGTTCTTTGTGACTGTGAGGTAGGGTGTGTAGCTTGGGGTGGCTGGTTCAGTGACAATGGCTTCCATCAGGGACTTTGTTGATCGCCCGTCTCATGACTTGTTAGAGACGTTTTCCAAGGAACAACTGCTAGAACTTGCTGTACACTACAGGGTGGAGCTTTCTGCAGGGGAGAAACGTTTGAAGCCGTCTGCCTTGAGTGCGTTAAGGGTGTTACTCGTTAGGGAGCAGGTGCTTGAGGAGAGGGTGGAGGAGCCTCCTTCGTCTGGCGCGTCTCCGCTATTACCTGGTGTAGAGGGTGAGTGGAGGATAAGGGAGTTGGAGTTTAAGGAAAGGCA
The DNA here is from genome assembly GCF_963971535.1 of Notolepis coatsorum. Lineage (NCBI taxonomy): Eukaryota > Metazoa > Chordata > Actinopteri > Aulopiformes > Paralepididae > Notolepis > Notolepis coatsorum. The sequence continues at coordinate 26,106,687 of NC_140176.1, read as the reverse complement.
GCTAGAGCGAGAGCGTGAGGAGAGGAGAGAGGAGCATGAGCTTAAAGAGAGGAAAGAGGAGCGTGAGTTTAAGGAGAAACAAATGTTGTTGGAGCACGAGCGTGCACAGAAGGAGCTTGAATATAAGCATGCTGCCTTGCAGGCGGGCGCTCTGCATCCAGAGTCACGTTCAGGTTTTGATGTAGGCAGGAATATTAGGATGGTACCTCCATTTTTTGAGAAAGACGTGGAAAGATATTTTCCCCTTTTTGAACGGGTGGCAACCACATTGAAGTGGCCTGATACCGCCTGGACACTGCTGCTGCAATGTGTTTTAGTTGGTAGGGCACGAGAAGCCTACACTGCTCTGTCCCTTGAACAAAGCGCTGATTATGAGCTGGTTAAAGCTTCCATTTTGAGGGCTTATGAGTTGGTCCCCGAGGCCTATCGTCAGCGTTTTAGAGGTTATCGCAGGTCGGAGGGGCAGTCTTATGTTGAATTTGGAAGGGAGAAGGAGAACCTGTTTGACAGGTGGTGCACTTCTCAGAAGGCAGAGTCAAGAGAGCAGCTTAGGCAGTTGATTCTCCTAGAGGAATTTAAAAGATGTGTTCCTGATACTGTTTCCACACATCTAAATGAGCGTAAGGTATCGAAGATAGGCGACGCCGCTGTCTTCGCTGATGAGTTTGTGTTGACACACAAGTCCGTGTTTTTGGAGGACTACCGTGTTGAGTCCGGGGATAGGCGTCCTGTTCAGGGGGGCCGTTTCCCAAAACCTGTGTCTGCTGGTCAGTTAACTTCACCTCCTAGGCGGGGTGGTTCTGCTGGTGCATTCCCAGAAGGGATTATCTGTTTCTACTGTAAAGAACCTGGTCATATCGTTGCTGGGTGCCCGGTGCTTGAGCAGAAAAATGTCAGAACTGTGGCTCTGGTAGAAACCATATGCAGAATGCCTATGCCAACGTTAGATGGGGATGGGGGAAGTATCAAACGTGTGGACAAAGAGCTCGAGGGTTCCTCAAGGTTTATGATGAATGGATTTGTTTCCCTGACTAATGCACTAGAGTCCAAACAGGCTATAACAATTTGGAGAGATACCGGTGCTTTTCAGTCCCTCATTCTGGAGGGGGTTTTGCCGTTTTCAGAAAACTCTTCTTTGCATTCCGGTGTCGTTGTTTGGGGCTTTGGGGGTGGATTTGTGGATGCACCTTTGCATGAGGTCACGCTCAATTCTCCCTTAGTATCAGGCAATGTTGTTGTGGGGGTATGTTCTCACATTCCCATAAAGGGGGTGTCCTTCATTCTAGGGAATGATTTGGCTGGTGACAAAGTGTTGGCTACTCCGGTTGTAACTCCCATTCCTGTGGTTTCTGAGGTCCCTAATGAGCTGGCACAGAAACATCCAGGAGTGTTTCCTGTGTGTGCTGTGGCTCGGGAAATGTCAAAGGACAAAAGTGATGTTGTTGACACTTCGACTTGGGACATTACACTTAGTGACACATTCGTTGTTGAATTAAAATGTGTACCTGTTGAGAATTTTGGAAAGCACACTGTGGATCTACCTCTGCATAATGATTCTCTTGATTGTGGCTTTGTGTTAGGCCCGGTGGTGAAACCAGAGTTGACATGCGTGCCGGAGAAGCATGTGGCAGGAGATGGTACGGCAGCGCAGTGTCTCAGGGTCTTCCCAGCCTGTATGGTGGCTGAGGCCACGAACGAATTGGAGGAGGAGTGTGGGAAGGATGCTATGAGAGGTGCTGTTGTTTCATGTGACACCGTTCTAGTTGGAGAGGCTACTAAGCCTGACTTAGGCTGCCAGCCTTCCCACAGTAGCTCTATTGTCCCTAATGTTTCACTTGTGGGCAGGGATGGTCTCAGTATGTCAGTTGATGATTCTGACATTGATCCACATGTCCACACTGATTCTCTGCCATGCGTGTGATGGTCAACCTAGTTACCTGTGTCCTGTGGGGCAGGAGCCGCCTTCGCGACCTGGTCTGTTGAGTGGCAGCCATTTTGATTTTGATCAGGACAATGTTATTTTGGGTGACGCCATTTTAGATGGTGTTCCAGACGTTTTTGTGACTGTCGTACTGCCATGTTCCAGGTACGGTGGGGCTGTACCTGAGGCGGTACATCCTACTCTGGATGTTCACGGCTTGCAGTATCCTGGACTGCCAGTGCCACTGTGCAGGCAGGCCTGAGTACTCCGGTGTCACGGGGCATGCAGGTGAGGGCTGCCAATTAGCCAATTAGTGCTGATTGGTTACCTGCTGGGAGCTTTAAAGGCAGACCTAGTAACACACATGCAGGGTCTGTGCTTAGAAGAAGAGCTGTCAGGTTCTTCCAGTCCTTGTCCGTTGGGTTTACCTTAGTACTTTAGTTTACATTTATATTAATAGTTCCTTGAGATAGTAGCACTTCGAGTTAGAGCACAGGGTTTTGGTGTTGGTTTGCACATAGGTTGCGTGCCCATGAGCCAGGGTCGTAACAAGCGCCGACATAATTCCTGATGAAGATACGGTCTGAGGGTTCTCTCCTTCAGCTGGAGGCCACACGTGAGCTCATCGGTCCAGTTTGTTTACCTATCTGTACTCCGGGTAGGTTCGCAGACATACACACACACACACACACACACACACACACACACACACACACACACACACACACACACACACACACACACACACACACACACACACACACACACACACACACACACACACACACACACACACACACACACACACACACACACACACACACACACACACACACACACACACACACACACACACACACACACATGGGAGCTGCTCTGTACAGTACAAACTCAATGTTATACTGCTGTTTACCTCTCAAGGACAGGTTATTATTTATTTATTTCACCAGGCAATCATGTGCTTGCAGCAGTAAAGGTCAGGGATTTGTTCAGTACATTCTACTGGTTATCTAGGCGGGTATAGTCAGCTTTCTTCAATTAGTCTGCTCGTTTGAAAAATGTTTGGATAGGAAGTTAAATAGTGATCGAATGGCCGCCAATCGTTATCGGCCAATATTCATTGATCGGTGCATAACCGCAGACAAAAAGAAAAACATCAACGTGGTCAAATGAGTGCTGGTTTATAAACGTAAAACATCCTGCTCTTACGCAGAGCTGTCTCTATGCTTGTAGTGTACTGTACGTCACAGCCTGCTAAACACCATTGATGCAAAACATGATTTGTATCAAATTGGGACATCGGCGACCAAATTAGTTGGTAGAGAATGCAGCTATAACGTTCAATTGGGTGTATACAGAGTATCACTAATAACCAAAAACGAAGTTTGTATGAGTTATGCAGTGATGTAGTGAAGTCAACGGTATATAGTTCTTAGTTCTATGTTCTTTTCTAGCAAAACCATACCTTCATCATGGACACAGTGAATCAATTTAAATATATCTTTTCCAACTAATCTTCGGTTCTTATTTATAAAAGAGATTACAAAAAAATATGGGGGTAACAATAATATCATATAATTAATTCAATAGGTTAAAGGAAAATATTTTGAGTAAAGGTAGCACTGGTTCAGTTCTTCTTTGGGCAGAGATGTTTGATAGTGGTATGTCGTCCAACTCTCGTGGGAGTTTAGGAGTGTGGTGAACAATTGCTCAGTTGAGCGCCTAAGGTACTTGTAAAACGATTCAATAGCTCTATATTCGCTTATATCATACATTTCAGCGTTAAATGGTGAGTTACAAAGCAATAAGCACACAGATGTCATTTTCATTTTGAAGTGAGCCGAGCTCCCAGTGTGATTACATTATGGCAGAACGCCTCGCACAGCGACATACAGAGAGCACACAATGATGGCTTGTGAATGTCACACACTCCTGTGTCGAAACCACTACAGTACAGCATGCTGTGGATGTGATCCCATTAGTATGTCTGAACAGGGTGACAGGCGGACATAGCTACACTGTCATTATTAACATGACCATGAATAAATAATGCTACACGATAAATAGAAGGATTTAAGTAGACGCACCCACCTCCCTGTGATAGATTGGATGCCGATCGGTATCGCTCAATATTGCTTCCAATGATCTCCCACAAAAATCCTGGTCAGGGCATCCGTAAAGTTAAAGGTGCTATAGATCGGTGGTTCCCAAAGTCGCGGTCGCGACCCAAAGGTGGGCCGCGAGCAGCCATGGGTGGGCCGCGAGATGATTTAAAAAAAAATAAAAATAATTTTTTTTTTTTTTTTTTTTTTTTTTTATAATTTTTTTTTGTCAGGCCACTGAACTTAGAAGCAGGCCAGGACAGTGTTTCTAGTTGTATTCTAAAATTCTATTCTATTGTATTCTAAAATGTGACTATATGGTTTTATATTAACGTAATAAATAAACAAAAACGAAAAATCTACTTATTTCAACGAACATTTCAAACTAAATAACAGATTATGCACATAAAACGCTGAAAACAACCGAAGCAACAATAGTATTTTAATGAGGCTATTATTATTATTATCATTATTATTTTGCAACAAGTTAGCCCTCTCATAAATAGCACATATAAATGAATAACTAACTTGAACTAACTTAATAGGATTGAAGTGATATTTGGCTTAAAAAATCGGTCGCCTGGCAAAAAAAAAAAGCCCGACGATGTGCATTGGGCCGCGGCTCTCTGACGCCTTATTTTCTGGGCCCTGGCCTGAAAAGTTTGGGAACCCCTGCTATAGATAACATTCATCCACTAGATGTCGCTTGTCTAGAGCACCAGCATGTAATTTATCCAATCAGGTGCATTCCATTTAGGGAGATGGGAAGTAGGGAGGGGATACATGCACGCAACATGTAAACAACTAGATTAATTTTGGACCCGCCAAATGTTTTAAAATGATACATAACAATGTTATCTATAGCACCTTTAAATTATCTCATAATGTAATCTGCTCATCACTATGCTGCTCTACAAAGGCGCTATTGGAACAAAATGGGGGAAATCACATTTTCTGCTTCCAAATTCTCCACACTACATACTATGTTGTATGTGATTTTCCATATGTGATCTGTTAGTGTATAAATAAAAGTATGCAACAGATATTTGTATGCATACCAAAAGCACCTATTTAAGTATGGAGTGGATGGTTGCTACATCATTTCAATCCCACAATTATTTGCAGCAGGTCATTTCCAGGGCCATTTTCGGTTCTATGTCAGCAAAAATCTCCCTAACAAACACACAAAAATAAAAAATAAACATTCAGTATACAGGCGACTGAAGCATGATGTGTGTGTTTCTTTTGGCACGACAGTATATCCCCCCGCTTGCACAGATAGCAAGTTGAAACAGCTGTGACTGAATGTATTTCTTATTCTGTTATTATGAATGGTCACTTCCACCTGGGTGTGCAGGTCCTCCAAGTATGTTGTATGCAGTATGATTAAAGATTATATACTTTTTGCCATGATTATATACTATAAGCCTGTCAACTTCAAGAGGACGTAATCAGAGCAACATAACTGGACCACACACCACTTTAACGTAACCTATAGAAGTCAATGGTTCAAGGTTTGAACGCTCCCAAACACTGGAATACACAAACGTCATGTAGAATGCATACTTTTACTTTAGATACTGAAGTACATTCAGTAGCAAATACTTTTACCAGAGTACTCATTTATCTGGGTATTTCTACTTTTACTTAAGTAAAGGAACAGTGTACCACTGTTTATGTGTATAGTATATGCAATGAGTTTGGAGGCAGCTGTTGCCTGTGCAGTTGGGGGAAGGAGTGCAAAGCCTATAGTCATGATGAATGGGTTCCAATTGTACACATGTTGAAGGATCATGCTGCTTACACCTCCAGAATGGAAATTCTGAATCCTATATGGTATTTTTTCTAGTCCCTAAATAATGGACCTCTTCTACACAATACCTAATAGTTTGAGTGAGGACTGTGCAGTAGTTCCATACTAGTTTCAGTCATTTCTAGCTGTGACCAGCAGCTCTATAGGTCGCTCTGTTTGGTTGGTTTCTTGGTCCACAAAAGTGTCCCCACCATTTAGCAGCCACAGTTTCCGCCCCCTGCAGAAGTATCTTCGTCCTGTGCTTGAATGCATGCATGCAGATTGTTACTGTGTATGGTAAGACTCACTGCATGATAACCACATCTCAGTATATTCCTTTTGAATATGAAATGATCTCTAACTGGCGGAGACCAGTGAGTGCTATAGTGGGGGAGGCTTGGCGTGGATGTGAACTACCGCTGTTGTGGTTCTGCACCACGTTGTTGTGTGGCTTTAGAGCGCAGCTCCTCTGGCTGGAGGAAGGCAGTGACAACAGGAATATTAACGGAGCTCATGGGAGAAGCATGGGCACATCCATCACCTATTCGCCTTGCCCCCGCCTTGATTTGCTTTGGGGCCCACTGCCACGCTACTTCATTATGTCACCGTGCTCTCTCCCTTTTACTCCCATAACTCGCCCAATCACCCCTCTCTCTTTATCTCCTTCACACCTTCTTTTCTTCCTATCACCTTACACCTTACACCTCCCCATTCCATAGCTCTCTCTCTCTCTCTCTCTCTCTCTCTCTCTCTCTCTCTCTCTCTCTCTTCTCTCTCTCTCTCTCTCTCTCTCTCTCTCTCCTCTCTCTCTCTCTCTCTCTCTCTCTCTCTCTCTCTCTCTCTCTCTCTCTCTCCTCTCTCTCTCTCTCTCTGGTATTCCATCTATTTAATTTGGTATGTTTCACTATCCCTGCCCCCCTCTCTCCTCTACCCCCCCCCCCTCCCATTTCTCTCTTTCTTGGAAGCCTGGGGGCAACAGACATGTTTTATTCACCCTCCTGTCATTCCTACTCTCCACATGTTACATATTCACACCCGATCGATGGTGGAATAATTTGTAAGTGAAAGCAATGAACCAGTGGGGTTCCTTTTGTTCGTTTTGTATTCATTGCGGAATGCCATAAAACATGCTGTTAGACTAACAACAATGCAGTGAATGTTTGTGTGCACTTGTGTGTGTGTGTGTGGGGGGGGGGGGGGGGGGTGAAAGTCCATGTAAAATGCTTGCAATATACACACACACACAAATACATACACAACTACAATTGTACAAATTACGTGATGAGTCCAGACAAATACACACATAATTGCATCTCTGAGAAACAGAGAGAGAGAGAGAGAGTAAGGAGGAGAGGAGAGGTGAAAAAGAGGAGAGGAGAGGAGAAAAAGAGGAAAGAAGAAAGAGGAGAGGAGAAAGAGGGGAGAGGAGAAAGAAGAGAGGAGAAAGTGTGGAATGAGACGGAGGAGAGGGGATCAGAAAGAAGAGGACAGGAGTAAAGAGAGAGGAAACGCTGCAGTGCCAGGCTCAAGGCGTAGGGAGCAGATAGACAGATAGACAGACAGGCCACAGTATCAGCATCATTTCAACCAAGGGGCTGCGCAGTAAGATGAACTGTACGTGCATTCTTACATTTGTGAGGACCTATTTGAGTTCTGGATAGAAGGAGTGAGGAGATATGAAGGAGGATATGGTGACATTTTGGCTCCTCTTGTCATGCACCTCCCAGCCTCCAGGTTCCCCCCGTCCCCTGTACCCCCTTGGTTTAACCCCTCGCTCTATCCTTGCCTGTCTACTCTCTCTCTCTCTCTCTCTCTCTCTCTCTCTCTCTCTCTCTCTCTCTCTCTCTCTCTCTCTCTCTCTCTCTCTCTCTCTCTCTCTCTCTCTCTCTCTCTCTCTCTCTCTCTCTCTCTCTCTCTCTCTCTCCCTCTCTCTCTCTCTCTCTCTCCCTAAATTACAGGCATTGGGTTCAGGTGTGTGGAAGCCAGATGAGCAATCGAAATCTGCCTGCTGATTGCTCCACCTATTTAGACCTGGCTCAGATGTCATCATCATGCTGCCAGGTCGTAACTTCTAGTAGACCAGTCAGTCATGGTATTTAGTAGGGATGTCCGATATTATCGACCGATATTGGCATTAAAATGTGATATCGGAAATTATCTGTATCGGTTTAAAAAAAAAATTAAATTTTTTTAACCTTTATTTACCCAGGCAAGCAAGTAAGAACACATTCTGATTTTTTTATTGTCAAAAGTATGCATAATGTTGTGTTAATTCCACGACAAGAGATATGTAATGTTAATTACCTGAAATTATTCCGTTTTTTGGGGGGGGGGGGGGGGACCCTACATATATCGGTATCGGTTGATATCGGTTGATATCGGTATCGGAAATGAAGAGTTGGACAATATCGGTATATCGGTATCGGTAAAAAAGCCAATATCGAGCATCCCTAGTATTTAGCGCTCGTTATTGTATCAGTCCTGACTCCTTTCTCCGTTTGCCTGGTCTAACCCTGTCTTGTCCTCCTTGCTCACAGTCCTCTACCCGGCTCCTCTCCCTGTCCCTGTGGATCCTGTGTATGACCTTCGCCTGCCTGACTACCCTTCTCCTCGTGTACCGCCTGGACTGTCTGAGAACCCGGCTCCGTCTACGACCTCCCACTTGTCTGACTACCCTTCTACTGGGTTCTGGCTATACTACAAATCCCCTCTTGTTGAAAAGGAGTGATATTACATTTAGGGTTAGGTCAAGGTTAGCGTAAGGCTTGATGTTGGGCGTGTATTAGTATGGGGTGTAAGTTAGGGTTAGGGGCGACCTCTACCAGGGTTTAAACACCAGCGTGGGAAAAACCCTGTCAAATTTCTCCACGTTTTTTCTGACAGAAGGTGCCAGGGAGTGCGGAAATCTGGATAAACAATGATGATGCATCGTAACCGGCCAGGACACAAGCCTAAGACGTGCTGCAGGCAGCGTGTGCACAACGGCATCGTATACAATGGAGAAAAGGTCACGTTATGTTGTGGCGAAGCTTGCCCAGACAAGAAAAGGAATCATAATCTCTTAACAGTTAATGGAGATGTCTCTAAACGTGATGTGCAAAACACCATATGCTTGTGTTTGATTAATCTGCATTAATCTGTTGCTTCAACCGAATAATCGACTTTTATCAGTTTCATCTACTGGTGATATTATTACAGGAGCACACAGTCCACTTGGTGCGGCTGGTGCTGTAGTCTCTTCCGTTTGAACCTGTAGTCCTGACAAGGACCACAATGGAAATGAGATCTGAGCTTATTTGTGTCTATCCTTGGCAGTATTTCAGACTGTGCTTCTGTCACACATGTTGTTTATATATTGTCAAATAAAGTGATTCCTTCATTCATTCCTTCATTCCTTCATTCCTTCATTCATTCATTCATTCATTCATTCATTCATTCATTCATTCATTCATTCATTCATTCATTCATTCATTCGTTCATTCATTCATTCATTCATTCATTCATTCATTCAGGGAATAGCTTTTCTTTCCCACCAGCAAACCCTTTCTTTTATCAACAGTCGCGCTAAAACGTCTGTAAATCAAATAATGGATTATTATTATTATTATTATTATTATTATTATTATTATTATTATTATTATTATTATTATTATTATTATTATTATTATTATTATTATTATTATTATTATTATTATTATTATTATTATTATTATTATTATTATTATTATTATTATTATTATTATTATTTTATTATTCTGGAGACATCCATATTAAAGATCACCCAGCACCAATAGGACCAATAGTAGAAGTGAAAAGTCACTCCAGACACACCTCATTTCAGCTGAGTGATTTGGGTCTGGTGCTTATGGGTTAATGGTAGATGGTAAATGGCTGCATTTATATAGCGCTTTTAACCAAAGCGCTTTACAATTTGTTCCTAACATTTTACCCATTCACTCACACATTCACACACCGACGGCGGAGGAAACCCTGCAAGGTGCCAACATGCTCATCGGGAGCAATTAGGGGTTAAGTGTCTTGCTGAAGGACACTTCGACACGCTGCCCGGGAGGAGCGGGAATCGAACCGGGAACCTCCGGATTACCAGACGATCGGATTACTCTACCTCCCGAGCCACTGTCGCCCCACGGGTTAGGATGTTATGCGATGAATGCAGTTAATGAAAGGCCCTGTGTGTGTGTGTGTGTGTGTGTGTGTGTGTGTGTGTGTGTGTGTGTGTGTGTGTGTGTGTGTGTGTGTGTGTGTGTGTGTGTGTGTGTGTGTGTGTGTGTGTGTGTGTGTGATTGAGTGAGAGAGGAGAGTTAAGTATCAAGGCAGCATGAATAAATGACTGTGTATATTCTTTTTCTGGGTCGTTTGTTGCACGTGTGGATTAAACGGAGCGGAGCCAGGGGAAGTGGAGAGAGAGAGAGGGAGAGAGGGAGAGACATGGAGAGAGAGGGAGAGAGGGAGAGACATGGAGAGAGAGGGAGAGAGAGAGAGAGACAGAGACAGAGACAGAGACAGAGAGAGAGAGAGAGAGAGAGAGAGAGAGAGAGAGAGAGAGAGAGAGAGAGAGAGAGAGAGAGAGAGAGATGTGTAGGGAGATACATACCGACACATACAAAAAGGACAGTAATGATGAAGCACAGTGAGAGAAAGATGGTTGGCCATGTCTCATACCAAGAGAGACAGGAAAAAAATATCAGAAAATAAATATCAATCATAAATCTTAGAATTCTAAACATTGTTGACATTATAATTGTGTTACTGAATCCTTCTGAGAAAGAATAATATTACCAGTAGTCTGTTTTTGAGAGGTTGGAGGTGAGGTGATGATTTAGAAATCATCCGCAAGCGGGCGAGCGACTCGTGGGGTGGAAGCGATCGTTTTCGCTTTGGTTGGATTCAGAGGCGTGCGCCACGCGCATTTTCACAGAAATACACTCAATATCTGCATTATTACCACACATATAGATGTTGTTCAACCTGGGCGGCTGGGTGGCGTAGCGGAGATTGCGCTCGTCACCAATGCAAGAGACTCCGGTCTCGACTCCCCGAATCAGCGTTGCCTGCGGCTTGGGCCAGTCGTCATACTATCTCAATTGGCAGAGGTAGCGGGTGGAAAGTCAATGGGTGGGGATTGGACGTTGTGGACAGCGACTCCTACAGGTCGGTTGGGTGACGCCTGTACAGCAGAGACAGGAAGAATCGGGGACACGTGATGCAAGGCTTCTATCCTCACTACAGCCGACCAGTGGGAGGCATAGTCTAGCAACGTTCAAGACAGGGGAGGGGAGAATTGGCAATACGAAATTGGGATGGGAGAAAAATAGAAAATAAGGAGAAAAAGTGGATAAAAAATAAAGATGTTGTTCAACCAGCTAATGTGTCTGTATCTTTCCCAATACAAATAAACCATATTACTATTCTTTTTCAGGAGTACAGTCACACTGATCATCATTCTAAAATGAATTCTAACATTCTAATTAATTATATAATAATAATACATGCAAAATGGACAATAGAACACTGGAACTGGAAATCTTTAAAAAATCTTAAAACGGGGACTCACTCCTTCCTCCGTGCACTTTCGCCCGCTCTGAAGTCGGACTCGGTGTGCCCGGCCACGCACGCTGTTCTCGCGCGGAACCCACGAGTGCATGTGTGTGCGACTGGTGTGTTTGAGATGGTCACAAACTCAGCCGGAGCAAAATTCAAACAGAAGAATTGCGCAAAGACTCTGTTCTGCTAGATCATTCTCTCTCTCTCTCTCTCTCTCTCTCTCTCTCTCTCTCTCTCTCTCTCTCTCTCTCTCTCTCTCTCTCTCTCTCTCTTTCAACGTGACATTGTATGTAGGCCTTTCCACTGTGTATGCGACTGCCAGCCTGCAACCACCGCAAATAACCTGCAACCACTGCAAACAACCAAGGGACCAATAGGAAGCCCTGGTGATGAGAAATTACCACCCCAGCTGGTGCTCTCCATGACGGATGTGAGGTTGTGCTAGCCTGGGCCGGGCCCCGGGGCCCCAGTCAGTGTCATAAATAAAAGTTAGCTGCGGCCAGGTCCCAGAACCTCGGAGGCTCTTGGCTGTGGCGGGATTGTTTACAATCACTCAGCTGTGACACTATTCATCACCAGTGCCAGCCTTTTATAGCCAGCGGCTAAGTCACGTTCGTACACAGTACCAGTGACTCAACTAGACTCTCTCTCTCTCTCTCTCTCTCTCTCTCTCTCTCTCTCTCTCTCTCTCTCTCTCTCAGTCCACTCCCCTTAGTATTTTGTCTTTGTTGAGACAGTAGGAAGGCTGAGAGAGAGACAGAGTAGGGAAGACACGGGAGAGATGGTTCTGGCAGGCCCCGATCCTATAGGCCAGCAGGGGTACATGTGGTCCCAGGGGCCGTGGGGGCGCTTAACCGCTACACCATTTATAGGCAGGCCGCCTGTCTTTATGTCCCTCTGTTGATGTCCAATAGCCCGTACACACCGGAGCGGTGACCCAGGAAATACGCAAGTTGAACATGTGAAAGGGTCAACCTGTGTAAGTTGACCCCAGCAAATCGACCCTCAAGGATGAGACTCAGCTCTGCTGTGATGATCAAGTACAACAGTAAACAGTTGCCGTACACTTATGTAAATACAAAATGTTGCACTTTGAATTCTTATGATTTATTATGTATTTTATGTTCTTATTTACCTGTTCCCATGTTTATTGTCATATGTATTGCTGCACAACACTGCTAACTTTATGCTGAATTGAAAGGTAGATATTGCATAAACCAGCTTAACCATATTAATAAAGCTATTCGGAAATCCATATCTTTTCACTAACATCCAAAGGTAATCACGAGAGATATAGTTAAAAGCCTTCTTTTGGTCAAGACCTATTAATATAGGAGGGGCTGTGTTCTGAGTCCCCTCCTCTACTCGCTGTATACACATGACTGTGTGGCATAGCGGAACAACAACACAATTATCAAGTTTGCTGGTGGGCCTGATCTCTGCAAACGACGAGAGGGCCTACCTGGAAGGGGTAGAGGACCTGGCGCGATGGTGTTGGGAGAACACCCTCTCCCTGAATGTCAGCAAAATTAAAGAGATGATTGTGGACTTTAGGACGTCGGGGGCCAGGGACTACAGCCCCCTCAGCATCGACGGGGCACCGGTCGAGAGAGTGAGCAGTTTTAAGTACCTCGGAGTCCACATATCCAAGGACTTGACATGGACCACACACATTGACAGTGTAGTGAAGAAGGCACGGCAACGCCTCTACTTCCTTAGGCGCCTAGGGAAGTTCAAATAATTAACAATAATTCTGCTTGCAGCTTGATATGATTTCATTCCATTTATTTTTGTGGTTCTTAGCACTGAAGTTTGAGGGAAGGTTGTATCAAAATAACTGTTTTGTTTCGTAGTGGCGTTTCAAATTGCCACTCTTCACAAGAGCTACCGTTTCTTGGCATATTAGTCACATTGGTTTGGTGCTGGGACTCAGGATGAACGCATATTTTTCAGTCCATTCACCTTTGAATTGCAGTAGACTTTTCTTTTACTGACCATCTTTGAACATGCCATATTTTTCTGCTGGCTGCCTGCTGGCGAAACTAGGCTACTAGCTACATTTATCTCACAGAAATAAAACTGGGAGCGAGGCTACTGTAGATGCGCTGTCAACTGTCTGCTCTGACTCGGACTGAAAGAGATGACACGCATTCCGTGAAGACCCGCCCTACTCAGCTCTGATTCGCAGACTATGGGTGGGGGGAAAAACGCTGACGGGACGCTGAATGTGATTGGACCAAAGCAGAGTACTCGAGTACACAGACACACAGACACAGCAGCCGGACATGCAGAGCACTGCTTGCAGAGGAGATAGCGAGGATGCATTTGCCTTCCACTTTACTTGGTATCACTCTGGAATCACATTTCAACCAAGTCACTAATGTAACGTTGCTGTCATGAGCCTGCGCTATGACAGCAACTGTAGCATACAAGTGATAAAATAAATAAAACGTCCAACTCGCGCAACGACTTGGCAAAAGTTGCGCGCGGGCCGCACTAACACTAAACTTTGATGTCAAGTAGGGGGCCGCAAAATATCATCCAGCGGGCCGCAATTGGCCCGCGGGCCGCGCGTTTGAGACCCCTTTGTCTGAAAAAACTTATTGACTCTAGGGTCAAGACCCTTTGTCTGAAAAAGCTTATTGACTCTAGGATCAAGACCCTTTGTCTGAAAAAGCTTCTGGACAAGGATGGAGGGGTGTTGAGTTGGGGCAGTGGTGGGGTAGTGAGATGGAGGAGGGCAGAAGTGTTTTGGGTTTGTTTTTAGTGAAATCTGTTAATTGAATATATATAATTGTTAATGTCCCACGATAAAGTTTGATGACCCCCCCCCCCCCCCCCCTCCAAAATACACAAAAAAAACCACATATAATAATTTCTCTTAACAAATAGCTACATCTTAGGAGGTGTCAGCAGAGCAATAAACTCAAGGTAACAAAGTGATTAGGAATGACAGTATGAGGGGAGGGGAAATTCACTCAAACCTTAAACCACAAACATCAACCCCCGAGCGGCAGCCAGGGTCTGCATTCAACTCAGAGTTTTTAATCAAATGTCGTTTTTTCTTTCTTTTTTTACGACCATTGCCTCTGGTGGTTTCAGGAACCAACGGGAGACTGATGTGTTTGCCGTAGATTGACTCTGAATTCTGCTGCATCTCCGAGCCTCAGCCCTGACTTTCTATTATGGGTCAGTCAGCCATGCTCCCCCTCAGTCTCAGAGAAAAGTTCCATTCCTGCAAGTCACTCTTCAAACAGGCTATCTACGAGAGATGGAGCAAAGTAAGGAAGTTAAACTGTTTTGTTCTTTTTTCAAGCAAAGAGTTACAAAGTGCTTTACAAAATAAGACGACACACAAACAAACAAAGGCAACGGTAGTAGTAGACAGTACCCGGCCCATTAACCCTTTCAAAGGTTATCCTTCTGTAATGTGGTAGTGAATGGTTAACCTTCTTTAGTGTGGTAGTAAAAGGGTTAGCCTTCTGTAGTGTGGTAATGAAAGGTTAACCTTCTGTAGCGTGGTAGTGAAGGGGTTAACCCTTTGTAGTGTGGTAGTGAAAGGGTTAACCCTTTGTAGTGTGGTAGTGAAAGAGTCCATCTCAGCGAATAACAAATGATGAAAAGATGGCGAGTTTTCTAATCGCTCTGCGAGTGAGTTTGATGCCATAACGGGATGGACGTGGGCCGAATTCCTCATGAGTGACTGACGTGCGTTGGGCGTCACGGGCGCCTTTGTCCCCGCCAAAAATACCTGAGGTGTTGCAGGCGACACGGCAGGTTGAAAGTACTGCGAGATTAACCTAATTTCAGACCTCCCACTCCCAGAAGGAAGGAGAGGGCCGAACAAAAGCTTCCATCTAGCACCTTGATGCACTATGTGCCTAGCGTGCGTTGCCATAGTGTTCATACTCTAACACATAATTACAGACCTGTCACAAATACACACATGCTCGTCGGAGTCCCGCACTCACACACACACACACACACACACACACACACACACACACACACACACACACACACACACACACACACACACACACACACACACACACACACACACACACACACACACACACACACACACACACACACACACACACACACACACACACACACACACACACACACACACACACACACACACACACACACACACACACACACACACACACACACTTCTGACCTCTATGAAGTGGATTGAAGAGGGGATGAAGTGCTAGACGGATGGATGGAGAGGGGGGGGCTCGTCTATTCAAGATGCAAGCAGAAAGTCCACAACTTGATCATTAATGTCCCAAACAAAAGAGACAGCAGGTGGGTCTTTGTAAACAAGCATACAGTAAACATTATTAACACAATGCTTCCCTTATGGACTTATCAGCCAATGTCTTCCGTTTCTGGGAAATCTAATTTAACACGGTTACATTTTTCAGGAACACTGTCTTTTCGTCTCAACCTGTTTTCTTATACAAACAAATTGTCAGGTGCAGTCAGGTTCATTCTTATTTTACTAGGTCAGCCGATGATGGACAGATTATGTTACCACATCCAAAATCAAATGCTTTAAAGAGGACTGTTGTTTATCGTGCAATCATCATTATAACTGCCCACTGAACATAAGTAAATTGAATAGCAAAGTGTCTTTCAAATACCACCTGAGAATGCACTACTTAAATATGTGAGCAAAATATTCTGATGTTTATAATGATGTCTACAATGTTTTACTGTTTTTAGATTATCATTGTTAATTAAGTGAATTGTGATTGTCATATGTATCTCATGTATTGTTATGTTTTGTGTTTTGTGTTGTCTTTCTGTGTGGACCCCAGGAAGACTAGCTCGCCACTTAGGTGGCAGCTAATGGGGATCCTTTTAAACAATAAACAATAATGGGAGGAGCTTGTAAGAAACTCAAACCAGGTAGGAGGTGTACTTGTTCAAACGTCTCCATTAAAAGGTTACATTCAAAATGTATTTCCTACTTACCAACGATCTTGTTGATCGGAAAGAGGCCTTTTCTCAGCACAATCCATGCTGTTCTTCATACTGGGTACCTGCATCTTCTGCTAGTTCGCCTCTAAGCTCATATAAAGTAATGGGGCCCACGCTCCAGTCTGTACAAGCCCTGGAATACATGCTGAAAGACAACTTTGTGGATTAGGTTTCAGACATTATCTCGGAGCTTGTGCAGACAGGCTGGAGCGTGGCCCCATTGCTTTACATTGGTTTTGTGGCTAATAGCTGGAGCGTGGCCCCATTGCTTTACATTGGTTTTGTGGCTAATAGCTGGAGCGTGGCCCCATTGCTTTACTTTGGTTTTGTGGCTAATAGCTGGAGCGTGGCCCCATTGCTTTACATTGGTTTTGTGGCTAATAGTTGGAGCGTGGCTCCATTACTTTACATTGGTTTTGTGGCTAATAGCTGGAGCGTGGCCCCATTGCTTTACATTGGTTTTGTGGCTAATAGCTGGAGCGTGGCCCCATTGCTTTACATTGGTTTTGTGGCTAATAGCTGGAGCGTGGCTCCATTACTTTACATTGGTAAAAATGGTAAACGGCTGCATTTATATAGCGCTTTCATCCAAAGCACTTTACAATTTGTTCCTCACATTTCACCCATTCACACACCGATGACAGAGGCAACCATGCAAGGTGCCAACCTGCACACCGGCAGCAATTAGGGGTTAAGTATCTTGCTCAAGGACACTTCGACAAGCTGCCTGGGAGAAGCGGGAATCGAACCGGGAACCTCTGGATTACCAGACGACTGCTCTACCTCCTGAGCCACTGTCGCCCCTATATACATTGGTTTTGTGGCTAATAGCTGGAGCTGTGGTTATCCAGCATGAAGGATAGAGTGGTGGAAGAAGTCAGTGTTGTAGTCGAGTCACTAAATCTCGAGCCCGAGTCGAGTCTCGAGTCCCCAGTGTTCAAGTCCGAGTCCAAGTCTGAGTCACCAAAGAAGAGCCCGAGTCAAGTCAGAGTCGAGTCCCCATTACCCTCCGAGTCTGAGTCCGAGTCCAAGGTTGAGTCCACTCTACTCTGGCAGTCGAAGAGCTGACATACAAATAGAAAAAGGTTCCTGATGCAGGCTATCCATCACTTCCAAAAAGTTCAAAGTTCAAAGTTCAACCTGAAAAACTGACAGACGCATCCAACGACACAGAACATTGACTGAAAAGTCATTGATCCAGACACAAGGGATCAATCTGACCTCTCTTCAAGTGCTCCCCTTCAGACGACTTAATGTGTAAAATGCTTGATCTCGATCTAACCAGCAACATTATTCAACTCAGCTTTGTCAAAATCAGGCAGCAGTTTGTGAGATATCATATGTTAATTAAGAGCGAAGCACTGCTCTGTTGTTCTATAACTATTTTATCACACTTTTTTTACTCTATTCTATTTGATTATTTTTTATTACTGCCTATTTTTAAACTGAATGAAACCGTAAACAGAGCCCATTGGGATATTAATCGTAATGTGAAAAACTGTGATTTACCTTACCTTGCTACGTAAAAAAAATAAAAATAAAAAGAAGTATGCTCGCATATGCCTGTATTTTTTACTGCTGTGAAGCACTTTGAACTGCAATTTCTGTATGAAAAGTGCTATACAAATAACGTTTATTGTTATTATAATCATATGTGAATAATGAACACACAGATATGGAGACAGATCCTTTGTCAGCATACAGAAGCAACCCACCCACCACCCCTTGTCATCAACGAGAGAAACAACAAACCACAGCTGTTTGGCAGGTAAGTTAACCAAATGTCACGGAACAACAACAGCAATGATTAAAAGGACGTTCCTCCTACTTAAAGTGTTTCGCTTTCCAAATTAAACACATTGTTGGGCTGAGGACTGTCGGGACTTGAATTGAACATTAGCCAAAGATAACAGTAAAATGGACAGTGACAGCGATGTTAGCTTCATTCTATCGTTGGGGGAGAGAGGGGTGAAGAGGGACTATTTTGGAGTTTTTATTTATTTCAAAGTGAGAGAGAAGGGTGAAATTTAGGTATGAACATACAAGACTATTTGCTATAATGCTATATTTTGTTATTACGTAATAATGTTAAAATATTATTGTTGTTTTCACACTCCATGGGCACTGCGATTCCAACTACCACTATGGGATCCCAGTGATCTTATCTGTATGTGATCACCATTATCCATAGTCATTAGTCATTAGTCATTAGTCATTAGTCATTAGTCATTAGTCATCTCTCTCTCTCTCTCTCTCTCTCTCTCTCTCTCTCTCTCTCTCTCTCTCTCTCTCTCTCTCTCTCTCTCTCTCTCTCTCTCTCTCTCTCAGAAAAACACACTCATGCACATCAGGGGTTATAGCATGCAGGTTAAGCGATCATTATATCGCAAAAAGCTAAAACAAAAGGCCGGCTGTCACAAAACAGTCACATCTAGGAACCTCAAAACCTACTCTAGCGAGGCCTTTAACCAAGAACTGGAGAGCCTAGACTGGTCAGATGAGCTCAGTGGTACACAAGTTGAAGAAACATGGCTTGGTTTCAAAACCAAATTCTCAACAATACTAAACAACATGGCCCCCCTAAGAACCACCAGGGTTTAAACAGTGATCTCCAAGCCCATGTGTTTGAACTTAAACAGCAAAGAAACAGACTAAGAAACGATGTAAACACCATGATAAAATCTGCACACAAAAAATTCATCAATGACAAAAATGAGGAAAACAAAAACAAACCCTGTGAACTTTGGAAATTACTCAACAACCAACTAGGCTGCAGTAAAAAAAACTAAAAACCAGATTTACAAACATAAACAGACAGAAAACACTCTCATCACAGACAAGCTGGATGTGGCCAATTACAGTACTTACATTTTCTTTACAAACATAGCCACAACACTGGTTAATAAACTACCCTCCCACTCAGGGCATTTTGGGGTAGAACACATCATAGCCTTCTACAAAAACCTAGGGGTCCGCAAAGACGACTTCAAACTTGAAACGGTAACAACAGATGAAGTAGTAAAAAAACTGAGCACCCTCCAACCTAACAAGGCCACTGGCCATGACAACATCCCCTCCAAATTCCTCAGAGACTCAGCAGCCACCATCACCCCAGTCATCACCCACATAATAAACCTCTCCATAAAACAGGGACACGTCCCCAAATACTTCAAAATTGCGAGAGTGACCCCTGCACAAAAAAGGCAGCAAATTAGACCCAGGCAACTACCGCCCTGTTTCTATTCTTACCTCCATCTCGAAAGTCATGGAAATTTTTTTCTACGAACAGGGCAAATACTGCGGCAGTCATGCTGGACCTCCAAAAGGCTTTAGACTGTGACAATCTGCCCCTCATGTCCATCCAAATACTCCTGTTGAACTGTCCGCTGCTCCCATCTAGTGGTCATCTGCCTGTACTGTCATTGCTCGTGTTTAGCCTTTCGTGTCTCGCCCTGTCTGTGATCGTTAATCTGCTCCTGCCTCGTTTCTTGCTCCCTGTCCTGCGCTTGGGTCCAACACTCCCACACGCTCCACCCCACACCATTGTAACATCGACACTGTCAATCACTCCATTCTGATTGACAAACTAAAAGCGATTGGTTTTGATAGTTCATCAGCGAGCTGGATGCAATCCTACCTGGAGGGGAGAGAACAGATGGTGGAGGTAAATGGTACACTACCCCCCCCCCTCCCCCTCCCAGTAAGCTGTGGTGTTCCACAAGGAAGCATACTAGGACTGCTACTGTTCCTAATTTATGCAAATTACATGTCATCAGCTTGTGACTGCAACTTGTTCCTGTTCGCGGACGAATCAGCCCTGCTGGTCTCTGACAGGAACAAGTTACAGGTTATTACAAGTTATATTATCATACTTGGCCATCGCGTCCCGCTCTTAAGCCTATCGAGATATACCTCATCTCATGTACCTACTGTACTCCATCAACAAAAACAAAAATACACCCATCACCTGCCGGGCCCCGCCCCTATAGAGGCATACTCTATAAGATACTCGGCATGGTCACCAAACACTCTTCCTCTATTTTCGTTTCCATCATAACGGTCGCAAGACGCCTTATGTAACTAGTGCTATGAAAAGATTAGAGAAATTGCGTAATGTTGAAAGTTTACCGGAGGTTTGCTTACCCCTGGAATCTTCGGGGCATGTTTCAGCGACACGTCGGGCCTATTCTGATGTTTCCTCGTCTGGTGGCAGCAGGACAAGGAGCAGCGTGCAAGGTTTGGCTATCGAGCCGGCTTGTACACAGGTAGGCCCTGTGTCATCAGGCATTGATGTTGGTGTTAGTAATGCTGTGGAGTGTGTTTCGGCGCCAGGGGCGGGGTGGCTTGGTGAACGTTCCACTGCAGTGGACGATTTCCTGGCTATCCTGGAGCATGCTGCTTACACGAATGCTACTAATGCTACTGCTAATGCTAATGTTGATGCTGAAATGGGTCGTTGTTCTAATATTCCCCACCGCGGGACGTTGCCGCTTTTCCCTCCTCTTGCCCGGTTCATTGATGAAGGTCAGTCGGTTGCTAATGTGGGGGGTTTCGCTGAGTCTTATTTACCTTTTTTACGGGTAAAAGGGCTAACAACAGGGTGCAGGCCGGGTGTACCGTGGCTACGTAGCCAGGTAGCTTTGATCCTGTGCCCCGGCGGGGATGAACGATGTCCCACCCAGCCGATGCTTGAGAGCGAGGGTGGCAGTATGGACGGATGAGTGGTATACTGCTGCAGGATGGTTTGTAGCGGCGGCCAGTGTTATGGCTCAGCTGTCTATTTTCCTATCCACATTGGCGTCGGGTAGTGGGGCTATGGGTCCAGCCGACATTGTAAACATGTTGCATGTTTGTGGTGTTATAGAGATCTTGACTCAGTCGCAAGCTATAACTGCGGGGAGGATTAGGATGCTATCAACGTTTGTTATTAGGCATGTCTGGTTGGAGCACTCTCCTCAGCGGCGTATATCAACAGGCAGGGTGGGACTCGTTCCATCCGCCTGCACCGGGCGGCGGTCAAACTTTGGCTATGGGCATCTCGCAGGCTGCGCAGTCTGAGGGCGCTCCACATCCCTGGTGCAGAGAATGTGGGCGCGGATATGATGTCTCGGGGCGGTCCTCGTTACGACGAGTGGGAACTCCGCCCCGACATAGTCAGGCAGATCTGGGATCGCTTCGGGGAGGCCTCGGTAGATCTGTTTGCGAGCCGACTCTCTCACAAGTGCCCCTTGTGGTTCTCGGTCAGTCGAGCAGATCATCCCCCCTTGGGGGTGGATGCCTTCTCGATCTTTCCATGGCCGCCCGGTCTTCTGTACGCCTTTCCTCCTGTACAGCTGTTGGGTCAGCTGTTGGAGCGGATACGGAGGGAGCGCAAGACGGTGATCCTGGTCGCGCCGGACCGGGGCACGGCAGTGTGGTTCCCGTTCTTGATCCAGCTACTGGTCGCTCCGTCTTGGGTTATTCCTTGGTCGGCGACGGCCCTCTCTCAGCAACACGGGTCGCTGTTCCAGTACCCGGTGTTGAGCCAACGCCTGTTGGTATGGCTGGTGGGAGGGTAAGTCTGGAGAGGATGGACTGTGGTTAATACCATCCGGAATGCGCATGCTCCCTCCACTGTCGCGCTTTACGCAGGGCAGATGGCGTATGTTCCAAGAGTGGTGTAAGGCGGGGGACCGGGACCCAGTCTCCTGCCCCCTGGATGCTGTCCTTGGTTACCTCCAGTCTCTCCTTGGTAGACGGTCGGCTTCGACGGTGAGGGTATATGCAGCAGCTATATCCTCCTATCATGAGGGGTTTGAGGGGGATGTCTTGTTCAGCCACCCTCTTGTGAAGCGTTTCCTGCTTGGCGCTCGACGCGTTAAGCCGGTGAAACGCTCTTTGGCTCCGAGTTGGGATCTTCAATTGGTCCTCGGTCGGTTGTCCTTGGCCCGGTTTGAGCCGCTTGAGCAAGCGCCGTTGGGACGGCTGTCTTTCAAGACTGCGTTCTTGCTGGCTGTCACGTCCGCTAAACGTGTGGGTGAGCTCTGTGCTCTTTTGGTACATCCAGTGCCTGTCTTTTCGTTCCGATTGCGGTGCCACTCTGCGGCCTAATCCTGCTTTCGTGCCTAAAAATATCCGGAGTTCCTTCCGCTCCAGGGATATTGTGGTTCAGGCGTTTCATCCGCCTCCTCACGCTAGTGAGTTAGATGCGGGCCTTCACCTGTCATGTCCGGTCTGTGCTTTGGGAATTTACCTCAGCCGTACTCAGGGCCTCAGGGTTACCGATCAGCTTTTTGTCTGTCACGGTGGTTCTCATGCCGGTAAGGCACTATCGAAACAGCGCCTGTCCCATTGGTTGTGCGAGGGCATTGCCCTCTGCTACACGTTGGCCGGGCTGGATCCCCCTGGGGGCGTCAGGGCGCACTCCACTCGTGGGGTGGCTGCCTCTGCCGCTCTGCTGGGTGGGGCCTCGGTGGAGCTGTGCTGCAGCTTCATGGTCCTCCCCGGGCCCCTTTGTAAGGTTTTACCTCATGGACATGACCGGGGGTTCTGTCTCCCAGGCGGTTCTGGGGTCTGTGGCCTTACGGGTCCTCAGGGGGTACATCTGTCGGGCCTCGCGTCCGCTCTACCCCATATCTCGATAGGCTTAAGAGTAGGGATGCACGATATTGATTTTTTGACACCGATATCGATACCGATAACTTTATGCTCCTCAAGCCGATAACCGATACCGATAACCGATATTTATTGTATTATAATATTTTTATTTAAATGTATATATATATATATTTTTTTTTTATCAATTTTTTTTTTTTATTATTATTTATAAGCTCCGACGTCATCGGTACTGCTATCGGTACTCGAGAAATTATGGAGTTTTCTTTTTAGGAATTTAAACGTCGCAAACTAATCTTGTTGGCCGTTGTCTATATCTCTCCTGCCTCTGTGTCTCTGCCTGCGCGGGGAGCGGGCTGTGCTGTGCTCTCTCCTCTCTTCCCCTCCCACACACACACACACACACACACACACACACACACACACACACACACACGGGTGCTGTGTTTTTTGTGAAAAACTCCCTGTTCCTAAACCACACGCTATCAGTTTTACCACAGTACTGGCAAAACGGGAGGAGGCTATAATAAAAACAAGCGCCCTTCATCCAAATCCACCCACACCGGATTTCTTTTAACCAAAAAATGTATTATATGTTATCGGAGCTATCAATAACGTTATCGGGTTTATCGGGATGACGTCATAATTGCTGATATCGGCCCGATAATTATCGGCCCGATAATTATCGTGCATCCCTACTTAAGAGCGGGACGCGATGGCCAAGTACGATAATATAACGAGTTATATGAGTACTGGCTAAGCGCCCCGCTCTTAAGCGGCCCTGAGTTCCCTTGGGAAATCTTTTCCTGGAAACGGGTTTTTTGCGAGGAAGAGTGTTTGGTGACCATGCCGAGTATCTTATAGAGTACGCCTCTATAGGGGCGGGGCCCGGCAGGTGATTTTTGTTTTCGTTGATGGAGTACAGTAGGTACATGAGATGAGGTATATCTCGATAGGCTTAAGAGCGGGACGCTTAGCCAGTACTCATATAACTAGGTTATATACATAACCTGTCGTTATTGTCGTGTTTTGTTGTGGCCTAACAGCCCTGGGACCATGACGGAAATAAGGGTTTTACTCTTTCTCATGTTATCCTTATAAATGTTATGACTTAGAAATGGGGGACCCTGATGTAAACAAGATGAAAGCCTTTCTCTGGTCTGCACCCCCTTAACAATTATGTGTATTGAGCCGTACTGTATTGTACCCATTGTGCAATCTGTTAATAAAATGTTCAATCAATCAATCTAGTTCTCACAAACACACACACACACACACACACACACACACACACACACACACACACACACACACACACACACACACACAGACACACACACAGACACAGACACACACACACACACACACACACACACACACACACACACACACACACACACACACACACACACACACACACACACACACACACACACACACACACACAAAAACAAAGCACCAAGGGTAATTAGCAGGTGCAGATTGTGCAATTCAGAGTTTGAAGTGATCAATTAACAAGGTCCAATCAGGCAGGCAGCGAGATGGGGAAGACGAGACCCCTCTAACTACACCCCCTCCCCCTGCACGCACACACACACGCTCACACACACCTCCCACTTTAACCTTCACCCACCCCTGTCCTCTACCACAAGCTGCTCACTAAACCCGATAGAGGTTGCCAGCTATGACAGTCTTGCTTTGCCAACTTGCCAACCAGATATAAATAGTTATGAGCCTTCAGGTTATGTTAAAGGGGCAGTTCATCCAAAACACACAAAAAGGGTTGGGTAGGGGGTGGGTGGGGGACACTGTATATTGACAAAGCCATACTTGGTAATTTACTGTACATTGGAGGGGGTTGGGTTAGGACATTTGCAGGGGCCAGTTTCGAATTGCAGTCTCCCGTAGGTGTTCTTTGAGAGTGTTTTTGAAAGTGGGTAGTGATTCACATTCCTTTACAGCTTTGGGTAGGGCGCTCCACATTGATGTGGCATAATTGCGAAAAGTGTTTAGTCCTTTGTTTGAGCCGAATCTGGGTTTGACATGATTTGTGGAGCTCCCTCTGGTGTTGTGATCGTGGTATTCACTGACCTTTGGGAAGTATTTTGATGGGTACCTTGGTCGTGTAGTGTATCTTGTAGACCAGGCCCATTGCAAGTTGCTGTACTCTGTCGTCTACTCTAAGCCATCCTAGGTTGTCAAAGTGGGCAGGGGCCAGGGGTGAGGTGGGTTCTAGGAGTCAGGTCAAGCAGTAGTCTGACCAGTTTGTTTTGAGATGTTTGTAATTTTGTTTTTAGTGCCTTTGAGGTGCTTTGGTACCATGAGGTGCAAGCATAGTCATAGTACCCCTGAATGAGTGCTCCTGCCACAGTCTTCAGGGTATTCTTGTTTACCAGAGAGGAGATCCGGTACAAGAATCGAGTTCGTTGGTTGACTTTTTTTATTACATAGGATGCCATTTTGTCACAGGAAAGATTAGCCTCTAGGATGGAACCCAGGTAGGTAATTTCATCTTTCCTTGTGACAATATTGTCACCCACTGTAACTGAGAAGCCGTCGGTCTTGCTGTTCCCCCTTACCCAGAGTACTACTGTATCTATCCATCAAGATAGTTTTGGTGGGGAGCGCCTGGGTAGCGCAGTGGACTAAGCACTCGCCTACCACAGCAGAGACATTTTTTGGACTTCATGGTGTTTTTCTTTTGTTCTTGATTTATTGTGATGTTTCTTCTTGACTTCCGGCCCATGGGGACATTAACGTGTGTTGTCGAGCCTTACAAACAAATTTGATTTGATTTGATTTGATTTGTGAGTAACTGTGTTATGATGTCCAGTAAGACATTTTACTGTTGGTTACTGGCCACTAGAGGGAACTTTATGTTGAAACCACAAACCTCCCATTTACCATAAAAAGGTATCTTTAACACACTGTATTAACACAAAAACACATGTGCCAGCCTGCCAGTCAGTTGTTTTGGCTCCCACCCTTGCACTCCACCTCACAACACACACACACACACTCTGGGCCACTACCCCACCCTCACGTCGCCCTATTCCAGTGAAACTAACAAGAAATCTCAAGCAAATTACATCATCTCTTGTTCAACTCTGCAACTGATCCAACCAAGGATACTGTAACATAACCTGTTGCAGGGAGCCAGTAGTGTTGTTTTCTAGACAGGTATGGGATAATATGTAATATACAACAGAGGTTGACAGCTAGAGGCATGCAAGCCATGCCCCATCAGAATGGAATAGTGTTTACACTCACTGTTACCATGTTACCACACAACAACGTTTGCTGTCAGCTAAAAGTTGTTAGCAGGCAGCTACTAGGGGTGGGGGAATTTTTATAAAAAAATATGTTGGCAGCTTTCCATTGGGGATATCATTTGCAGTTGAAAAAAAAAATATCGCAATATATCACAATATTGCAACTCTAGTATCATCATACCGTCATAATTCGCCGGGCCTCTGGTGTTTCCCACCCCTGGGAGCTACACG
Organism: Notolepis coatsorum; assembly: GCF_963971535.1. Taxonomy (NCBI): domain Eukaryota; kingdom Metazoa; phylum Chordata; class Actinopteri; order Aulopiformes; family Paralepididae; genus Notolepis; species Notolepis coatsorum. The sequence goes on along the minus strand of NC_140176.1, from coordinate 26,080,215 downwards.
TTGCCCTCTGGTGGTCGGAGATGGTTCTGGCTAGCTAGCATGGCTGCTAGTAGTCTATAGCAGAAATACTTTGCTTTCTTTGTGTCTTTTCTTCTGGGGTTGAGCTGACGAACCCGAGTTAACCATTATTAAACTGTTAGTAACTGTTAGCTCAAATTAGTCTCCATTGGTCTCCATCCACTACAACATCAGTGAGGTGTCTCTCTCTACATGAGAGAGAGAGCACAAGTGACAAACTGAAAAAAGCCAACACAACCAAAGGGGTTAAATAAAAAAAATAAACCCCAAACCACCTGGGAAGAAGTCAGCTAAGGTGGAGGCGTGACATTCACTACACCATGTGTGAAAGACAGACTGGTTCAGCTGGGGAAGTGGCTGGTGCTGAGAGCCACTTCCTACCGCGGCTAATCCCTGGTAATTAGATCATCACAGCGTGCCACACACACTTCAGCGCTGTTATTACTCCCACCAGACCAGCGCCGGGGCTGGACTGGGTCGGGCTGGACGTGGGATGATAACCCTATTTGGTACACCGACACACTTTCAGCTGGAGACAAATAATGGAGTCCGGTTTTTTCAAGTCAAGTTTTTTTTTAAGTTAGCGACTCCACATGTATCGGAGGAGGCATGTGGTAGTCTATACCCTCCCCAGGCCGACAGTAGGGCAAGGCATAACGACAACATTGGGGGATGTGAGCAAATGAGAAAAAATAAATAGCTACATCTGCCCCTCAAGGAAAATCACTTCAAACAACGCTCACTTCACAAAGGGAGGTGTGATTAATCCTGGACAGTTCACCTTCTCTGGTTCTGTCCTTGATGGTTGACATTCGGGAGAGCGAGAAGATGAGAGACAATTTTGCTGTTGGGTTTTTCAGCACATAATAATATCACCACGACCTAGGCTGCTAATCATTTCAGGCTGTGTTTTGAATATCGGAACTGCTGTGCGAATAATTTAATATGCAATATCAACAAGATAAAATAGAGGATACAGCCTGGTACAACCTATTTCATCATCATCATTTTTGCTTGGCGCAGGAATTCTAGTCTCACATCATGATTTTGGTTGTAGAGTCACTGTATACCTATGTAACACAGCACACGCTCCCAAAATACAAATAAAAAATAAGCTACTCTTCATCAGCTACACAATATAATAATAATAATAATAATAATAATAATAATAATAATAATAATAATAATAATAATAATAATAATAATAATAATAATAATAATAATAATAATAATAATAATAATAATAATAATAATAATAATAATAATAATAATAATAATAATAATAAACTACATTATTAGCACCTTCCATACAAGAATTGCAGCCCAAAGTGCTTCACAGCAGGGATGTAGACACAAAATAGAGATAGGCATAACATTTGCATAAAGTTGGCATAATTATAGACAGGCATATACAATGAGCAGAGCATTGATATTAAAACCTCCCTGAAAATGCTCTGTCATTAAACACTTTAAGGACCAGCCACGAGTTTATACGTGTTACGGTGCCATGCGTTGTGGACCAGAGCCACGAGTTAACTCGTGGCAAGTTGTTATTGTTTTATTCCATATTAATAACCGTATTAACGTCCCCGATCGACTCTGGGGACCTACCCACATATTTGATTTCAGCAACATGCAATACCGGCCAGATCCTCTTAGGGGCGCCATCGCTCCACTGCAGTATCATTGAGGCCGATTGGGGAAAAATTTACTGTCTGTGGGCGTTTCATTTGAGCCTGGATCCCAAACGAACATCATCCATCTTTGATCACGCTTGGAAGCGCAGATTTCAGCCTGGAATAATGGGATTTATGATCAGCCAATGGACATATCGATCTACCAGATGCCGATGTATTATGACGAAATGCTGCCGGCGATCACATGGGGTGACGGTAGGATACTATTCACCCAAATTACAGCCGGATTGGAGCTTGTTTTAAAATGCAACGTGATCGATCAGTGAAAATGGCTACTTGAACGCACACTGTATTGCTAATCAATAATAGTAATCGGCCTACCCCGCAGCTCTGTAATAGTCCGGATGCTACGCAGTTTGTTTTATTTCATTCGTATATATACAACAGAAATGGCGTTTGATATAACGTGACTAGCCTTTAGCCTATTATCTAGCTCCCCAGAAAAAAGACGAGGCGAAAACTGCGATAAACCTTATATTCACGGCGCCATGCTCCCCAGCTACAGTCCTCCTTGCTGCGGCTGGATGGGGTTGCCCTCCGGCCACACAGCTGGACTGTGGGAAACACCGACTGTTGTGAGAAGCGGTTGTTTCCAGGATGGGGTACGTACTGTTTTGCTTGCGAGCTCTGGTTGTTGTTGATGCTGTGGGGGTTAGCTGACAATTTACGAAACGCAGACTCCAGGCTGGGGTCCTCTGCTCGGCTTAAACGGCGGTCGGAGGATCTTGGTCTGACGCCCATGATGGTCAATCTAGTGGGCCGCGACCAGGTCCTGGTGAACCCAGGATTCTCGAGCGGATGCTTCTCTGTCCCGTGCAGGCCCCACCTTTCACATAAAAATGAAAGTACACCCTAACGAGGAAACGTGGGCATAGGATCTTCTTTATTGGGAGTTCCATGCTCAAAGTCGGCTGCAGCCCGAAATGGGAATTGTGCTGGCCCCGCTGTATGTCTGGATCACCGTTGAAAACTGTGTTTGACATTCTTTTTCTTTTCCCTCTTAGGGGAGGGACTTGGACAGCGGCCTGTCTGAAGTGTGGCTTGTTATGTCGTTGTGTACAGTTCAGGTGATAGCTGCTTAGCTGGCGTGCTAGTTTGTGGACTAGCCAGTGTTAGCCAGTCAGCTGTTAGCTGCGGCGCTAGCTCGCTGGGTTTACCAGGCTAGTAAACGTTAGCTTGTTGCTATCAGTCGGATAGCTGCTTAGCTGGCGTGCTAGTTGTGGCCTGCAATCTGGCTAACGGGACACCGAAGTTGAACACAGCATCTCCTGTGTTGGCGACGAGGGTAACGTCGCTGCGCCACCCAGCCGCTACGTTTCTCCATGTTGACGCAGTCCTCGCTGGCAGGGCTCCCGGTGTAGGTTCGACTAACATCCTCTGTCAAAGATGACGTCGTAGTCAGAGTGTTTAAGGCATGTTATAGTCATAAAAAACGTTCAACAGTGTAGCATTAAGCTAACAGCCGTCCAACTGATAGCAACAAGCTAACGTTTACTAGCCTGGTAAACACAGCGAGCTAGTTTTCCAAAACGTGTGTTGCTGCAATACATTGAGGATACGACGCGTGTTGTGTGTGAATTGTCGTGTCACTGTGTGTTCATGTAACGTGAACTCACAACTAAGGGGGTTAATTAACCTATGAAGCTATGCTTAGTGACATGTGATTGAGGAATGAATTCTTTTCTCAGCCTGTAATGACAATGAACAGTGTGTTCACATATTAACAGGTTTACCTGTTCAACTTGGTCGTATCAAGGGTAAGGAAGGAGGGGTGGTCCCCCCGGTTTCCCTGGGGCTTCCCCACCCTCCTCTCAGACATGTTGTTTACAATATATTGTGTCACTGTGTTTGTGGAGATACGATGTAACCCTCTGCTTAATTGCTGGGGTTGTGCTTTCCGCTTGAGAAACTATTTTTTCCTAAAGAAAAGATTGTTTGGTCTCTTATCATGTGTGCTTAGCAAGGCCTGTGGCCAATACATAATCGAGGATTCTGTATTCTCTCGTTATGAAAAACGGCGTTCCTCTGTAGCAAGAGTGTACTTTTGCCATTTTTTGTTGTGATGAAGGGTTGTGTGTGTCTTGTGATCTACAACTGGGTTAGGTTTGGCCCACAGAAATACATAAGTCTGGTACCGGGGCTCTTAAAGGGGGCCCTCTCTGTTCTGTGTTTTTTCCTTAGTAAAAATCAGATAGCAGGTTAGCACATTAGCTATGTGAGGCTGTTCGATGCTTCATGTAGCGGGCTATGACTGTGTCATGCTCTACTTGTCATTACATCGTATCATGGGTGTGGGGTCGTAAAGGGGTGAACTGGTAATCCTTTCCTCCCCTTTTCTGATTGGTCAGGGGTTAAAACCTCCTGTCCTTCAAGGTTCCTGTTACGTTGCTGTTCGGCACGTTACAGGGTAAGAGGGGGGGGGGGAGGGAGTTTCCTGGTCCCACGCCCTGGAAGATTGGGCGTGTGCACCGCGGAAATTCCTCCGCCATAGAGTACGTCACTGAGCGCGTCTCTGTTGGTAAGACTTCCGTGGGTTGTTCAGGTCCATGTTATGGATCTGTTTCAGGGAGTTGTCAGAGCTCCTCCTCACAAAGCTCCTCCTCTGGGAGAAGTGCCTTCTGTGAGTTCGGACTCTCCTTCCCTGTGAGGGAGCCTCCTCAGAGTTTCAGAGCCTCCTCCTTAGATTGTCAAGGTGAGTAGAACTTCAAAAAGGAGTTCTGCTCTATTGTGTGTGTATTCGATTCAAATTCGATTGTTGAGTGTGTATTGGTTCAGTGCCTCCTCCTCGGAGAGCCCTAAACCAAGTGTTCCATAGCTCAATGTTGCAATATATTCTTTTCAATCTATACAGCTCACGTGGGAAGTCTCTCTGGGGATTTCCGTCTCCTCCCTGTAGGCGAGGGTGGTGGGATGTAAAAATGTAAAAAAGAATTACCCTCAGCTGCGTCACGTGGGATTCATGTCAGTCTGTGTTTCTTTCTTTTTTGAATAAAAAGAGGAAGGAACATGAAGCACGACGGCTCCTTGTCGTTCTCCCAGGCGACTTGGAGGAACAATGTTTGGTGTCTTGCTAGACTATCCATTGATGTGTTTGGGTCTCGACGCGTATGTAAGTGCTGGCTCTGGGTGTTTCTGATGGGAATCACGCAGGGGCTAAGTGCGCCTTGGTTGCTTGTTATTAAAACAGCGTTTTTATAGGGCAACTGGGATGGAGTTTTGTCTCTTCCGAGCGCCAGTTTACTAGGTTGTCTCGATGAATTCTCGTTCATATCTGGGGGATGTTAACGGATAGATCAGAACATAGGTAGAGGGGTCTCACGCCCTTGGGGTGGGCCACCGAGCACGGTTCAAACCGGCCCGTCTGGGTGGCGCCCTCTTTTCATGTTTTAGATCAATACGCATATCTGCCCCTTCTCCTGGAGTAGGCATGTCGGCGTGGTTAGGGCACGGGACTGGTTCTGGTCACGCTGGTCCAGGTCAGTTAACCAGTTGTCCGCCGGGGATGCAGATCTGCTGTTCTGGTACCCAGAGGGACTTGGGTTTTTTTCAGGGGGAAAAATGCCGGGTCGGCCCGGGTGTCACAGGGTTAGGCGTTATGGAGACCCTTGTTGGGTACTCTTTTGTACCTGGCACTATCATAAGGGGCTGGTTCTCCTTTCTTCGCTCCTCTCTCACGCATGGCGAAGAGGGGGCTGTTGGGGTGGTCTTCTGGACCTCCTCTGGTAACCCTGTGTGCTTCCCGAGCCGCCGGGCCCGGTCCAAAGTAAAGTTTCGTTGATACCGTAGGCCTGGGATAACCCTTTTTTCTTGAGGGGTTATAGGAACAACCACCGTCTGTACCGAGAGGGTAGTTGATTCCCTGGTATGTTGGAGCAGTGTCAACTCCCGGATTGCCCGGTTGAGTGTGCCCCTGCACGTTCATGACGTCTGCCAATCATGTCAGCCTTCTCTGCCTCGACCCCTCTGGGTGGTTTTCTTTTGATGGAGGCTTTGTCATGGTGATCAACAACGCCAGCATACGCCCCTTCCGCCGGGGGGGCTGTTTTCAGCTGACTCCTTTGGCGCCTGTCTCGTCCGCAGTGCTCCAGGCTCAGGTTACAGCCTGCTGCCTGGTTTCCCCGGTGCGCTGCCTGCTTCCGTTGGTTAACCTTTTTGAGTGCTTACGGCCATGCTGACTGCCTGTTCTGCAGGGTCAGTGTGCCAGGCGGTGTGCTATTGGGGGGAAAGGGCCCGCTCTTGGAGGGGCCTTATCCGAATACGCTGGCGATGTGGGGGGCGGTGTCACTGAGTGACCGCCTGGTGGGGTCTTGATGCCTGGCGTCATTGACCTCTCCGGGCCCCCTTTTTCTGGGGGATCCAGTCCCTTCGGTGGGTCTGGGTCTTCCTTCGCGCTCCGCTGCTACAGCCTTGCCACGGGGTTGGGTTTGCTCTTGACCCCGTGATTTTGGGGGCAGTAACGAGGTTGTTCCTTCCGTTCGTTACCTGGTGGGATGCGGGTTGTGCGTGTGTGTAGTCGTGGGGTCAAGCCACGGTCTGCTCACCCTGTGCGTTGGGTTGCTTGAGTTCCTCTTCGCACAGTCGGATCCGTCTCCCTCCCGTAAGCCTCCAATAGGGGGGGTATCCTCCATTAGGGAGGGTCGGGGGGGCTCGGTCCTCCCCGGTCTGATGGTTGTGGGGGGCCTCAGCGGGGTACATTTGTCGGGCTATGGCTCTCGCTCAGCCTCCCTGGTGCAGTATGATGCTGAGCGAGATCCATAATGAAACAGAACGTAAGGTTATGTATATAACCAAGTTCTGTGAATTATGGTGACGCTCAGCATCAGACGCCGCTGCGGCCCTTGATCTCGCCTTGTGGTGAACGTTTGGGAAGGAGGCGAGTAGGTGACCACACACCTGCTTATGAAGGTAAGCGGATGGGGGTGTGGCCAGACGAATGTTGGGATGTAAAGGTACATGGTGGAATTTTTTATTCAGTGCTCGTGCACGAAGTGAAGTACAGTGCAGTATGATGCTGAGCGTCACCATAATTCACAGAACTTGGTTATATACATAACCTTACGTTAATAGCCTAGCTGAAGAGTTTTGAATGAGTTGGAGACAGTGTTGTAGTCGAATCTTGAGTACTGAACATGAGGGCATCGTCTCTTTAGGCATCTTAAGTACTGAACAATTACAAAAGATGTAATAAAAGAAAAAATGTATTTATCAATTAACAAGTCTGAGTCCTCGTCTGCACCTTCCGAGTCCGAATGCAGTCAATGCTTGAGTCCAAGTCCAAGTCCAAGTCCGAGTCATCAGTGCTCAAGTCCAATTCGAGTCACAAGTCCTGAAAATCAGTCCGACTCAAGTACTACAACACTGGTTGGAGTCGTTCTGTTTTTTTTTTCGGGAAGCTGGTAAGGAGTGCATTACAGTAGCCAAGTTGGCTTCAGATAAAGGCATGGATCCGTTTTTCAGCATCCTTTTGATTTATAAATGGTCGTACTTTAGCTGTTTCTAAAGTGGAAGAATTATGTGTTTGTCACCGTGTTGATGTGTTGATGTGCATAGGTCTGAGTCTATGATAGCACCAAGACTTGTAACGTTGGGGTTTAATCCAAGGAGTAAGTTGCCCCATATTGCTCAGTAGCATTTTTATTTTCATTATAGGGCCAACTAGCAGGATTTCAGTTTTGTCCTCATTTGATTTTAGGAAGTTGTTGGTCATCCATTTGTTTATTGCTAAGAGACAGGCAGAGACAATGATCCAGATGAAGATAAAAAGTCCTCTTCAGTTACGTTGTCGGCTTGCTAAATCCACTCTAATGATCATTCGTCCAGTTCCCATGTGGCATTCGGCTGCAATGAAGGGGAGACATCGTCGCGGGCAAGACCACCCGCATTTCATTGTATACTTGTATGCCGTGACAATTAAAACTCTTGACTTGACTTGACTTGAGAGTGGTTTATCAAGGCCTTTCCCTGCTGCTCAATCACAGGAATCAACAATGGAGCATGTCACTCCTTACAGATCAATCGCAAAAGTATGCCCAGAAACTCCACTCTCCTTCCAGTTGCACCCTATACCTTTGCCTGGCCGACAACAGGCGCGATTGTAGTTAACCACCGTGAATGAGGAGCGATTGGAGCTGGCTCCTAATCAATAGCTAAGTGATAATACAATTAAGAGATGGAGTCCAAACTGAAGAGCCACAGACTCCTGAGCGAGAGCACCGATCGATACGGAAGAGGGGAACAAAAGAGAAGCAGAGAGAGAGAGAGAGAGAGAGACAGACAAAGCAACATCTGAGACTTGCAGCTGAATAGAAAATGAAGGATGTGGCAAGGAAAGCTCAGCCTGTAGTCTGCTGCTATTTATTAGTTAATGTAACACAGCCCAAGAAAACAAACTTGGTGTGCCTGCTCTATAGCACCGACATGTGCCTCTTGTGTCCAGCCGCTCTGCTCTCGCTTCCTATCCATTTCAGGGGTGAGACGCCTGTCTCTCTACAGACAATCGGGGCTGCAACTAACAACTATTTTGATAATTGATTGATTTGTCGACTATAACGTTGACTAAGCGCTCTTTCAAACAACTTGCAAATTGACGATTATAAAACAAAAAGTAAACATAAATAGTGTAAGAAATATAGGTTTTTATAAAGTTCACATACTGTAGCATGTATCTTTTACATTTGTTCAGTTGGAAAAAGCTGGATGGTTTAAATAATAACAAAGAAAAAACATCAAAGACAAACTAGGTGTAACTGGCTTTGCTTCAACAACAGGCCATGGAGGTGCATCATAATAACATAGACCCAAATGTGTACTTAAACCTGCTGTACATTTTAATTCTGGCGACAAAAACATCACTAATGACATCTGTCTGTCTGTCTGTCTGTCTGTCTGTCTGTCTGTCTGTCTGTCTGTCTGTCTGTCTGTCTGTCTGTCTGTCTGTCTGTCTGTCTGTCTGTCTGTCTGTCTGTCTGTCTGTCTGTCTGTCTGTCTGTCTGTCTGTCTGTCTGTCTGTCTGTCTGTCTGGACAGATAAATTATATCTATAAATCATACTCTGTGAAGGCTGCTCTTAGCAGAGGAAGGAAGAGTAGTCTCACTTTGGTGTAGACTAATGGGGATCCACAATAAAACAATAAAAATAAAAAATAAAAATAAAAAATAGCGCAGTAACTTAGGAGAAGAGAGAAGGTATCTCTGGTTGGTTCTGAAATGTAATAATTTATAAGTAATTTATTTCACATGCATAACTCGTGATTAACTCATTGCCCATCATGGAGCAGCCGAGATATGAGAGAAAACTCTTTTGACGGAAAACTTTCAAAATATGATTACTAATATTTCCGTGAGTCCAAACGAAGAGACAGGGCAGTACAAGTGTTTTTTGACCACAGTCCTACAGATAGTTTTTGAGGCGAACAGATGGTGGTGCCTATAGGCAGAGGGTGCTGCGTCAATGGAGTTCATAACATACAAAGTATTCCCCCCCAAAGAGTAATTTTAATATCTGTGAAGTAATACAAATATCTGTGTTCATCTCATTATCCATACTTTCCAGAATTCATATTTGGATTTGGGCTCATCCCTACTATCTATCTACAGTACTGTAGATGTCTGTCTTGTCAGTTTGTAGTTACTGGAGGGCCAATGTTGTGTTGTTGTTATGTTGGCTGATGATGATGACATTGCTCATATCTCTAATATGATGTGCGACAGCTGCTGGGGAGTGCATGGTCTGCACAGGTCACAGGTCACAGGGGATTAGCCTACTAGCTCCACAGGAAATGGAATGAAGCCGGCATGGGATTGGGTCAGGCAGATAACTGTGTGTGTGTGTTTGTGTCTGTGTATTTTGTGTTATTTGTTGATTTATATTATGATATCTAAAGCTTTCACATCAAGAAGCATTGACTGTAGGCTTTGAACCATCTTGAATAACTAGCATGAATGCAAGAGTTTGGTCAAATCATATTCAAGTGTGAATGTTTTGCATTGCCTGAAAGCACACGGCCTCTGCCTGTCTTTTTTTGCTTGTGCACATGAACATGTCATGTGCTTAGAGGCTGTGATGCCTGTCAGTCACTTCAACTACCTATGACAGTGTATCCGTGATTGGCTGAGAGCTAGGGAGGTTGTTGTTGTTGTTGTTGTTGTTGTTGTTGTTGTTGTTGTTGTTGTTGTTGTTGTTGTTGTTGTTGTTGTTCCTGTTTATGTTAGACTAGACTGTGAGTAGATGGAGCTAAGGAGTTGCTAGGAAACTCAGTGCACTCAGTAAAGAGGATTTTGATGATTTGGCATTGGCTACGGCCCACAGTAGCCTGTGTACTGCCATTAATAGAGTGGTAGCAGAATCAGATAACGTCTAGTAGCCTTCCTACCGAGGGACCCTACAAAATTCTTAACGTGAACCCACTGACTCACAGTCTACGGACTGCGTTTTATCGACCACTGTAGCAGCGGTGCAGAGATAATCCATTCCAACGTTTCCCAGCGTGGCTCCCCCTTCTAACCAATCAGAGGAGCTCAAAGGGAGTAGGCTACATTCAATAACAAGGTAATTTAAGGTAAGAGTGTAAGACGGTCCTCACTTTGTCTGGCCCTGCTAAATGTAAATACGTTCTTATTGATTATTGAATGTGGATGAGTACACGGTCCTCGTTTCAAATGATCACAAATCTTACATATAGCAGCTTTAACATGTAATTCACTTGTTTGTTAGATTTCTCTTTTTTTCTACTGAGGATACTGTTTCAAAACGAGGAAAGTCGATTTAATTGACATTTCTGTGTGCGAGAATGTCATGTGCACAGCCCACTCATGGTAGAACCTACAATAATTAACACCTTTCAAAAGACATTAGAAAGCAGCAGCAGTGCAGCACTAACTTTCTCTCTCTCTCTCTCTCTCTCTCTCTCTCTCTCTCTCTCTCTCTCTCTCTCTCTCTCTCTCTCTCTCTCTCTCTCTCTCTCATTATGTTGCTCTATCTCTCTATACCTCTCTCTCTCACGCTCTCTCACGCTCTCTCCCTCTCTCATTATTTTGCTCTCTCTCTCATTATGTTGCTCTCTCTCTCTCATTATTTTGCTCTCTCTCTCTCATTATGTTGCTCTCTCTCTCATCTCTCTCTCATTATGTTGCTCTATCTCTCTATACCTCTCTCTCTCACGCTCTCTCTCATGCTCTCTCTCTCTCTCATTATTTTTCTCTCTCTCTCATTATGTTGCTCTCTCTCTCATTATTTTGCTCTCTCTCATTATGTTGCTCTCTCTCTCTCTCATTATGTTGCTCTATCTCTCATTATCTATCTCTCTCATTATGTTGCTCTCTCTCTCATTATGTTGCTCTCTCTCTCTCTCATTATGTTGCTCTATCTCTCCTTCTCTCTCTCTCATTAAGTTGCTCTATCTCTTCTAGTCTTAATTTCTTCTGAGGGTTGAAACGAGGGCCTCCTGGCCCCAGCAGCATCCGTGCTCTTTAACCAGCCAGGCCGGCTTGCTCATGGAGTGAGTCATGGGTCTTTCCACCCGCTCAGCGGGCCTCTGATCTAGGAGCAGCTAATAGCATTAACTCGACAGTCTGGATGGCCACGGAGTGGCGGCGGTGAGTGACCTCGCGCAAACCTGAGCTCGGCTTTAATGACACGCGGCATCGAGACATCAACCCACATGCGGTGTGGGGGTGTAACGATTCAACCCTATGATTTGATTGTGATTATTTAGGCTAATGTTCTATGCACCTGGTGGTGCCATGTAATCGCAATGAATGTCCTGTAGGATCCAATCCAGCCTGATATCTTTGATGCATGTCTCTCTCTCACTGCCCTGTCCATTACGTAAAAGAGAAATGCCCTAAAACATTCTGAAAAAACATGGATGCATCATAAGGTGTCATAATTTGACAGGGACTACAGATGAAAACTAGCTCATTAGCTAACTCTGGCACATTTACATTGATGTGGAAACTGAAGTTGTTGATTAATGTGCACTGTCCCTGGGTAAAAAATTCATAAACGAAACAAAATTAAATAAGGAATTACAACTTTACACATGGGTTAAAGCTCACAGCATTGGGTTTATAAATTATTCAAACAGATAAAATGTACAGATCATTGACAATTAACACAGACTAGCTAATTTCATGTTCCACATTCCTTCTGATGGATCATTATGCCCAGAAAGAGCCTACAGGGGTGGTAATTAGCATGCGACACATGGGTTCACGGTATATACCTAGCGAGATACATTCTGATTCGTTGTCTATCACTTTGCAGGCGATCTCGGGACGCTTCAGACACCACCAGGAGTGCGAACGAGGCGGCGTGAACACAGCGGGGGAGATCGATGATAACCGGCACAGATGGTATTGATCGCATGTGATGACTCATCCCAAGACAGACAGACAGACAGACAGACAGACAGGCAGACAACGAGGCAGAGAGCCGGTTAGGTAGTAAAGAGCGTACACAGGAGGACAGACAGCAAGACAGCCTGGCGAGCAGGCAGAGAGACAACAAGGCAGGGAGCCAGTTAGGTAGTAAAGAAGGTACACAGGAAGACAGACAGGCGAGTAGGCAGAGAGCCAGATAGATACTAAGCAGGTAGACAAGCAAGCAGGCTGGCTGGCTGACTGACTGACTGGCTGACTGACTGGCTGGCTGACTGGCTGGCTGGCTGACTGACTGACTGACTGACTGACTGACTGACTGACTGACTGACTGACTGACTGACTGACTGACTGACTGACTGACTGACTGACTGACTGACTGACTGACTGACTGACTGACTGACTGACTGACTGACTGACTGACTGACTGACTGACTGACTGACTGACTGACTGACTGACTGACAAACCGACTGACAGACAGGCAAGCAACAAAGCACAAGCACAATCAGGCAAAGCTATTAATGCAGATATAGACAGAGCAGTGTGGTTGGACAGGAGCAGACAGAGAGGCCCAGTATAGAAAAAACAGACTAGCAGACTAACAAATTAAAATACTCTTTAGTTCAAGGTATCCAGTATGTCTGTCCACTTTTCACCCTCTGCTTTAATCCTTCCCCGACGAATGACTGCATTATTTCCGGTCAGTAAAATGATGAAGTAAAACTGAAACCATGAGAAATAGGGCTGTCTTAAATACTTCGAAGCTTCGTTCGATGGGGATGGGATTCGAATATGGAAAAAAATTTCTAAGAAATTATCTATTTAAAATATATATATATTTTTTTGCTAAATCAACTCTGCCTCTCTTTGTTAATTACAACAAGCAATTGTTATTTAAGATGAGGTCAGACTCGGCACTGACAGATTTGTGTTCATTGTGCTGCTTTTATAAAGCCTCAAATGACGGCTTACAATATTTCATGAAAGCAAAGTGTTTCGTTTGTCTAAGATTTAAAAAGGTTTAAACTTTACAGCACTGACACAGTTTAACAAAGTGCTGTACAAGTCCCACAAGATAATAAAAAAAAATTTTAAAAGAAAAAAGAAAATAATTTATTTATAATTATTATTATTATTTTTTTATCTCAAAGCTTCGAATTAAAATCGAATCTCGGCCCCGAAGCTTCGAATTCCAAAAAGAAATTCAAAGGTCAGCCCTAATGAGCAACCATGAGAAAATGCATGTGGGCGGAAACAAAGATTTAAATCTGAATCTATGAGAGTTGTATGAAAATAACAAGGACACACACGCGAAGCACTTTACACAAGTGGGTTTCCCGTGAGTGTCCACTAGGGGCAGAGTTGCTAACCATGAGTGAGTTACTGCATGAGTGAGTTACTGACATAACTGGTGTTTTGCATCTAAAAATCCCTGTTGCCTTGTGTAAACTGGAACTCATGACTAACGAACAGTTGGTTCTTTACTTTGTGATTACAGTTTAATGTGTTTTCTTATGTGTTATACGTGTTCAATACATCTTATGACAAGCAATTCACAAGGATCGATTTACGTATAATTACTCTGCTACTTCCAAACAATTTGAGAAGTGTGAGTAAAAGTGTGAATAAAAATGCCTTGCTCATATTTGGAATACATGATGAAAACTAGCTCCAACTCTAGAGCTAGCTGGAATGCCATCATGCAGTGCGCCTGGATGAACTGCAGGGATGGAGTGCTGTGTGGAGAGAGGTCTGGCTATGTGAGACTACTATAGTGGAAGCAAAGAAATTAGAGCGGAACGTGATTTAAATGCAACGTGTTGCACACGAGGGCTGTAAACAAATATGTGTGTGCTCCATTATCTAAAACAGGGGTTCCCAAACTTTTCAGGCCGGGGCCCAGAAAATAAGGCGTCAGAGAGCCGCGGCCCAATGCACATTGTCTGGCTTTTATTTTTATTTTTTTTGCCAGGCGACCGATTTTTTAAGCCAAATATCACTTCAATCCTATTAAGTTAGTTCAAGTTAGTTATTCATTTATATGTGCTATTTATGAGAGGGCTAACTTGTTGCAAAATAATAATGATAATAATAATAGCCTCATTAAAATACTATTGTTGCTTCGGTTGTTTTCAGCGTTTTATGTGCATAATCTGTTATTTAGTTTGAAATGTTCGTTGAAATAAGTACGGTAGATTTTTCGTTTTTGTTTATTTATTAAGTTAATATAAAACATATAGTCACATTTTAGAATACAATAGAATAGAATTTTAGAATACAACTAGAAACACTGTCCTGGCCTGCTTCTAAGTTCAGTGGCCTGACAAAAAAAATTAAAATTAAAAAATTAAAAATTAAACAAATATATTTTTTTATTTTTTTCTATTTTTTTTTATTTTTTTTAAATCATCTCGCGGCCCACCCGTGGCTGCTCGCGGCCCACCTTTGGGTCGCGACCCCCGACTTTGGGAACCACTGATCTAAAAGACAAAGGTCATTATGTGGCAAGCTCTGCTCTGGGATTTTGCCCCTGCACCTCGAAACCGGACGTTACCGGGGGGGTCACAGAAGAGGAGCGGATCTGTATTTACTGTAATATTGATATTGAAAATGAGTTTCATTTTATGTTTTATTGTCCATTATATTATGAGTTGCATCAAAAGTTATTTGACAGGTGTAAACACCTTGAGTTAATGTGGTTGAGTGATGCAGAACGATTCAAATGGATTTTTTATCACAGGGTATTTGCACTTGCAGAATATTCAGAGAAAGCTTGGGATAAACGTACGAAAAGAACATATTATGTGATGTATTTATTTTGGCCTCTGATGGTGTGCATGGTGTAGCTTACAAACCTTGGGAAGTGAACGTTATATTCAATTATTGTTTTTGGTGTCTTATAATCCCGTAAGGGATGGGTCGTCGGACATAACACGAAAAGAAAATGTCATTCATTCATCACTGTTGCTTGTTTGGCAGACACTTCACTGTAAGCAGACCTAACTAGCGTTCCAAGTAACGTTAACGCTGTTCGCCTCTCAAAGCCAAACACAAGAGCGCGTGACGAGGCGCACCTCTCCCTTGGCTTCACGTCTACTGAGGTCAGTGTGACGGAAGGTTGATAAAGCCTTCAAAATAAAAGCGCAAGAAGGTTTGTTAAAAAAATGTATAATAATAATTAAGTGGCTATCTAACTACGGGACCCAATAAATGCACATCCAAACGCTTTCCTGACTACTAGGCTATAGGAAAATATCTAACGTACAGTCAGCCTGAGTAGATATATGTAGTTTAATATTATATTTTAATATTTTCAATATTATTACCCAAGGGGGACCTGACTGAAAAAGTTTAGGAACCACTGTTAAAAAGTATTGTCCCATTTACTGACGCTGACCAGAATGTCATTTTAATGTTTTTTTTATATGATAATTTCTTTGAAGTCCACACACTGAGGAACTCCCTTTGATGATCCCAACACATTATCACCTTACGTGTGACGTTTCGAACGGTGTCACTCTTCCTCACACCAGAGATAAACAGCTCCAAACGTCATGCATAACGGCAAGCTCTTAAGCTGCAACGTCCCTCATATGGGACGTTTTTCGGACTTTTTGCCTTAATAAATGAAGATAAAAGCAAGTCCTCGGCACGCAGACTTAATTATATATTTCTGTCACAATCTTCTATTCATTTGGCACCTGAGCCTGATTGGAAGTGTGTGCCAGTGTTTTTCTTTAGTGTGCAGTATATGAAGCGTACGTACCACGCTGTGTTCTGGCTGCAGTCGACCTAGAACGTCTCCTTAGAGACTCCGACATGCAGCCAACAGCTGTTCGTCTTCTACTCTGCTGAACACATGGTCAATGTACTTCCTGTCTTTACTTTCTGCACAACATCAGCAGTCAGTTTGGCTGGGTTTATATGCGTGTGTTTGTGTAAGGAGGGAGGGAGGGAGAGACAGAGAGAGAGAGAGAGAGAGAGAGAGAGAGAGAGAGAGAGAGAGAGAGAGAGAGAGAGAGAGAGAGAGAGAGAGAGAGAGAGAGAGAGAGAGAGAGAGAGAGAGAGAGAGAGAGAGAGAATGAGAGAAGGTCTCATTGTGACCAAGGTTAGTGACAGCTGAGGGAAAGCAGCCAGACTCACACACGTACACACAGTCGGGGGTGCGTGCACACACACACGAACACACACACACACACACACGCAAGCAAGCACGCGCGCACGCACACACACACACACACACACACACACACACACACACACACACACACACACACACACACACACACACACACACACACACACACACACACACACACACACACACACACACACACACACACACACACACACACACACACACACACACTTAATCCAATATATACATTGTTATACAACAGGTAGGTCCGATCACGCATTGTGATTGGTCGAGAGCGTTCTAAACCGTGGGTATAATCATGATACACTCACAGTTAAATCACCATGAATATACCACTGCGCTGGCTTTAGAATGTTGTAGAAAGTTCATTCTATTCATTCTGTTTAAACCAATGGGGTTTTTTCTTCACAGTTGCAGATAAAGATAGGCTACACTAATATTATAGTATTATATACTATTATAGTATATGACTTGTCATAAAAATAAAAATAAAACATTTATCATAAATGATGTAGCCTATATCTGCATCCGCTTGGCGCTCTGCGCTCCATCAAGACGTCACCATCACTTTCGTACCAACCGTGCCCTTATTGGATTATTTATGTTGACGAAACTGACGAGTTATATTCATTAAAGAAAGTTGATTTAATAAAAAGAATTACTATTTAATCAGATTAATCCGTTTATTGAAATTGAGGATGTAGTTTGAGGATATAAAATATGACGACAGACATTCGAAGCTTCGTTCGAATACTTCAATAGGAAAAAAAAAATTACATTCGGTACAAGCCCTAGTTTCAACTGCCGTTCATCAAACGGAAACTGATATATGTTAGAACTCTTTGACACACATACATAGGATCACATTCTTACTCTCTCCCTCCCTCTCTCTCACACACACACACACACACACACACACACACACACACACACACACACACACACACACACACACACACACACACACACACGTCACACACACACACACACACACACACACACACACACACACACACACACACACACACACACACACACACACACACACACACACACACACACACACACACACACACACACACACACACACCACACACACACACACACACACACACACACACACACACACACACACACACACACACACACACACACACACCCACCATTGGACCACTAGAGTGTGTTGACGTGATCCTTGCAATATAGAAATTAATTGAAGCCAATCATCCATCCAAGCTATTTACTGTTTGCTGCGGACTGTGTTTCTCTAATGACTCCCAACATGACACGCTATGCTGCCTTGCTGTGTCAGTATCCCTGTGTCGGTATCCCCGTGTCAGTATCCCCGTGTCAGTATCCCGTGTGTCAGTATCCCTGTGTCGGTATCCCTGTGTCAGTATCCCTGTGTCGGTATCCCCGTGTCGGTATCCCCGTGTGTCAGTATCCCTGTGTCGGTATCCCTGTGTCAGTATCCCTGTGTCGGTATCCCCGTGTCGGTATCCCCGTGTCGGTATCCCCGATTGAACCTAAAGCCATGT
>NC_140176.1:26009019-26062226 GCF_963971535.1 Notolepis coatsorum | reverse complement strand
GAGAGGGAGAGAGAGATAGAGAGAGAGGGGGCGAGAGAGAGAAACAGAGAGAGAGACAGAGAGAGGGAGAGAGAGACAGAGACAGAGAGAGACATAGAGATAAGGGAGATAGAGACAGAGAGGGAGAAAGAGAGGGAGAGAGAGGGGGGGGATAGGTACTGCTTAAAATTTGGTAGAAAGGGAAAAGATTTTGTTTTAAATCTACCAAACAAACTCACTCACAGTCTCTCACTCACACATACACTGCACAAGCAGCAACATGTAACTCTTTCATCCAAAGCTCTTTTATTCACTCACTCACACATACATTGCACAAGCAGCAACATGTAACTCTTTCATCCAAAGCTCTTTTATTCACTCACTCACACATTCACACACCGACACTCTTTTATCCAAAGTGCTTTACAATTCGTTCCTCATATTTGACCCATTCACTCACACATTCACACACCGATGGCAGAGGCGACCATGCAATGTGCCACCTGCTCATCAGGAGCAGTTAGGGGTTACGTAAGTGTCTTGGGAACCCTCAGATTACCAGACGACTGATCTACCTCCTAAGCCACTGTCGCCCCCAGATACACACAGACCAACAAGCAGAAGCCTACATGCACATAAAAACACACACACACACACACGCACGCACGCGCACACACACACACACACACACACACACACACACACACACACACACACACACACACACACACACACACACACACACACACACACACACACACACACACACACACACACACACACACACACACACACACACACACACACACACACACACACACACACACACCACACACACACACACACACACACACACACACACACACACACACACACACACACACACACACACTTAATCCAATATATACATTGTTATACAACAGGTAGGTCCGATCACGCATTGTGATTGGTCGAGAGCGTTCTAAACCGTGGGTATAATCATGATACACTCACAGTTAAATCACCATGAATATACCACTGCGCCTGGCTTTAGAATGTTGTAGAAAGTTCATTCTATTCATTCTGTTTAAACCAATGGGGTTTTTCTTCACAGTTGCAGATAAAGATTAGGCTACACTAATATTATAGTATTATATACTATTATAGTATATGACTTGTCATAAAAATAAAAATAAAACATTTATCATAAATGATGTAGCCTATATCTGCATCCGCTTGGCGCTCGGCGCTCCATCAAGACGTCACCATCACTTTCGTACCAACCGTGCCCTTATTGGATTATTTATGTTGACGAAACTGACGAGTTATATTCATTAAAGAAAGTTGATTTAATAAAAAGAATTACTATTTAATCAGATTAATCCGTTTATTGAAATTGAGGATGTAGTTTGAGGATATAAAATATGACGACAGACATTCGAAGCTTCGTTCGAATACTTCAATAGGAAAAAAAAATTACATTCGGTACAGCCCTAGTTTCAACTGCCGTTCATCAAACGGAAACTGATATATGTTAGAACTCTTTGGACACACATACATAGGATCACATTCTTTCTCTCTCCCTCCCTCCCTCTCTCTCTCTCTCTCTCTCACACACACACACACACACAACACACACACACACACACACACACACACACACACACACACACACACACACACACACCACACACACACACACACACACACACACACACACACACACACACACACACACACACACACACACACACACACACACACACACACACACACACACACACACAACCACACACACACACACCATCCCCCATACACACACACACACACACACACACACACACACACACACACACACACACACACACACACACACACACACACACACACACACACACACACACACACACACACACACACACACACACACACACACACACACACACACACACACACACACACACACACACACACACACACACACACACACACACACACACACACACACACACACACCACACACACACACACACACACACACACACCCCACCATTGGACCACTAGAGTGTGTTGACGTGATCCTTGCAATATAGAAATTAATTGAAGCCAATCATCCATCCAAGCTATTTACTGTTTGCTACGGACTGTGTTTCTCTAATGACTCCCAACATGACACGCTATGCTGCCTTGCTGTGTCAGTATCCCTGTGTCGGTATCCCCGTGTCAGTATCCCCGTGTCAGTATCCCCGTGTGTCAGTATCCCTGTGTCGGTATCCCTGTGTCAGTATCCCTGTGTCAGTATCCCCGTGTGTCAGTATCCCTGTGTCGGTATCCCTGTGTCAGTATCCCTGTGTCGGTATCCCTGTGTCGGTATCCCCGTGTCGGTATCCCTGTGTCGGTATCCCCGTGTCAGTATCCCCGTGTCAGTATCCCCGTGTCGGTATCCCCGATTGAACCTAAAGCCATGTCTGGGGTTCTCTCTCTCTCTCTCTCTCTCTCTCTCTCTCTCTCTCTCTCTCTCTCTCTCTCTCTCTCTCTCTCTCTCTCTCTCTCTCTCTCTCTCTCTCTCTCTCTCTCTCTCTCTCTCGTCTATCATTCCTGTTACTCCTTAAAGGATCACGCCAAAATATTATGGGATATGCGCCTATCGTCTTCTCCAGTCAGACAGAAGATAGATACCAATTCCCTCTCTGTGCATTCAGTAGAAAGCTATCCGCACAAGCCTATAGCTTAGCACAAATGAATAGAAGCGGATACGGATCAGCAACTTTTGCGAACCTGTAGGTGGACAGGTCCGTAGACCATGGGCCAACAACAGTAGAACAAAGAACTCCCCTTATCTTCTTCCCTTGCAATTAAAATATATTCATTGGGAACAACACTTCGGTACAAGGTCTTCATCAGGTTATCGCCAGATGCTACAGCCATAGAGGAAATGCCTCTGGAACCAGCGGTGGGTGGGCACTGTATGCCATGAAATAGTCTTTAAAAAAAGTATTAATTATTAATTAATTATTAGCAACTATGAGGGGTTTGCCTATTTCGCCTCATAACCATGGAAACCATCTGGAATAATAATGTTGGGACCTTCAACAGTGACTGCTCACTGCTCTGGAATGACCCTCACTGGTACATGTAGGGCTGGGGCATGTGGACAAGAATCCATATCATGATATAATCTGTAGGTTGGTCTGGCAAGCTGTAATTTTAGCTACCATGACCCAGTAGGTATACACTCTATATCTGTGTGTAGTGATTCATTGGTTGAGAGATACTTCACTCAGGCTGTCAACTTGCTGAGCAGAGGGCGGGACATGCACAACAGAGTACTTCTACATGATTGCTTGAATAAAAAATGGCTCCAATCAGAACAATGATAGGACCTTGTCAACTACATCAAACAAACTTGTTTTTTAGTCTTATTAGGGCCGGGGTATGATAGAGTATAGCCTATGACATACAAAGTACAAATCCCACAACGTTTGTGACGCTTTTATTGTTTGTCTCAGGATTCTGATCATGTGATGTTTGGAAGGAGCAGGTGATTGGTCTTCTGGATGCCTCAGTCTTACCTCTGGGACGTCTTCTTGTATTTCCTCCTGCATGACAGAGACAAGAAACAACTAATCAATCCCCAAGGCCAAACAAGTACTGTATCTGCCACCTAACTAGAAAGGAAGGAATCTCTGCGGCGCGTATATCTCGAGAACCGTTCATCAGATCGACTTCACACTCAGCGGGTGTATTGCTGAGGACCCATGGGAGTGCAGTCTCGGATTTGGTGCCATTTGACCAGATGGTGGCGCTATAGTGTGTGTCTGACCTTTGAATATCTCAAGAACCGTTTATCCGATCGACTTCATTTGGTGGGCATATTGCTGAGGACCCAGGGGAGTGCAGTATTGGATTTGGTGCTATTTACATTTGGGAAGCTTATCGACATTGGAAGTCAATTGGATGAGAGGTTCTGGAAAATGCTGCAACCAGCCGTATTGCGGGTCTCAGCACGACGGGAGCAGCACGTCCGGGGGCCACACGCCACGACATCGCTGCAAGTGTCAATACCAGGATCCAAGCAATTGGCCCGTTCCGAACAGGCACGTGTTCCCGTGCAGTGTTGAGTATATGAAGTTGATCGGATGAGTGGTTCTCAAGAACGCTACAAGCAGCAATACCGGGAGCCAGGCAATCGGCCCATTCCAAATGGACATTGCACCGGTAGTTGATCCAATACATGAATTTGAAACCATTCGTCTATCTATGCATGCCTCCTTCCATCACATCCATCCATCCATCCATCCAACCATCCATCCATGCACGAAAATTTTGTTAATCCATTAGAAGATGTATCTATAGACCAGGCAAACATTGACGTCAGTGGTTCTATATTACTGTAATTCCCCACGGTTGGATCATGGCCACAATGTAAAGATGATTATCTCAGAGCTGTGATCTCCATGTGACCTTCTTGTGTACCAGACTAATAAACATCATAACGGTATGTCGGGATTATGCCACTGCAGCTGTTACAGCAGCCGACCACTTTTCCATGGTGTGTTTACAACGGCATGAGACTAAACGTCTCCTGGGGGGGGGGGGGGGGGACTTGAATTTCTAACAGGTACATTCCTAAGTGCTCCAATTTGACAGTGATTCCCTCATGGGCGGTTTTGTGGAAAAGCTCTCCAAAAACAAGGACACACACGGTGTCATAGATGCAAATCTATGGGCGACAGTGGTTCAGGAGCTAGATCGGTCATCTGGTAATTGATTCCTGCTCCTCTCGTGTCAAAGTGTCCTTGGGCAAGACACTTAACCCCTAACTGCTCCCGATGAGCAGGTTGGCACCTTGGATGGTCACCTCCGCCGTCGGTGTGTGAATGTGTGAGTGAATGGGTGAATGTGAGGCATAAGTTGTGAAGCAATTTGGATAAAAGTGCTAAGATAAGTGCAGTCCACAATACAGTAGATTGAACTGGTTTCCCGTGAGCCGCCACTAGGGGCAGAGTGGCTAGAGTGTGAGTGACTGAATCAGTTACCGAATGAATGAATGAATGAGGTCACAGAGGTGCTTCACATCTAAACATGAGCCGTCTAAACATGAGTGTCAAATTCACACGTCTAACCTTACAAGAGAGCCCTGGCGGGACATGAAAAGACATGAAAAGACATGTAATTAAGAGAAGAATCTTGTGGAGAATAAAGTGCTAGCTCGGGGGGCCACTTCCTAAACTTCAATCAGTGTGTTTGGCTTTGGGTGGCCAAAACAGCGGGAGTGGAAAATCAGTCGAGCGAGAGACGAGCAACGTCCTGATGAACAAGTAAACAAACATCAAAACAGGTCAGTTATGTTATGAAACCTGTCAGAAACACAGATGATTTATGAGGGAGAAGTGGGCTACTTGCTTGAGTAAAGATTTGTGTTGCTATTATTACATAGCAGTACATTATTTATTGAGAACGTTTGTATTTTGCTTTTGTTTGGTTTCCATTTCATTATTCATATGTCTATAATGTACCACAAAATCATCTTCTCTCAAAGAGAGAGTTTTGTTTATTGGTGAGCAGTAAGGAGGTACAGTAATTGGCGCTGGTGTCGCTAACTATACAGTCAGGGGTATGCAATTATGTTTGGCCGAGGGCCATATATTTTCCAAGCCATTGTATGGGGGGCCGGCAACAAAAACAATGGCTAATTTAATATATTGATAGTGAAAAGATTTTAACTCTGTGACTAACCACCTTATAACTAAGACATACATTTGTGGCAGAGGCAGAGAATGGACAAAATAAACGAGCTGCATAGGTGGCATAATAAACTGTAAACGACATACACATTTGCACTGAACATTATACCTTTGTCTTTTTTGCCATTTTATTATAAAACCAGAGACAAGCGCCTCTCTCTTATCGGTCTATCTTACATTACGCGCAACCAGCCCGTCTATCTGACAGCCCTTTCTGTGGAGCGCACTGGACTATTGAGAAACAATAGGAATTTTCCATTGGTTCTCCCAGTCCACGTGACCATTTCTAGCATTTCCATTGGCTATAGTGACAGACATAGATATATGATAAATGGATAGATACAGCGGATTAGATGCAGTCCAGAGAAAACAACCAATCTAGATATTTCAAGATTCTATGCTTTACATCCGCACATTCTCTGAGAGATGCACACAATTTTTAGATGACAATCGATTCCTATACAATAAAGCAAGTCTTTATCACAAACAAATCCAAAGATATTTAATGTTTGTCTAGTGTTGCGCCCAGCTTTAGAGGGTTAAAATCCTAATTGTATTTTTTATTTAGTTAATAAATGTCTTGTTGTAATTCCGTATATACCTAATGTAGCGCATCTTCTTGAAGCAGATTCATCTTTTTTTGCTCTGATTTGACTTCAGTTTAATTGCATTGGGTCTCATTCCCGAAAATTTTTCAAAGATATATTCTGGAAGACTTATATTGGAACCACTGAGACATAATCAATGACAAGTTCACTCTGAGTCCTGAACGTGCTGGTAATATGTCTTAAGTGGCTGAAAAGGTTGCACAAATTATATGATCTGATATCTGCTTGGAGAATGGCATTCTGTCTTAAACTCGAAAGCGCGTTCCCGTTCAGGTCATTTGCATACAAAACAACGCCTCCAGATCTCCTTATAAGGCAACTAGTGACGCAGCTGTGTGCAAATGGAATGGCGGAAGTGCTTCGCGAGTCTTGCGAGCCGCGTGATTACGAAACCTAACGTCAGTCAGTGCCAATCAGAGAGCGTCTCCGAGAAATGCGGCTAGGTTTCGTAATCACGCTTGCGCGCCATCAAAACTAGAATAGATTAATGTATTGGCATCATATACAGCTCGCGGTACACCTGCCGCAGCGCGCGCGCACACACACACACACACACGCGCGCGCGCAGTACTGTATATGAATGAATGAAATATAATATATATAGCCTACGGCGGGCGTAATGAATGAACGCAGTATGGCTTATTATTCCATAATTAAGCCTATAGGCTACTGTTCATTCGTAGGCGCACACAAGACTTGTTATGGAATATTAATGCAGTCTATTTCCACCGATTAACTTTAGTTCTTATTTATTTATCCACTGTCATTTCAGTGTTGGTGTATAGGCTATATAGTGTATTTCAATATAGGTTTAATTGATTAATGATATATTCGAAGGAATGCAGGTTTATAGCTATATCAACCCCCTCCAGTAAATGACCAAGTATGGTTTTGTCAATATTCCAATGTACAGTTTTGCTTGTACAGTGTAAGTCTATCCCCCACCAACCCCTCCAACAGTTTCTACGTCAAATGTACTCTCTTTTCTGGACTCTTTTTGTATCACAAACAGTACTGTATTTGCAAATCTGGTATGTCATAAATGTATAGATGTAGCAGTACTGTCTATCTGTGTCGTGTGTGTCATATATGTTATGATGAATTGAAAATGGGGGACCCTGATGTAAACAAGACGAAATTCTTTCTCTGGTCTGCATCCCCTTATGTAATTGAGCTGTACTGTACTGTACCCATTCTGCAATCTGTTAATAAAGTTTTCAATTAATCAATCAATCAATCAATCAAACAAAGGTCTGTCCCATTGTATACCAATCAATGGGATACATTGCATGTTGACCTGCATTCTTTCAAATGTATATAATTAATCATTAAAACAGATGTGTAACAAATAAGAAATACAAATTCCACAGAAGGCATTAAATAATTATTATTTTCAATCATTTCACAATAATTGCATAATTGTGTTTGAATATCTGAGTAATTAAAGTAATTATACATTTGTCCAAAATAGCTGGTTCAGATATGGTTAAGCAGCTGCCCTGTGATCAGATGAATCCATATTATTTATTTTTCCGACATCAAATGTGTAATTTCTTATCATACACATATTGTCATATTTATTTTAATTATGATTAAGTAATTAATTCCAAGGAGGCCTGTAGCGTTGACGTGAAGGAATCACTATGAGAACACAGTCTGTCAAGTTATAATGACATTTTAAATTAGTCAATCAATCTGCTCTCAGCCACGATCAAATCTGATCTCAGGAAAATTTGGGGACTCCCACTCCCAGCCCTAATATGTCTTAAATAGGCCAAAATCTTGCTAAGACGAAATTTTTTGTCGTAACTTCGTTCGGGAATGAGACCCAATTTGTTACTGTTCACATGTGTGGTGCCATCAGTCATATATAAGTAAAGATAAAGTTTGAATGACTTACTGAACTGGTGTTTTAATTTCACACCACACTGCTTGTTTGTTATTTCAGCACCAGGCGCTGTCCACCGACTTTTTTCATGTTGAGCAAACGCTACATTGCACCTCGCAGCCTACCTGTTATTCACTCTCAACATGGATAAAACAAAGTATAATAACTTAAGCATTCTTTAGGTGGTGGTAGTTTCTCTATTTGGACATTATAGCTAACATATAGCCTAGCCTAGTTGGTCGGAATAATAAAAAATTAAAAAATACATTTCTTTTTATTAATTTTTTTGTATTTTATTTTTTTATTATTTTTTAAACAAACATATAAACAAACATGACAACACACGATAAGATATACAAGCATTAATTGTCAGGGCACATCCAATGAGATCACCTTTTAGTTAGTTGTTTTATATAAGATATACCCCATAATACCTGTTATCTAAAAAAAAAACCTACACACATATGCTCAGCTCGAACCCCCCCCTCCCGGACCCCACCTTGAGAAGTACCTCCACTATCCCTCGCACCTAACCAGACACTACCATTATAAGCTAGCTTTTATTCTCTCCACCACTTCTAACCACATTGACATTTTGGATTCATTGAGACCCAGAATTCTTGCTGTAGATATTTCATGGTAAATTACATCGAGATATGTAAGAAACCAAACTTTACGGCACATTTTTTCCAGTTGAAACCAGCGTGATGCGATCAGCTTTTTGGCTACTGTGATACCCGATAAAACCAATCTCTTTAGCTGTGGATTCACTGCAAACTCAAAAACATCATTCAACAGCAATACCGAGGGGTGTACAGGTATATTCCAAGATACGAGTTTTGATATTTGTTGGGTCACATCTTTCCAGAATGCCTTAACTGGTGAGCAGTCCCAATACATGTGCATAAATGTCCCTTCGTCCCCATTTGTACATTGGGTGCATTTGGAATCTTGTTTGAGCCCCATTCGGCACAGTCTTATAGGAGTCAAGTATGTCCTGTGAATATAGTTAAGATTGATTTGTTGATGATCCGGGTTCCTTGATGTAAGTCGGACATTTGCCCAGGCTCCTTGCCAATCAAAGTCATTTTCCAGGTCTGGTATATCCCTCCTCCAGACAGAGTCAAGTTGGAGGGTTTCATACGAGGACGTTAGTAATTGATGATAAAATTCTGAAACAAAACCTCTCAATGTCTCTCTTGAGTAGAAGAATTTGTGGTATCTGTGGTGTTCGATTGGTCTGTCTAATGGAACACCGTGAGACTTCAAACATAGCTCTAACTGTTTGTGAAAAAGCCATGTGGACTTGGTGAGATTAAATTTTTTGCGTATTTCTTTATCACTACAAAAACCCTGTTTGTTAAAAACATCCCCTAATGAGTGTATGCCTTGCTCTTCCCATATAGGGAATCTTATAGGTCGTTTTCCAATTAAGAGAGCATTGTTATTGAATAAGGGAGTATGATTGTGCCATTCTTGTGGGTTAGGATTTTTTTTTTGTGATTCACGCCATATCCGGATCGCATGAGTAATTATGGGGCCAAATTTTCGTTCACAGTGCTTGATTGGTAGTTTAGTGTATGCTATGTCCTTCAGTCTATGTGGGGCTACTATGTTTTCTTCTATTTTTCTCCAAGATGCTAATGCTTGGGAGTCAAACCATGTTGTCAATGGACTTAATGAGTACGCCTTAAAATATAGGAAAAAATCTGGAAATGCCATGCCACCATCTGCTTTATTTCTCTGTGCGGTGGATCTTTTTATACGTGGTGGTTTGTTATTCCAAATAAATTTGTATGTGGAGGAGTGTAATCTTTTCCAGTAACCCTCTGGAGGGGGTAACGGTAGCATTGAACAGAAGAAGTTGATTTTAGGTAGTACATCGATCTTAACTATTGATATCCGTGCTTGTACTGTGTTTTTAAGTTTTGCCCATCTATCAAGGTCGTCTTTGATTTTGTTTTGGATTTTTGTGTAGTTGTGCTTCACCGTTTGTCTTATGGTAGGGAATATTTCCACTCCCAAGCATCTGAAATGTTTTACCATCGGTATCTGTCCTATTTATTTTTTTATAATAATCTGAGGGGCCAGATATTATTGCTGGCGGGCCAATTTCGGCCCGCGGGCCACCTATTGCCGACCTGTGGGTATAATAGTTGGGTTTTTTTGCACAATGAATAGTATATTTTAGGGCTGACCCCTATTAGTCGAATAGTCGACTAATCGATCGAAAGGAGCCGTAGTCGACTGCCAACCTCTTAGTCGAATACAAAGAATTAAAAAGAAATATTCGAATTTTATTTTTCATTATTTCCAAAAGAAAAGTGGCCTAGAAGCGTGGCTAACACTAATGGCACACATACCAGAGGCTAACTGCCTAAGAAAACAGGCACAGAGGCACTGAAAGAGGATTTCACCCATCTAATGAACACACTAGACTAGACAAATATGTATCAGTGGACCAATTGCATGCTTTTTCAGAGGACAAGAAGCCTTCCGTCAGAAGTTAAGCACCCCACAGCCCAAATGGAATAATATATATTTTTTTAAATTATACTTTTATTTTTTTTATATTTTTTTTTTCATAGTCTACTAATAGTCGACTATCGGCTAATTTCGGCCAATCATAGTCGACTATCCAAATCCTTAGTCGGGGACAGCCCTATATTACACAAAACCTTTTTATGTCAGTGGGTATAACCGTATTGTGCTGAATATAAGACAGGGTTTCTTTCACAACATTGACAACAACAGACTGTGCCAAACGTGTGCTACCGTCTTTCTCTCAGTATCTCGCTTTTTTTTTTTAAACGCATGCATTCACACCTGCGGATCATCTTGGATACCCTCGCTCTGCATACTGAGACGGAGAGCGCGGAATAATCTATGGACGTGGAGTACGAGCTCTGGGTCTATCGCGCTTTGTTCCTTCACTCTAAGATTTAGGCAATACTACAATAATAGGTCATTCTGCCTGAACACAGCGTGAAGCACATCAAACAACTGTCGAGCAGCCAAGACATATGAGGGAGCGAACACAGATGATTGAAGAGATGATTCAAAGAAGATGAGTGGAAGGAAGACAGACAGGAAGGAATGAAAGAGCTTGTTGGAAAAGGTGAGGGGGGGGGGGGGCAGGGACTGTAGGAGAATGAGTCAGCAACTGTGTTGAGTCTAAAAGGAAGTGGATTTATTTCAACAAAAGGGCCAAATGGATGAGTCTTGCTGACCCCAGAGCATTAGACCTGTATCATAGATGTAGGGAGGTTGATGTTGAAGACAAGTATTTATTTTTTTATCAGATAAAGCCAATGAGCTTAGAGTCTGATGATACAGTCCTATTGAGAGGTCAGAGTAGATAGAGAGAGAGAGAGAGAGAGAGAGAGAGATAGAGATAGAGATAGAGATAGAGATAGAGATAGAGATAGATAGATAGATAGATAGATAGATAGATAGATAGATAGATAGATAGATAGATAGATAGATAGATAGATAGATAGATAGATAGATAGATAGATAGATTGATTGATAGATAGATTGATCTATCAGATATTCATCTCCGGGCTGCGTTTTCAACCAATACATTGTTGGAAAGTTTAATTTGCCGCCTTTCGATCGTCACCCGACTCAACCTATTTTGTGCTTCGGGTCTCGAATTAGAAGACGAAACATCCGGCAAGCGTCATTTGACAAGCCGCTCGGACGAGTGACGTCCGGTTGTGAATGGTCCTGAACTGACCAGGGACCAGTCACTGCTGATGGCGAAAATTATTGACCACTGTTTGACCAAGAAGTCCTTTGTTTTGACTCAAGAGGCAAAATAAAGGCAATGGACGACCATTTTGGATAATCACGCTGAATTATTGTGGTACACACACAGTTTGCATGTTCTCCCCATGCTCGCAAGGGTTTCCCCCCCGATAAGATAAACCCAATGGAAAAACATGCACAACAACAGATCGCTAACGCTGTGGCGTCCTTGACGAAGACGGACAGGAGCACTTGGATTGGTCCCCTGGCGCGGCTCACGTTGACGCCTGTCTGCTCCCGGCTGCCCTTGGGGGGGAAGGACGACGGGATGGGTTAATCGCAGAGACGAATCGCATCGGCGATTCTAAAGAGACAATGCATGCGTGTGTGTTCCGGTGTGTGTGCTAAAAACTAACTGCTGTGTGTACCGCTAAAACATTGAGTGTCGTTGCATGCCGAATAAAGACCTCTGCAACAGGTCCTGTATTATTATTATTATTATTATTATTATTATTATTATTATTATTATTATTATTATTATTATTATTATTATTATTATTATTATTATTATTATTATTATTATTATTATTATTATTATTATTATTATTATTATTATTATTATTATTATTATTATTATTATTATTATTATTATTATTATTATTATTATTATTATTATTATATAAAAACCTTTGTGAAATAAAAATGTGCCATGGGATTTTTATCAACTTTGGACTTCAAGCTATGGAACCGTTGTTTTCCAGTTCCTACCTCTCAGCTGGAACTTAAAAACAGGCATCTGGCAACCACTAAACAGAAATGTGCGTACACACAACTTTTACTTCTGTTACTCTATTGCATTAGCACTCAAAGTGATTATTCTTTATTGTATAGGAAACTTCAGAATGTTACCTTTCAAAAGAGAAAAGGTCCTTTGCGCTATATATTATTCCTAAAATTGCTGCACTTTGTTAAAAATTACATTGATCTGACTGTTGGTCTGTGTAGTAGTAGCTAATAAACACGATTTTGCTGCTTAAACGTATATGTATAATGTATATTAATTGATTCACTCGTATACCAAAATCCATTTGAATTGAAGGATTTTGCTTTTCGCATCAAATATTTATATGCGTTTAAAATGTGATTAATTTTGATTAATTAACTATAAAGTCTCAAATTAATTTGATTACCATGCACCACTTAGTCCCACCACTACATGGAATACTTTTTTATTTGCTTTCCTGAAAGGAAAATTGGTAAGCTGACAACAAGTAATGTTAATATATGACATATGATTACTGTGAGGTTTTGCCCGCTGCTCACTACCTTTTCTCTGTCTTCTTTAAGCCTACTGTTAGGAATTCCCTACTCACTCTCTCTAGCCCCCACCCTCTCGTTCCTTACCCTTAGTGGCCACACCTGTTTGATATTCTATTATCTCTCGCACCTGTGGTGGCAGGCTAATTAGTCCCCCTGTGGGCTTTAAATACCAGGGCTCTTCCCCTCGTTTCGGCGTGGGGTCGTGTTGTATACTTGCCGAGTCATATTCTCTAAACATCTAGACTCTTTCGGGAGATCCTCTGTCTGCCTATGCTGTTCCATTCTCCGGCGTCGAGATGTTTGCTCCAGCCTTCGCCAGCTGTCGCCGTTGCCTGTGGGGGAGACTGGTCTGCGCTCCCTGTACTTCCACGGGAGGCACCCCAGCGTTCCACTGCAGACCCCCGCACAGCTGTTCGTCCTGACGCACATCCAGACCAGCGCAGACGCTCTCCAGTCCTCAGCGCGCAACGCGCATCTTCCAAGGACGCTCGAGCTTGGCACGCTCTCCAGACCAGCGCGCAACGCGCATCTTCCAAGAACCCTCGAGCTTGGCACGCTCTCCAGACCAGCGCGCAACGCGCATCTTCCAAGGACGCTCGAGCTTGGCACGCTCTCCAGACCAGCGCGCAACGCGCATCTCCTAGACCTTCGAGCTTGGCACGCTCTCCCGACCAGCGCGCCGACGCGCATCTTCCAGACCTTCGTGCTTGGCACACTCCTCCTCGCAGACGCACCCCGAGGCGTCTCTCGGTTCCGACGCGCTGTTCCTCGGCTCCGACAGCGGCTACCCGGTGGACGACGCCCTCGCCACCGCCACTGTTCCGACGCGCACACCAAGGTGTGGCGCGCACACTGTTCCTCGGCTCCGACAGCGGCTACCCGGTGGACGACGCCCTCGCCACCGCCACTGTTCCGACGCGCACACCAAGGTGTGGCGCGCACACTGTTCCTCGGCTCCGACAGCGGCTACCCGGTGGACGACACCCTCGTCACCGCCACTGTTCCAGCACTCTGTTCCTCGGCTCCGACAGCGGCTACCCGGTGGACGACACCCTCGTCACCGCCACTGTTCCAGCACTCTGTTCCTCGGCTCCGACAGTCGGCTACCCGGTGGACGACTCCCTCGTCACCGCCACTGTTCCAGCACTCTGTTCCTCGGCTCGGACAGCCAGCCACCCGGTGGCGATGCCCTCGCCCCGCTGCTGTCCCTTACCTTTACGCATACGCCTGGGTGAGTTTTGATTGTGATGTCACTCACTCAGCGTAGTGCCCTTGCCCCCGTTCCCGCTGCTGTCCCTGTACCTTTACGCATACGCCTGGGTGAGTTTTGATTGTGATGTCACTCTCCCAGCGTATTGCCTCCTTTAGTTCTCACTTAGTTATTAGTTTTGGACATTTCATCTCCCACTCTGTTTTGTTCTCTCGTGGATATTATTTTGGACATTTCATCTCCCACTGTGTGTTTGTTCACACGAAGATAGTATTTACTTTGTTACTTTGTTATTTGGACTGTTCTGCATCTGCTCTGTTTTTTCCCTTTGAATATTAACCCTCTCCTCTGTTCTGCAGAGCGGCCCAGATGTTTTTCCCACCAGTCCCCAGTTCCTCCCTGTCCCCAGCCCGCCTCCGCGGTTCTCTGTCCCCAGTTCCTCCCTGTTCCCCAGCCCGCCTCCGCGGGCCTCAGTCCCCTCTGTCCCAAGTTCTCCCCTTCTAGTTCCACCTAGTCCCTAGTCCTCTATCCCTTGTTCTCCTAGTCCCTAGTCCTCTATCCCTAGTTCTCCTAGTCCCTAGTCCTCTATCCCTTGCTCTTCTAGTCCCTAGTCCTCTTTCCCTAGTTCTCCTAGTCTCTAGTTCCCTTAACCTTCCCAAGGCGTTCCCTTAACCTTCCCTTAGGCGTTCCCTTACTTTCCCATAGTGTTCCCTTTTCCTGCCCGCCTCTTAAAGGCACTTTACCTTCCCCTCTTGTGTTATTCCAGTGTTTTGTGTTTTCTCCCTTAAAGGGACAGTGCCCTTTTTCCCTGTTCACAATAAATATCTGTTTCTTGGCAAACCATCATACCTGTCTTGTGTTGTGCGATTGGGGTCGGTTACAAACCATAACAGTACGACCCCACCAAATCGACGACCCCAGCCAGCACAGACGGTGTATGTTGAGTTTGCCTTTTTTTTTCTTGTTCCCTCTAGCTCCCCTGTTAGCCCTGTTAGCTCCCCTGTTAGCTTGTTAGTCTCCCCTCTAGCTCCCCTGTTAGCCCTGTTAGCTTCCCTGTTTGCCCAGTTTAGCTTCCCTGTTAGTCCTGTTTAGCTCCCTTGTTAGCCTGTTACTCCCCTGTTTAGCTTGTTAGTCTCCCCGGTTAGCTCCCCTGTTTGCTTCCCGTTTTGCCCTGTTTGACCCCCCTGTAGCTAGCCATGCCCTGGCGGCTAACCCAGTTTCCCTCTGCATGGCCCCGGTCTGCTAGCTTGGCCCCGGCTGTTAGCACAGCCTCTATGTTAATGCAGCCTTGCAGCTGGCATAGGCCCTGTAGCTAGCCAGGCCCAAGCAGCTAACCCGGTCCCTCTGCATGGCCTCCACTTTTTTGTGTAGTTTATCCCACTGCTAGGACTGCCCTTTCAGCTAGCAAGGTCAGTTTTTCTCACACAGCTAGGACTGTCCTTCCAGCTAGCTTGTGCTCTCATGCTGGTCCAGCCCTGTCTGCCAGCCTAGCTCCGGCAGCTAGCGCAGCCTCTATGTTGATGTAGCAGTACAGCTAGCATAGGCCCTGTAGCTATCAGTGCCCTGGCAGCTACCCTTTCCCTCTGCTAGCCTGGCTCCGGCAGCTTGCGCAGCCTCTATGTTGATGTAGCAGTACAGCTAGCATAGGCCCTGTAGCTATCAGTGCCCTGGCAGCTAACCTTCCCTCTGCTAGCCCTTTCCCGGTGCTTCCATGGTTACCCCTTAGCTACCCTGCTTGCCCCTCAGTTCCTCTAGACCAGTTGCTCTAGACCAGTTCTCTAGACCCAGTTCCTCTAGACCAGTTCCTCTAGACCAGTTCTCTAGACCAGTTCTCTAAACCAGTCCTCTAGACCAGTTCTCTTGCCCAGTTCGCTAGACTAGTTCTCTAGACCCAGTTCCTCTAGACCAGTTGCCCCTCTGCTACCCTAGTTACCCCTCGGCGACCCTGTTTCTTTTGCTAGCCCCACTCTTGTGGTGGCTTCCCCTGCTGGCTTGGCCAGTACCTCTTGTTTTGCCCCCTGCCACTCTGTCTGTATTTGTTTTGGGTCGCCGGGTGGCTCCCGTTGAGGGGGGGGTACTGTGAGGTTTTGCCCGCTGCTCACTACCTTTTCTCTGTCTTCTTTAAGCCTACTGTTAGGAATTCCCTACTCACTCTCTCTAGCCCCCACCCTCTCGTTCCTTACCCTTAGTGGCCACACCTGTTTGATATTCTATTATCTCTCGCACCTGTGGTGGCAGGCTAATTAGTCCCCCTGTGGGCTTTAAATACCAGGGCTCTTCCCCTCGTTTCGGCGTGGGGTCGTGTTGTATACTTGCCGAGTCATATTCTCTAAACATCTAGACTCTTTCGGGAGATCCTCTGTCTGCCTATGCTGTTCCATTCTCCGGCGTCGAGATGTTTGCTCCAGCCTTCGCCAGCTGTCGCCGTTGCCTGTGGGGGAGACTGGTCTGCGCTCCCTGTACTTCCACGGGAGGCACCCCAGCGTTCCACTGCAGACCCCCGCACAGCTGTTCGTCCTGACGCACATCCAGACCAGCGCAGACGCTCTCCAGTCCTCAGCGCGCAACGCGCATCTTCCAAGGACGCTCGAGCTTGGCACGCTCTCCAGACCAGCGCGCAACGCGCATCTTCCAAGAACCCTCGAGCTTGGCACGCTCTCCAGACCAGCGCGCAACGCGCATCTTCCAAGGACGCTCGAGCTTGGCACGCTCTCCAGACCAGCGCGCAACGCGCATCTCCTAGACCTTCGAGCTTGGCACGCTCTCCCGACCAGCGCGCCGACGCGCATCTTCCAGACCTTCGTGCTTGGCACACTCCTCCTCGCAGACGCACCCCGAGGCGTCTCTCGGCTCCGACGCGCTGTTCCTCGGCTCCGACAGCGGCTACCCGGTGGACGACGCCCTCGCCACCGCCACTGTTCCGACGCGCACACCAAGGTGTGGCGCGCACACTGTTCCTCGGCTCCGACAGCGGCTACCCGGTGGACGACGCCCTCGCCACCGCCACTGTTCCGACGCGCACACCAAGGTGTGGCGCGCACACTGTTCCTCGGCTCCGACAGCGGCTACCCGGTGGACGACACCCTCGTCACCGCCACTGTTCCAGCACTCTGTTCCTCGGCTCCGACAGCGGCTACCCGGTGGACGACACCCTCGTCACCGCCACTGTTCCAGCACTCTGTTCCTCGGCTCCGACAGTCGGCTACCCGGTGGACGACTCCCTCGTCACCGCCACTGTTCCAGCACTCTGTTCCTCGGCTCGGACAGCCAGCCACCCGGTGGCGATGCCCTCGCCCCGCTGCTGTCCCTTACCTTTACGCATACGCCTGGGTGAGTTTTGATTGTGATGTCACTCACTCAGCGTAGTGCCCTTGCCCCCGTTCCCGCTGCTGTCCCTGTACCTTTACGCATACGCCTGGGTGAGTTTTGATTGTGATGTCACTCTCCCAGCGTATTGCCTCCTTTAGTTCTCACTTAGTTATTAGTTTTGGACATTTCATCTCCCACTCTGTTTTGTTCTCTCGTGGATATTATTTTGGACATTTCATCTCCCACTGTGTGTTTGTTCACACGAAGATAGTATTTACTTTGTTACTTTGTTATTTGGACTGTTCTGCATCTGCTCTGTTTTTTCCCTTTGAATATTAACCCTCTCCTCTGTTCTGCAGAGCGGCCCAGATGTTTTTCCCACCAGTCCCCAGTTCCTCCCTGTCCCCAGCCCGCCTCCGCGGTTCTCTGTCCCCAGTTCCTCCCTGTTCCCCAGCCCGCCTCCGCGGGCCTCAGTCCCCTCTGTCCCAAGTTCTCCCCTTCTAGTTCCACCTAGTCCCTAGTCCTCTATCCCTTGTTCTCCTAGTCCCTAGTCCTCTATCCCTAGTTCTCATAGTCCCTAGTCCTCTATCCCTTGCTCTTCTAGTCCCTAGTCCTCTTTCCCTAGTTCTCCTAGTCTCTAGTTCCCTTAACCTTCCCAAGGCGTTCCCTTAACCTTCCCTTAGGCGTTCCCTTACTTTCCCATAGTGTTCCCTTTTCCTGCCCGCCTCTTAAAGGCACTTTACCTTCCCCTCTTGTGTTATTCCAGTGTTTTGTGTTTTCTCCCTTAAAGGGACAGTGCCCTTTTTCCCTGTTCACAATAAATATCTGTTTCTTGGCAAACCATCATACCTGTCTTGTGTTGTGCGATTGGGGTCGGTTACAAACCATAACAATTACAGGATTCAAGGCGGCACATTTTGGGTTAGCTAGATGTGGTGTTAGCATGTAATGCTAACGTTACATGACGTAATGGCCTGTGGTTGTGCGACCCCTTGGGTCGGGTTGTCTAATTTGTGTTCGGTGTTGCTAATGTTGTTGATTTGCCCGGGTTTCACTCTTTGTGTAAAATAGATATCTGACTTGCTGGATCTGTCTTGAGATGTTATGAAATGGGATTTACAGTAGGAATGAAGGCGAGCATTTCTCCTCGTCATCAACATCAACTATGTTTACTTTACACTTGATTTGTGTGGAATCAGTTGCTTAGCAGTCAAATGTTAGGGTATTAATAACTTTGTTATCACATTACTAAACATTGCCTTTGACCTCAAATTACTTTAGCTCACGTAGTCTAATTTACTTTAACTAACAGATCAATTTCAGGCCCCAAGACATGTTTCCAACCCTGCTTAGCCTTCCCCATCCTAAGCCTCACCCTCTACCTTATGGCGTGTGAGTGCATTTGTACATTCTGACGTGAATGTGTGTATGTGTGTGTGTCTAGATGAGTACAAGTATGTGTATGTGTATGTGGACTGTAACTAATTAATTAACATCATGATTGGACTTGTTTATAAAAAAAAAATTCATTCACCACTTTTAGCTCTATTTAGCCCTATTTTAGCTCTTCTTTTTAGCCCTACGTATTTGTCCATCTTTGTTTTTAACAGGTACTAAATAATTGTATGTTATGTAGCTCTGTCCCCTTGTTGAGAAACCTGCCCGCCGTTCCCCACCCAGTCCATGGCTGACAGATCCAGTGAGAGAACAAAGACAGGTCCTGAGAGCAGCTGAAAGGAAGTATAGAAAGTCACGCCTCACTGCTGACATCGACACATATCACAACCTCTTGTTAACATTCTCCAAAACCATTACTGATGCCAAAGCTTCTTTCTTTCACCATAGGATCGAGGCCTCTGCCAAGAATCTTCGCATGCTACCATGTCCTCCCTCCTCACTCCCCCTACACCCCCCCCTCCCTCATCTTTCTCTGCCGAAGACTTTGCGATCTTCTTTGAGGAAAAAGTGGAGAACATCCGCAGCTCCTTCTCCCAACCCCCACCCATTCCAAATGCTGAATCGAGAACCTCATACTTCACTGTCATCTTTCTCTCCCATTACAGAAGCCGAGACCCTGACACTGGTAACGTCGAACCGTCCGACTACATGCCAGCTGGACCAGCTACCCTCCCCACTCCTCCAGACCATACCACCAGACATCCTCCCATTCCTAACTGCAACCATCAACCCCTCACTCAACTCGGGGGTGGTCCCCACCTCCCTAAAACAAGCCAGAGTCATGCTCATAAAAAAACCAACCCTGAACCCTACCGTCATAGGCAACTACCGTCCTGTCTCTCTTCTCTCCTTCCTTTCTATAACACTTGAACGTGCTGTATTCAACCAACTTACTGCTTATCTCTTACAGAATGACCTCCTAGACCCTAATCAGTCAGGCTTCAGGACTGGTCACTCCACAGAGACAGCCCTCATTGCGGTGACAGAGGCACTTCACTTAGCAAAAGCGAAAGGCCTCTCCTCTGTCCTGATTCTCCTAGATCTATCTGCAGCCTTCGACACAGTCAACCACCAGATCCTCCTCGCGGCCCTCGCAGGAATGGGAGTGGCTGGCTCTGCGCTGACATGGCTGTCATCATACCTCAATGACCGCTCCTACCAAGTGTCATGGAGAGGGACCCTGTCGGCCACCCGCCCCCTGCAGACAGGTTTCCCCCAGGGCTCGGTTTTAGGACCCCTTCTCTTCTCCCTCTACACTAAATCACTGGGTAACATTATCACGTCTCATGGCTTCTCCTACCATAGTTATGCCGACGATACTCAACTCTTCCTCTCCTTCCCTCCCTCAGATATCCACGTCTCTGAGCGGATCTCGGCCTGTCTGTCCGACATCTCCGCCTGGATGACGACCAACCACCTCAAACTGAACCTAAGCTAAACAGAATTGCTCCACCTGCCGGCCAAATCCTCCCCCCTGACTGACCTTTCCATCACAGTCGAGAACGCGTCCCCGACCGCCAAGAACCTTGGTGTTGTCCTCGACGACCAGTTGAACTTCTCTGCTCACATCGCAGCGACAACCAGAACCTGCCGATTCCTCCTGAGCAACGTCAGAAGGATCCGCCCCTTCCTGACAAAAGAAGCCACCCAACTCCTCGTCCAATCAACAGTCATCTCCCGCCTCGACTACTGCAACGCACTGCTCGCTGGCCTCCCGGCCACTGCCACTAAGCCTCTTCAACTCATTCAGAACGCAGCAGCCCGCCTGATCTCAAACCTACCGAAGTCGGCCCATGTCACCCCACTTCTTAGGGACCTGCACTGGCTCCCCATTGCTGCACGAATCCGCTTCAAGGCCCTCAACCTAGCATACCGTGCAGCAAAGGGAACCGCTCCCGCCTACCTCCGGTCAATGGTCTCTAACTACACACCCTCAAGACCCCTACGCTCTGCATCTTCTGGCCGCCTCAGACCTACTCCTATCCAAGCTCCGGGAGGGTCATCAAAGAGAAGTCGCCTATTCTCAGTCCTTGCCCCACAATGGTGGAATGAACTACCCACCCCAGTTAGGACAGCCGAAACACGTCCAATCTTTCGCCGTCGACTAAAGACGCACTTCTTCAACCATTATCTGAATTAAAAAAAAGAAAAAAAATATCTAACCCTAACTAACCATACTGTCATGCACTTGTCCTAATAAACTAACCTACACTGTAGCACTCAACACTTTGATGAACATTGTTGCTCAGCTGATAGAGTTGTGCCCTTCCTGATGGCTTGTCGTACAGAACTTGTAAGTCGCTTTGGATAAAAGCATCAGCTAAATTACTAAATGTAAATGTAAATGTATGAACTGTTTTTAA
Source organism: Notolepis coatsorum (assembly GCF_963971535.1). NCBI lineage: Eukaryota > Metazoa > Chordata > Actinopteri > Aulopiformes > Paralepididae > Notolepis > Notolepis coatsorum. The sequence goes on along the minus strand of NC_140176.1, from coordinate 26,040,615 downwards.
ATGGTTGTTGATGCTGTGATGGACATCTGAATCTTCCCTCTGGGATATATAAAGGTTTTCAATAAATCAATCAATCAATCAATGTGTATGTGTATGTATATGCTGTTGTGTGTTTTGTGTGTGTGCCTACGTGCATATGCATACATCTCCTGTACTGTATGTGTGTGGTGTGTCTAAATACTAGCATAATTGTATTTACTTATGTCCTGTTGTGCACATCTGTGGACACATCTGTGTATGTGTGTGTGTATGTGTGCGTGCCGCTGTTACCCGAGCAGCTGTCGCCTGCCGACCGCTGTATTAAAAACACTTTCATCATGTAAATTGTGATCTCCGCGCCGGGCACACTGTCAAAAATGATGCCGCTGATAAAACGTCATCTGTCGTCGGCCCCCCCTCCCCTCCCTCCCCACACAGCGTCTGGGGAGAGGGAGATATAGGGGGATTATTCTCTTATTATTAGGGCGGGGGTGGTGGTGTGTGTGTGTGTGTGGGGGGGTGGGTAGCGGGGGATCGTTCTCAGAAGGTCAAAGGAACTCTGTCTCTCTCTCTGCAGGTTGTCACTATTGGGAAAATAAGGGAGTCTAGATAGTGGCCCTATCTTTCATAGCAGTCAACACTGTTGACGGCCTACCTATTTACAAATTCACATTGTGTTCGACCCGTGCAACAGGACTGTTCAGTTTAATATGCCGTGAACGCACACGCGACTCTCTCCTAAAGCTTAGAGATCAGAGAGTCTGTGGCGTCACCACGTGTCAAATCTGATGCTGCACTGTAGGCGATGAATGGAGCGTTGACCTCGTGGAGCTGTAAAACATTTCGGTCTCACATAAAGAATTTGGTAATTACTAGGGATGTCCGATATTGGCCTACCAATATTATCGTCCGATATTGGCATAAAAATGTGATATCGGAAAATATCTGTATCGTTTAATTTTTTTATTATTTTTTTATTTAACCCTTATTTACCCAGGCAAGCAAGTAAGAACAAATAATTATTTTATTTATTGTCAAAGTATGCATAATGTTGTGTTAATTACACAACAAGAGATATGTAATGTTAATTACCTGAAATTATTCAGTTTTTTGGGGGAGGGAAACTATCATTATCGGTTGATATCGGTTGATAACGGTATCGGAAATTAAGAGTTGGACAATATCGGTATACCGGTATCGGTAAAAAAGCCAATATCAAGCATCCCTAGTAATTACTAAAATTAAACCTCATTTGGAGCATAAGAGGTCACGCAAACATTTTATGGCTCCATAAAGTCAGTGTCCCATTAATTGTCTACGGAGCAGCCCTTCGAGGGTTCTCTCTCTCTCTCTCTCTCTCTCTCTCGCTCTCTCTCTCTCTCTCTCTCTCTCTCTCTCTCTCTTCTCTCTCTCTCTCTCTCTCTCTCTCTCTCTCTCTCTCTCTCTCTAGATGTCTACAGTAGCTTCGAGAGCTAGTGACGCATGTCCACAAATACTGACCAAACTGTCCTGCGGGCCACGGGAACAACACCGATGACTTCTTCTCAAAATGGGTGGCATTCACCTTTAAAAAGTTTCCAACCGTCCCCTAAAGAGAGGGCAGCAGATGCTGCAGGATGTCCTTCTACATTTGTGCACGTTGTACCGCACGTCCATCTGTTGAGTGGAGAGGTGAGTGTCCATCTGCATCTCCATCCTGCGTGTGTATATGTGTCTCTCAACATGTTCACGAGGTCGTACATGTATACACCGCGTCCATATGTCAAGCGGAGCTGCGACCGTATGCTTGCGAGAACTGCGTGCGCGTCTCAGGCCCTGTGCACGTCTATTTTCATGTTCCTACGTTAGCGCATCGGCACAGCGGCGCCCCATATGTTTGAGTGCTCGTGTTGACTGCCAGGTGTATATGTACAGTATCCACCCCCCCCCCCCCCCCCCCCCCCCCTTGTGTTTGCCGCTTCATGCTACATTGACCCCAACTTTACCTTAGGGATCACTGGATAAGGTCAAGAGGTGATGAGTACATCCACGGGCAATAGATACGGCAGAAGGGGGGGGGGGGGGGTCTGACGACTGAAGGTATTGAGCAAGAAAAGAGAGCGAGGAGGAGGAGGAAGAACGCCTGTGTGAGCAAAGAAAGAGGAAAGGGGAAACATACGCATTTGAACGTATCCCTCGTTGTACTTTCTACCATTTGTTATTCGACGCTCGGAAGCAAGTGCACACGGGTCTTGAGATGAAGAACTCTTTTACGTTGTCATACGGACAACGTTTTCACACTCTATTAACCCTTTCACTGCCACACGACAGAAGGTTAACCCTTTACTACCACACAACCGACGGTCGCCGGCTGTTGTGTGGCAGTGAAAGGGTTAACCGTCTGTGTATTGTCGCAGTGAAAAGGGTTAACCGTTTGGTAGTGCGGCAGTGAAAGGGTTAAAGGCCGCTAAGCTGGGAGTGTTGTGTGTATTTATAGTTAAAGAGAGCGGAGGTTCGGTACTTTCAGGTGACAGGTATCAAATTCACTCTCGAGAATTATATTAGTCAAACTTTCATATCTTCTTGTCTGTGTGTTAGCCCCCCCCCCCCCCCTTCCTGTCTAGTGCAAGCTGATGAACTGCAGCAGACCTCTGGAGACCGACAACGATAAACATCCTTCTCTATATATTTTGGCTCAACTAGGCATCATCTGCTGGCGGTATTATTTCAAAATAAAAGACACATTTGTGACTGAAAAAGAGAGAGGGGAAAATAAACCCTTGCTGTGATTCTTCCAATAATATTAATAATAATTTGTATTATTATACTACTACCAGGAATTTTATTAGTCATTCAAATGCAAAGGAGCGAGTAAAGAGATGGCATTGTAAAGTCAAACACAGACAATATGTCACCAAACACACACACACGCACGCACGCACGCACGCACACACACACACACACACACACACACACACACACACACACACACACACACACACACACACACACACACACACACACACACACACACACACACACACACACACACACACACACACACACACACGCACACGCACACCAAACATGAACAGCAAAACAAACGCATGCAAACACCGACTCACCTGAAGAGGAGGTAACGGGTTTTAACAAAATGACTCATTACAGCAATAACTATAGACCTTTTTCTAACTGGCCGACATCAACATCCTAAATGGGCCCCTGTTTATTTCCTGTCGCAATGTTTGCTAATACAGTATAGCTGACAGGAAATAAATGTGGGCCGGCTATAAGCTGTTCCCCTAGCAACGGGATTCTCCTGAAAAAGGTCAACAATGTGGACCAGGTGATGAGGAACAAACAAAACACCACAAGGTGGCAGAATCAGGAAAGATAAAAAGAGATACGCACAGTCCCCGCAGTCTCAGCCAGATCTTCTCGATCTGCTCCGGCTGCAGATACTTCAGAGAGTTGCTCTCGAAATCCTCGATCTCCTTGGTGGGCGAGTCCATGTCGAAGATCTTCACCCGGCGAAAAGACATGAGCGGAGGCTCCGCTGTGGGCCGCGCGGGGGGGGGGGGGGGGGCCTCCCACAGCCAGAGGTCAACGCAAAAAAGTTTTGCCGCGCTTCCCTTTGCGACGCCGCGTCCCTTTTCCTCTCGGACTCCCCAACTCTCTCTCTCTCTCTCTCTACTCTCCTAGCCCATCTCCTTTAGTGTGACAGCTCCTCGTATCCTCCTCTTGCCCTCTGCATCCTCCTTCCCTCTCTGTCTTTCACTCTCCTCTGTCTATTCTATCCGTCTCTGTGAGATCTGCCGGAGGAGCCGTGCGGAGGGGCCCCCCGTGTGTGGCTTCACCAGGGGGCTTGGATAGTGTTCTGTGGTGCCTTGGCACCCCCCCCCCCACTGCCCCTCCACTACCACCCCTCTCTCTCTCACTCACTCTCTCTCTCTCTCTCTCGGACTTGGAGCGCTCCGAGCGGTTATAGTCCCCCTCTCTCCACTGCTGCTCAGGTGCACACTGAGCGTGTGTGGCTTGGCGGGAGAGAGAGAGAGAGAGAGAGAGAGAGAGAGAGAGAGAGAGAGAGAGAGAGAGAGAGAGAGAGAGAGAGAGAGGATGTGGGGGGTAGGTGGAGAAGAGGGAAAGGGGAGGAGGGATACTCCACAACGCTCCGCCTAGAAAATGAGGATTGCGTAGCAGAGAGAGAGAGAGATAGAGAGAGAGAGAGAGAGAGAGAGAGAGAGAGAGAGAGAGAGAGAGAGAGAGAGAGAGAGAGAGAGGGAGAGGGAGGGAGGGAGTGGGAGGAGTAGAGGGTCCATCAGTGCAGAGCATCAAATAGTAGCCGGTTTGTCTGGGAATGCAGAAGGTGCTATTACTCATATTCATTATTCCTACAAACACAAGCATGCACACACACACACACACACACACTCACGCACGCACGCACGCACGCGCGCACGCACACACACACACACACACACACACACACACACACACACACACACACACACGAACACTGCTTCGTGTAGAAATGGAATAATTTGGAGGAGGAGTGAAGCTTACAAAAAGCCCAGAGGGTGTGAGTGGGGGGGGGGGGGGCTCAGCACGGTCAGCAGGTCTCCCTCTGTGCAGGACGCAGTCCCCCTTTGGGACGATCAGAGTGACAGAGACTGTATGTCACCCCGTGCTTGTGACATCAGTGACAGTTAAGAGCCTCAGGTCTCAAAACGGGTTTTCAAGGTGTGCAAAATGTCAGACAATCTAACATTCAATCAAACGTTTGTACCCGTTAATTGTAGTACCAACAAAACAAAAGACACCAGTGGAGGTTTCTCTATGACAACACGTGAAACACAAATTCACTCATAATTCATAATTATTATTAATTTACATATACCTATATAAAAAAAAATATATATATATATATATATTTTTTTTTTTATTTTTTTTTTTTTATATATATATGTTTTCCTCTGTAAAAAATGCCAGTGCATTTTTTTTTTTTTTTAATGGCCAAAATTGACAGCTCTGAGCATGCTGCACTGCAGTATTGCCTTAATTATTCGTGAAGAATACTTCACAGGTGTGACCCTTTGTTAAATAAATAATATATAACAGCGAATCAAAATAGGCTATTAATTTCATCTAAGCACGGTCTGTGCAGTTAAACTCTTGCCACTGAATGGAGGATTGATTGATTGACAGCCTTGACATCCAATATTACACAGAGGTTGAATGATTGACAACCTTCAAAATCCAATCAGAGACTGTCTGCAAGTGGTGCCAGGAAGTCTGCAGCTGGACTGGCGTCAGTGTTCTACTATAGTCAACGTTGTGTTGCATCATCTGTTTGCCTGAAGAAGAACATTTATTTGCCTAATATAATCATTCATATTTTAATATCTTTATTCACTTGTTCAGTTATTGTTGTGCACTGCATCGTTTACTTGGATGATATAAATATATATTTTTTTAAATCTCAGTTGAACTTGAAGACTAGTGTAGTTCTAACTAACTTCCTTGTTGTTGTAGCTGGCTAATATAGGAAATTATTTTTGCAAAGAATTATGGATGCTCCTCCAAACATCGTAGATCGGATCATACAGGAATCTTTTCACACATTCTCCTATGAAGAAAAGCTAAGAGTAAAAGCAGACGGTTATAAGGAGACAGCAAATTAATGAATGAATGAAAACTTTATTTGGGTGAATCGCTTGGGTGACGGAGTCCCGAAAATGGAACGTGTGTCACGCATCAACAGAATAGTGGATTTCGACAGCATCCTCACGCAAATGAAGGATCGATTGGATTAGATCACAAAAGACTGCTGTTTGATGATATATATATATATATTTTTTATCTCAGTTGTTGTCAAACGAAAGCCTGCAGTGCTTAGCCTGGACCAGCCGAAGTGTAGTAGTTCTAACTTCACTCGGGAGACAAAAGCCAAACATCAATTTGATGCAACAAGCTGGCTCGCGATGCTATATTGTTTACATTTCCCATGGGATTAATGCACGCGGCTCGAGTCGGACTCGTCACATGGAGAAGCTGCACTATTCAACGATGGATGAGATCGATCGAGATACCGTCTTTATGGGTAAGTGTCTTGGCTTTAGAATGTCAGTTTGTGTAACGTTAAGGCGCTCCCATAGTCCAGCAGACTGTACACAGAGCCGCGCGGACATCCGCGGAGTCTGCTCTGTGTACAGTCTGCTGGACTATGGGAGCACCTTTACTGTAACCGAATTTAAACCGCATCATAACTCCTACATCGACCATGTCACTTTTCAAAAGGCATGAATGAATGAAAACTTTATTTAACAGATTGCAGAATGGGTACAATATACAGTACGGCTCAATACACATAATTATTAAGGAGATGCAGTAGACCAGATAAAGACTTTCGTCTTGTTTACATCAGGGTCCCCCATTTTCAATTCATAGTGAAATGTATCTTGTGTTATTAGGAGCCCTGCTAAAGTTGGTAGCTAACGTTATATTGATAATGTTTCAATATTATCAGGTTGATATTATTAGGTTGATATTATAATGGTGTCAGTGTTTCAGATAGCAAGGTGTCAGAGCTTTGGTTGAGAGAGATTACAGTGCTGTCGCTTAAAACTCATAAACAAGTATTGAGCAAGACGAGTTATCTGTTGTGTTGTGCGTATTGTATGGGAGGGATAATGATGACTGTGTGTAACTAGGAGGGATATGAGGACTGTGTGTATGTGGCACTGAATTGATGTAAACAAGACGAAAGTCTTTCTCTGGTCTGCATCCCCTTAACATGTGTATTGAGCCGTACTGTATTGTACCCATTCTGCAATCTGTTAAATAAAGTTTTCATTCATCATTCATTCATTCATTCATTCATTCATTCATTCATTCATTCATTCATTCATTCATTCATTCATTCAGTGTAGAACGAAGAACTATAACATTCTCCATTATCAAAGACCACAGTCTTAAACACACGCACACACAAAAGATACATGGACTATTGTTATTGGACACAAGCCACACACATGGACCCTGCACTGCACCATAATACACCTGTGATTATAGTATACTTGTTATTACACACACACACACACACACACACACACACACACACACACACACACACACACACACACACACACACACACACACACACACACACACACACACACACACACTCTCTCTCATTCAGTCTGTATCGTTAGTGGCTTAGCTTGGCATCGCTACTGCACTATCTCGCGTACGTGCACGCGTACTGAATAAACCACAAATGTACCTCTAATACCAGTATTAGTCTGACCACACCCCTCATCAGCTTACCTTCATAAGCAGGTGTGTGGTCACCCTGCTCTCCTCCTTCTCGCTTTCACCACAAGGAAGAGGTGCCTCGGTAGATCCCCACACTTGACACCATGATGGAAGAAATTGGATTAGGAACAGCTTGGGAAACAAGGATACGTTGACATCATATCTTTATTTTCTCTCTCACTATTTCGAGAAAATACGGCGATATTGTCTTCGTACTGGAGTGTCTAGAAGATGATGATCATTCTACAAACCCTCCACCGGTTTTCGTATTGGGAGCACGCCGCTGCATGCTTCTCAACTGCAGTTCCTTGCTGTGTTTGTTGGGGTGAAACCTGTCAGGCCACAGCTGAACTGTCGGACATGCCGCTGTTGTGAGGAGCGGTGCGTTCCAGGTTGGGTGAGTAGTGTTTGCTGGCGGGGCTCCACTTGTCTGTTAGTGCTATGGGGGCTACTTGACAAAGTTTATGGAAACCGGCCCCAGGCTAGGGTCCTTTGTTTAGCCGTCTAGGCGACAGAAGGCCTTGGTCTGGCGACCATTATAGTTTTAACTAGTGGGCCGCGACCATTGACACTGGTGATCCCTGTGTGTTCTGGACGAGTGGATTCTCTCTGTCACCGTGTTAAGACCCCATCTTTCATATCCAAATGAGAGTATTCCTTCACGAGGGGATATGTGCATGTAATGTGCGATAGCGGCAGATTCATGTTCAAAGTCAGCTATACAGGCCAGTTGGTACTGTGCTGATTCCGCCGGACGTGTTAATGTCACCGTTGTGAAGCGGTGTTGACGTCTTGTTTTCTCTTTTCTCTTAAAAAGTGAGGAGGGTTCAGAACGGCGGCCTGTCTGGGTGAGTGTTATTCATTGTTTACATGTTCATAGCTTACGGTTAGCCGGTCGGTGGCCTGGCGCGGGGTAGCTTGGCTTCTCGCGCGCCGCCGGGAGCTCGCTCCTGATCGCGTGCGTCGTAGATCGGCGTCTCGCGAGCGGAAGCAATAGCACCCGAACGGTTGGAGCAAGCCGTTAGCTTGATGCTATTCTGTTGAACGTGCTTTGATTTTTAACATGTTTTACACTCTTGACCACGACGTCATCCTTGACAGGGATGTTCCGTCGACCCTGCCTGAGCCTAGACGGGGATTGCGTCAACAAAGAGGACTGTAGCGACTGGTGGAGCGGCGACGCTGCCCGGATCGAACAACACGGGACGGGCTGTGTTCTACGGTGGCTTGTGACTGCACTTCGCTGATCTGCGTTCCGGGCAGGTACGGGGTTGGCCAGACCTCATAACACGTCTTCTGGTTTTACCTTGCTAAATGTATTGTGAATAACGGTTGTTTTTTCCCAAAACGTGTGTTGTTGCCAATGCATTTTGAGATACGTTGGCGGGTTGTGTGTGAGCTGTTTTTGTCACTGGCAGTTTGCTTCTCCGTGCAGATCGTGATGTATTGATCTGGTTGTTGTGTGAGAAACATCATGGTGTTATGTGTACCGTGTACTCACTACTAAGGCAACTAACCTATGAAGCTATGCTTGGTGACGAGTGAGTAGAAGAATGTTCTTTCTCAGACTGTAATGACAATGAACAGTGAGTTCACACATTAACAGGTTTTCCTGTTTTAACTGCCGTATTGAGGGTAAAATAGGAGGATTGTGTTTTTCCCCCCCGGTTCCCTGGGGACTTTATCACCTCCTATCAGACATGTTGTGCATTAATTGTGTCTTTTGTGTGGTAGGGATACGATGTAACTCTCAGCCTTGATTGCTGAGTTGTGCTAAATCTGCTGGAGAAACTTATTTCCTAAAGGGAAATTGGTTTGGTTGCTGTCCATGTGTGCTTAGCAAGGCCTGTGGTCGATACTAATCAAGAATGATGTATTCTCTCATTGTGAAAAAAACGGCGTTCCTCTGTTGAGTGTTTTTGCCATTTTTTGTAGGTGATGATGGGTTGTGTGTGTCATGTGACCTACAACTGGGTTGTACTGGCCACAGAAGCACATGTGTATGTTGGACCGGGGTTCTTAGAGCCCTCTCTATTCTGTGTTTTTCCTTAGTAAAAATCAGATAGCAGGTTAGCTCGTGCGCTGTGTGGAGCTGTGAAACGCTTCATAGAGCTGACTATGACTGTGTCATATTCTCTTTTTGTCGTTACGTCGTATCATGGGTGTGGGGTCGTAAAGGGGTGAACTGGTAACCTTTCCTCTCCCCATTGTTCTGTCGGTCAGGGGTACACCCCCTGTCCTTCAAGGTTCCCGTCACGTGGCGGTTCGGCACGTTACGGGGGGGGGGGGGGGGGGGGGGGGGGGGGGGGGGGGGGGGGGGGGGTGGGCACCCCCCCTCCGGTCCCACCGGCCTGGTATATTGGGCGTGTGCACCGCAGGAATTCCCCCGCCATAGAGTACGTCACCGTGCGCGTCTCTGTTGGTAGGACTTCCGTGTGCTGTTCAGGTCCATGTGATGGATCTGTTTTTCAGGGGGGGTGGTCAGGGCTCCTCCTCACCAAGCGCCTACTCAGGCCTTCTGTGAGTTCGGACTCCTTCTTCCATGTGAGGAAGCCTCCATCAGAGTACAGAGCCTTCCTCCTCAGATTGTCAAAGTGAGTGGACCCTCTAGAAGGGTCCTTTTCTATTGTAATGTATATTCGATTCAATTCGTTTATTGAGTGTGTATGGGTTCGGTGCCTCTTCCCCGGAGGCCCTAAAACCAGTTTTTTACATGGCTCAAGGTGCAATAATTCTTTTCAATCTGTACAGCTCGCGTGGGAAGTCTCTCTGGGATCCCCGTCTCTTTCCTATGGGAGGGTGGTGGGATGTAAAAATGTGAACATTTTTTACCCCGGCTGTGTAGACTGGGATACATACTGTTGATGCTTCCTTCTTTCTATTCCAGAAGTGTTGGAGTTAGGGAGTGTCACACCCCTCTTGTCGTTCCCCTGGGCGCCTTGGGGATTCAATGACAGGTCTAAATAGCCTGTTCATTGATGGGGGTGTGTCCCGACGCACGTATAGTGCTAGCTCGCTGTAAACAGGCGATTGACTGGCACGCCTTAGTTGCTTGTGGTTGAAACAGCGTTTTTATAAAGCAACTGGGATGGGGGTTTTTCCTCTTCCGGCGACCACATCCCATGACCTGGGTGGGTTGTCGACGGATTCTCGTTCATGTCTGGGGGATGATGACGGGATGGATCTGAACATATGTAGTGGGGTCTCACGCCCTTGGGGTGGGCCACCAGGCGCGGTTCGTCCCGACGTCTGGGTGGCGCCTTCTTTTCATGTTAAGATCAACACGCATATCTGCCCTTCTCCTGGAGTAGGCATGTCGGCGTGGTTAGGGCACGGGACTGGTTCTGGTCACGCTGGTCCAGATCAGTTGAACCCGTTGTCCGCCGGGGATGCAGATCTGCTGTTCTGGTACCCTGAGGGACTTGGGCTTTTTTCAGGGGGAAACATGCCAGGTCGGTCTGGGTGTCACAGGGTTAAGCGCTATGGAGACCCTGGTTGGGTATGTTTTTACTCAGCACTGTCGTCATGGCTTACAGCCATGCCATTCTGTACGCGCTCGATCTCGTCGGATCTCGGCCGCTACACAGGTTGGTCCTGGTTAGTACTTGGTTGGGAGACCGCCGGGGAATACCAGGTACGGTGTGCTTAGGGGCTGGTTCTCCATTATTTTTCGCTCCTCTCTCACGCATGGCGAAGAGGGGCCTGTGGGGGTGGTTTTTTGACCTCCTCTGGTGACCCTGTGCTTCCCGTACCGCCAGGCCCGGTCCGAAGTGATGTTTGCGACCCGTAGGCCTGGGTTAACCCTTTTTGGAAACTGAAACACTTGTACTGCGGTATAGCCGGTGTATACCCGCAGGTGTGTTTTGGAGTTTTTTCTTGAGGGGTTATAGGAACAACCACCGCATTGGGTAACACCGAGGTGGTTGATTCCCTGGTGTGTTGGAGCAGTGTCAACTCCCGGGTTCACCGTTTGAGGGTGCCCCTGCACGTTCATGACGTCTGCCAATCGTGTCAGCCTTCTCTGCCTCGACCCCTCTGGGTGGGGGTTGTTAAATGGAGGCTTGGTCATGCAACACCGCCAGCTTACGCTCCTTCCGCCGGGGCGGCTGTGTTCAGCTGTCCCCTCTGGCGCCTGTCTCGTCCGCAGTCTCCAGGCTAGGGTTAACAGCCTGTTGCCTGGTTTTTCCCCGGTGCGCTGCCTGCTTCCGTTGGTTAACCTTTTTTGTGTGCTTACGGCCATGCTGACTGCCTATTCTGCAGGGTCAGTGTGCCAGGCGGTGTACTATTGGGGGGACGGGGCCCGCTCGGCTTACGGCCATACCGACCTGAACACGCCCGGTCTCGTCCGATCTCGGAAGCTGGGCAGGTTCTGGCCTGGTTGGTTCCGCCTGGGAATACCAGGTGCAGTAACTGAGGGGCCTTTGTCCGAATACGCTGGCGATGTGGGGGGCGGGGCACTACGTGCCCACCTGGTGGGGTCTTGATGCTGGCATCATGGACTTCTCCGGGCCCCCATTCCAGGGAGTCCAGTCCTTTTGGTGGGTCTGGGTCTTCCTTCGTGCTCCGCTGCTACGGCCTTGCCACGGGGTTGGGTTTGCCCTTGACCCCGTGATTCTGGGGGCAGTAACGAGGTTGTTCCTCCGTTCGTTCCCGGGTGGCATGCGGGTTGTGCGTGTGTGTAGTCGTGGGGTCAAGCCACGGTCTGCTCACCCTGTGCGTTGAGTTGCTTGAGTGCCTCTTCGCACGGTCGGGTCCGTCGCCCTCTCCGTGACGTCCCTAATAGGGGGGCTACCCTCCATTAGGGGGGGTCGGGGGGGCTCGGCCCTCCCTGTTCTGATGGTTTTGGGGGGCTGTCAGCGGGGTGTATTTGTCAGCCAAGTGGCTCCGCTTGGCCTCCCTTGTGCAGTAGCGATGCCAAGCTAAGCCACTAACGATACAGAACGTTAGGTTATGACTATAACCAAGTTCTGTTAGTTAGGGGCGATGCTTGGCATCGGACGCCGCTGCAGCCCTTGTCCTCACCTTGTGGTGAAAGCTTGGGAAGGAGGAGAGCAGGTGACCACACACCTGCTTATGAAGGTAAGCTGATGAGGGGTGTGGTCAGACTAATACTGGTATTAGAGGTACATTTGTGGTTTATTCAGTACGCGTGCACGTACGCGAGATAGTGCAGTAGCGATGCCAAGCATCGCCCCTAACTAACAGAACTTGGTTATAGTCATAACCTAACGTTCTGTTGTGTTAATATAAACCCGCCGTGGTCTCTCTCTGTCTCTCTCTCTCATTCAGTTCTGTTGTGTTAATATAAACCCGCCGTGGTCTCTCTCATTCATTCATTCATTCATTCATTCATTCATTCATTCATTCATTCATTCATTCATTCATTCATTTTCATTGTCCTTGTGTTACATAAAAACCCTTCTGTGGCCTCGTGCAGAGGAAGGTGTTAAATACATGTTAGATATTCCAATGTACAGTTTTGCATACCATTGACTCAGAATGGTCTGTGTTATTTAAATCGTCACAGCAGTATAGTTTGTTTATACTTCAGTATGACAAGTATGATATTTAAACATGGTCCCAAAATGAATGGAAGCGAATGAGGAGCCTGACACACTGGGGAGGAATGGGGGTGTTACAGCGTTGGGGATGTTTAAAAAATATAATTTAATATATAATATAATATAATAATTTGTGCTTCACCTAAAAATTTGGTCAGCAGCCTCCACTGAAAGGACACACATGCAAAAGACAGGGAATTACGTGCATCAATCACACAAGGAAGAGACTGGGACCCAGCAGGTGCAATTCTCAGTTACGGGGGACCTTTTACATGGCTTTAAATATTCCCAAAGGGGCTAGAGTAAATTGAGGAACACATGAAACGCATGATTCAGTTAAGTAATGTAAGTAAGCAGGGCCGCCTCAGGGGGTGTGCGAGCAGTGCGGTCGCACAGGGCCTCGCGGGAGGGGGGGCCTCGCAAAAAAAAAAAAAAAAAAAAAATTATTAATTTTTTTTATTATTATTATTATTATTATTATTTTTTTTGTTGCGAAGGCCCCACCCTTCCCGCGGGAGGCCCTTTTTTCATCACAGACCTAAAATCTAGTTTTGCTTATATGCTTATATATTTCACATTAGACACGTTTGTAGAATGTGTCTGACTTGTTCCTGGGTCTGCAGTCCTGCAGCTGCAGACATACTCACTATTGGAGCTCAGCCTCTGGGGTTCTGCAGCAGCATTGGTTTCAAACGAAGGGAGTGGTTTTACTTACATCATGTGTAGACAGTGTAGTACGCGGCAGCGTGAGTCGGCTGCGTTTGACATTTTCGCGCGTGCAGCTTTTGACTATGGCTTAGTTATGCCCAATAGCCAAGACGAAGAAAGAGGTCGGTCATTATCAGTCGGTCGGTCACCAACCAAGGAACGTTGACGAAAGGCCTCTCGCTAGCCGGACAAATGGCCGGAGCCTTTCATGGTATAGCCATGTCGGCTAGTAGCTAGCTTAGCTAAATGCTAACTAGCGTTAGCTAACCTAGCGAGGCGAGGCGAGTGGATGTCTTTTCAAAAGAAGGAGAAGAGAACTTGTGAGCAGATAAATCTGTTAGGCAGGCAATACGCCGAAATTACACCGTGGGGCCAAGAAAGTCTCCGTCCACGTTGATACTGCGTTATGGTGAGTCAACTTATGATTATATACCCGCCGTGGATCTGAGTCACCTGACCCTATCTCTCTTTCTCTCTTGGAGCCAAACTGGTCGACTAGCTAATACTACTAGTAGCTAACTGTGTGAGCTAACTGTTAGCCAGTTAGCTGTTTAGCGTCAGCTGGGAACGTTCGTTTGATGCTATCAGTTAGCCTTGAGAATAGCAGGCCCTTTGACAGAAGATGTAGTCGGGCCTGCACCATGACAAGGCTCTGGCCATAGCTTCTTTTTGTCCCGCCAGCGAGAGGCCTTTCGTCAACGTGGAGACCTTGCGGCCTTTCGCCCTGCGTTCATCGTGCAGGTAACTTGGATTAATGAAAATGTCATGATGACATTACCCCACTCTTCCTTCCTTCCCCTCCCGAATGTTTTGTTAATAACGATGTTTTTTTCCAGGCAAAACATATGCTACTTCACAACATTTGGAGATACGACATGTGCTGTGTGTGAATGGTCGTTTGTGTAGCTTGGGTAGCGTTGGGCCGTTGGCCAAAGCTGTGTGTCACGTGGCCTGGTGTCACAGTACCTGGCTAGCCTATTTAGCTGATGTCGGGCCATTGGCTCCTTGCTGCTTTGGTTTCTCTGTTGACCCTCTTCTTGTTGGATTTAAGTGTTGATCTTTGTCCTTTTGAATCTCTCATACATGCTATAGTCTCTCTCTAACACACACACACACATGACAAACACACATGTTCTCTCTCTCTCTCTCTCTCTCTCTTTCTAACACACACAGTCTGCCTATGGCGGCCTTTCTCGATGGCTAGGCTGTGCTCAAGGATCTTCAGTCACAGTGCTCAGGTATTCTGCCACTGTGTACTCTCTGTTTAGGGCCAAATAGCATTTCAATTTCTTTCCAATGTGTCTCTCTCTCTCTCTCTCTCTGTACACTGTATATTGACTGTAGAACGGGAGCTCTCTCTCGCTCTCTCTTTTGCTATATGTTGACTGTATCATGCCCCGCCTCGGGCAGCGCTATTATTTAAGAATATGTTGACTGTATAAAAAAAAAAAAGAAAAAAAAAAAATATATATATATATATAATTTTTTTTTTTTTTTTTTTTTACCTTGGGGGGGGGGGGGGGGGGGGGGGGGGGGGGGGGGGGGGGGGGGGGGGGGGCTCGCGTTAAATCTCGCACAGGGCCTCGCATTTCTCCCAGGCGGCCCTGTAAGTAAGTATGTTTATTTAGTATAGCACCTTTCACAGAGCAGAGTCACAAAGTGCTTCACAGAGTAACATATTTGACAAACAATCAAACGTAGTACAGAACAAAGGCCAGTTTGAATAAATAAGTCTTCAACTGCTTTTCAAAGGCATCACCAACAGAGACTGCAGATCGTATGCCTATAGGAAGAGTGTTCCACAACGTCAGAGCCGTAACTTCAAAGGCATGATCACCTTTTGTTTCCAGAGTGAAGGACAACCAATAAGCCCTGGTCAGAAGACCTCAGTGACCTATTGGTGATATATGGATTAATCAGATCAACCAGTAAGCCCTGGTCAGAAGACTGACCTACTGGTGATGTACAGTATGGATTAATCAGGTCACAGATGTGAATTAATCCTAGACTTATCGGGAAGTCAGTGTAAGGAATATAGGATGGGTGTGATGTGAGTTGACCTTCCGGACCCATGGTCAATAGCCACGCAACAGCGTTCTGAACCATTTGTAGACTGTCGTATATTTCTAAATGAAAACATGAATAAATGCAAGTGAAATGTACAAGGTAATGATTAGAAAGACAAAATTGGCTATAGTGAAGCTTGAGAGGGAGATCACCCCGCACTCAGCCAAATGGAGGACAATCTGGAGGGCAAAAGACTGTTTATGATGTTAATGCACATTCCACTGGTTGGTTAGCAGCTGTGGTTTAGGCCACCTCCAACTGACAAGAGAGGAAATCATTATCGTTGAAACAGGAACCAAACTCAGAATAACCGGTGAGATCATAAAAGGTCATATTTACCCTAAGGAAGGAATTTCAGGTTACAACACGGCTGCTGCTGACTAACCCAGAGGTCAGAAAGGTGACACAGGCTATTTGGAAATCTCCCCTTACACAGAGAACTGCCACTAGTTGAAAGAACAATGCAAAGCAATGATATACTAAAAGATTTAGCAATTTCATAAGTTACATGTAGGCATAACTCTTAGAACAATTAGAATAACTTAGTCACAATAAAGAATAGAAACTCTTAAATACTAGAAGGTAAAACTATACAAATATTGGTCACATTATTTAATCAGTAAATAAAGTGTTCTATTAAAGGACGGATATATAGGGTTTGTTATCTGGGCACTGTCTGAAAAAGTAGTCTGGTTCTTATCTAGACTATGTAAACATTTTAGTCACAAGCATGAGGATGTTACTCAGGGAAAAACTAATCCTCTCATTAAGTAATGATTAAAGTGTCAGCAGATTCAAACTGTGAAAACCGTTGTCAGAGGACCCAAACGGTTGTGTCAGCGAAACATGTGGACACAGGACACCATCAGACAAGTTTCTGCTGGAATGTGACCAAAATAAGCCAGATCATGGACGTGAATAGGCAGGCAGGGTCTCCCCCTCCCTCTCGCTCTCTGTCTCCCCCTCCCCCTCTCTCTCTCTCTCTCTTGCTCTGATAAAAAGGGCTGATGGCAACATGAAGACACACGACTCACACCAGAAGGAACCTGGAGAGACACGCCACACACACCGGCTGAGCGAAGGAACCTGGAGATGAGCGCTCCTTGCTTGAGCGCTGAACCTCCACCGACGGAGAGAGAATCATCAAACAGAACTCGAGAGCCGAGCAAGACACTCAGAGGAGACGGAGAAGGACCTGGAGAGCCACACAGAACTCGAGAACCGAGCCTGAGACTCGCCAAGCCGGCTGCTGAAGAGCCGATGACTCAGAGAGCCATTGAGACCAGATGACCGAGCCGAGGTTCATAGCGGACTCCGCCGATACGAAATCAAGCACTCCCTGCCCGATCGGCGAGGAGACCAGGTTGCCGTGACAACCAGACCACGGACCACTAGAGAGAACGCGTGTTGGCCTGGAAACCAAGACAACAACGAGAGAACCGCACCGGAAGAAGAAAACTGCCACATGAAACAACAGCCACATGAAAGAGACGATTAGATTGAATGAAAGAGACTATTAGATTGACGATGTACTTGTTGATTCCTAAGCTGTTTTATTAATAAACACCGCCGCCCGTTGATTTTGACCATATCGTCAGTCTCCTCTTACTTGAACCGAACATCTGAGAAAATACCTAAACCAATGCAGAGGAAAGGGTGATATAGAAGACTATACGATCAATGAACTTAGATAGAGATAAATGAAGCTAAAGAAAGACACTTCAATTGGTCCGTGACCCGTGCTACATTCGACCAGAACCGGTTGGAGACGACGGAAAGCTACTTCTGGAAGATGGACCTCGTCGACGCCTCTACGACTGAAATGAGATGATCGTCACCATTTCGACCGGGGCCAGTGGGACTAGGTAAGTAGTACTAATGTGTTTAAAATTGGTAAATGGTCGGAGCAGTCTCGCATTTTGGGGTTGCTATTGCATTAGGTAGAAATGAGTTGTGAATGGACCAGGATAATGTTGGTGTTGGAGGAGTACCGGGGTCCAGGTTTCACAACCTGGCTCTGGTCTCAGCCACACACCGGCGTTGCACTTAGGAAGCGTATAGGGATGTTCAGTTAGGATGCCTATAGTTGGTACAAGGCCAAGTGAGGAGAGGAAATAGATGTCTGTATTTAGTTATATCAGCTTAGGGGATAGGCTAGGGATTAGGTAAATTATTTGAAGGGACCGGCGTAGGAGCAGTAGAATGGAGATTAGTCACAGATAGCGGGAAGTGGGACTGTGCGTGACGTAGTGGTTCATTAGAGGGTAAGGTAAAGAGTTTAATGAGAAAACCGTGGTGTAGCACAGGGGTAGCCTGGTTCCACGAAGAGATCAGATCTTAAAGAGTAGAATAAAAGTACCGTGGTGAAGTTCAGGGGTAGCCTGGTTCCGCGAAGAGAAACAGAGAACAGGGAGATGAGAGGAGGTTAGGGTTCGGGCTAGAATGCTGTAGAAACCACACTTAGAATCGGTGCGACGGAGTAGTGGACTTTGGAAGACGTTCCATAAGCGAATTACCACTTCTAGTCCGACGTCATTTAGGCTCAGATTGGCTAAGGTCGATATCTGATGGACATCAGCCGCGTGGAGGAATGCAAGGGGCTCTATGGGTGGCGGGGAGTACGGTCGAACACACGATTTGGCCATATAACACTCCGATACAAGCCAACAAAGGGCGCTGCTGAAACTTTTCACGGGCTACAATACATGAATGGAGTGGGTTTCTCAGGGGTATAGCAAGTCGGACTCAGTAGATATATGAAGCACTTTGGAAGTAAATACTGCACGGGGGATTAGAACATAGGAGGATATTGTGTGAAAAGAGCAAGCAAATGCGTTTAGGATAAATGTGTGCTAATGAATGGTATGTTTATGAATGGGACATTGTTTTGCTAAGTATATGTGTTTGAATGGATGAATGTTAGGAGCTCTGAGTGAATGCCAAGGTATTTTTTGTATTATTATGAACCAGGTGGCCAAGGCTGCAGCGGGGAGAAACCACACCCCTGTCCTGCCAGCATTAGCTGGCGCGACGCGACTAACGTGTGGACGCTGTGTTGCGTTGTCGAGTGAATTGAATGAATGACATGTGTGATGGAACCTAGGAGATGTGTAATGTTCGTTGAAATTTTTCAAATCGGGGCTGTGGGGGTCTAAAAGTAATGTAGTAAAGATCAAAGAAAACGGGGATTTTGGAGCCGATGACGTCACTGGAAGCGTCGGAGCTGGGGGTGCGTTTGATACTGTGTATTTCGGTCAGGCGGGGCCAAGCGGGAGAGCGTGCTAGAATAAGGATAATGATATATGTTCTGTGAACGGGGGCTAAATAGGATGGGGGAAAGCAGGGGTTGTGTAAACGTTGCGATGTGTTGTGCCGCTCGGATCAACAGGAGAAGGGGCCGTTTAGGAGGAGTGATGTTGGGTACTAAGCTAAGCTAATAGGAGCTAGCAGCGCTGAGCTAACGATGCTAAGATGCTAAGCTACCTGTGCTAACAATATAGCATGATTGAACTCTCGGGGAATCTCGCGTGTTGCTACTGTTGCTGGCGCAGGATCTTAGAGAGGCGGAGGACAGGGACTTCCGGTGTAGGGGATTCTGGGAATTGTTGTTTTGTGGTTGAGGTGGAACGTCGAGTTCCCGTCTGGGTGTGGTGTTACCGTTACGTGATGACGCACTTGCGGGGGAGGCGTGGGCGCCTCCTGCAGGAAGTGGTGAGTGCTGTAGTGCGTTGGTGGTGATGGACAAGACGTTCCAGCGGGGGGCGCTGTTGCCTCTTTTATAGTTTCACCTTTACAGGTGAAACGGGGTGCAGTAGGCAGTAGAGAAGGGTTTGTGATTATTATAGGTTTTGGAGCGCGGCAATCTGTGGGAATTTGTGAGTTCTTTTTATCGGTTTTTTCTGTTGTTGATGATGGGTGTGTTTACTGGTTTGATTATAGGTCTGTATTTGTTATGGGCCAGGGGTAATGGCGCTGGTGGGATAGTATGGGATAGATGTGTGAGTTTGTTTGTGACTTTGGTTGCGTGAAACCCCCCCCCCCCCTTTTTTCCTCTGTCTCTTCCTCCCTCGTTCACACTCTCCCCTTCCTCCTTCCCTCCCTCCCTCCCTGTCCCTCCCTCCCTCCCTCCCTCTCTTTCTCCCTCCCTCCCTCCCTCCCTCTCTCCCTCCTTCCCTCCCTCCCTCTCCCCCCCCGCCCCCCTCCGCTCCATCCCTGTCTCCCAGCTTAACTTTGTGAGATGACAGGTGCACAAAGGGAGTTTTGTTTAGGATAGATTGCCGGATTGATTGATTGATTGAAAAATTTTATTAAAATTGTGGAATGGGTACAATACGGTGCAGCTCAATACACACAATTGTTAAGGGGATGCAGACCAGAGAAAGACTTTCGTCTTGTTTACATCAGGGTCCCCCATTTTCAATTCATCATGGGCGTGGAGTGTTGGTTGTATTAAGATTGGTTAGGGAGGGATTAGGCACCCCGAACCTCTAGCCAATAACAGGCGGCAGTGGGCTCGCAAGAGTCTGGGCGCACGTTAAACACAACCATATAGTGCTGGGGAGAAACTGAAGGCCCTCGTGCGTAACGAGGTATGAATTAACATACCACTGTGGTACCGTCTAGTCGGCCCAGGAAACGTCGCACGTAAGTTGGTGTGGGCACTGGGTGGTACGTGGGCGACAGTCCACACCTAGGAGCAGGGCGGTGCACCGGAGGGGGCACAGCTCCTGCCGTGAACAGGCTAGGCTGGCGAAAACGGTCAATATTTCCATGCCCAGAGCAAGCGGGGTGGGGACAAGACCGTCGGTTTCTAAACTGAGTGGCTGATAGGTACTACGGACAGTCAGCTGCTTGGGGTCCTGACTTGATGACGGACTATGAGGTCGCTATCGACTGGGTCGCCAGCCGGTTGGGAGAGCGTTATGGCAGAGACCATAAATGCACCTGGCTCAATGTACAGTCAGGCCACAGTAACCTTACTAGCCGATACAGGGTTAGTAGGCGAGTTGTGCTTCTGTGATCAGTGTTTTTGAAAAGAAAATGCTGGGAAGCAGAGGGATGAGGGGTGTCAATTCAGAGGTATCTGGATTGTCTCTCCTAAGATTGGAAAGGGACCCAGCCTTAAACTGCACCTGAAGGTAAAATAAGGGGACTTCTTCCGTTCATGAGAGGAGACCTTACCGCCGGAAGTGGAGACCTGTATCTCTGTTGGGGGAGAGGGGCCGGCGTCGGGCAAGGCAGCCAAGGCTGGTTGTACCGGCGTAGCGGACTGCCTAAACCTTACGGGGAGAGGTGCATCTAAGTAGGGGAAGGAGTGCATCCGAACGGGAGGAGGGTACTCTTAACTGGAAGGAGGTTGAAAGGGTCAAAGCGTATATTGGGTATATTAGAATAGTGTTACTTACTAAAATAGGATTACATAAGGATAAATAGAATATTCATGGTCATTCTTTTGGTCTGATTAAAGTTAAGGTTGATTTAGACGGTTTTGGTAATAGTTAATGTTGCATTGTGTGCCCCCCCCCCCCCCCCCCCCCCCCTTCCTCCCCTTAGTCCCTGTATCCCTGTATCCCTCCCTCCTTTTTTCTTTTCCCTTCGCCCCCCCTCTGTCTATCCTTGTATTTCGCCATCCCTAGGTTTGTGGCGTATGTTGTGGGGCATTTGGTTGTAGGTTTATTTGTACTGCGTTGTTATTGTGTATATGAAGTGGGTACCGGATGGGCGCTGGCCTGTCTAGGTGCAGGTGGTGGTAGGATGATTTGTAATATTCTTGGTGTGGTAAAGCTTGGGGTGTTTCCGTTCAGGTTCGAAACTGAAGGGAGGACGCTTTGGGCTGTGAGTTGACGGTTCTTTGTGTATTCAGGGAACTGGGTGAATATTGCAGGTGGCATAGTGCGGGTGTCCGTGAATTTATTAACGTGGCCAGCTGTACTATGTGTCGGTCAGGGTTTTAGTGATCTAAGTTGCTAAAAGTTTATTGTTTTCCCTGGTTAGGTGGTTGGTAGCAGTAGCAACACTAATTCATTTTTATTAAGTGTTGTGAGGGGGTATGGTTGTGTGTAAGGATGAATGAAATTGATGTGGTATGAGGAGTGTGTGAAGCAAAAGCGAATAATACATTTAGTCGATACGCTAATCGGGCATTTAAAAGTAAGAAATAAGGTTAGGATGAACAGATTCATCAAGCAAAGAGAGATTAGAAACGGATGGAAGACCAGGTTTACAAAGGATTATTAGACAATGGATAGGAAGGGGATTAATGATTATATTTCCCAGGAAATCAGGTGGAGAGAGCACACAGGGGATTGGAAACCTCCAGTGTTCCTGTTGAAGGAACGGACAAAAAACAAGATAAGCTGTATCGTTATTTTTTCAAACAAATCACACTGTGTCTCTCTGAATATATTAGTATAGTGTTGCCCGACATTTCCAATGCATAACGAAGAGTGGAAATAATAAGGGAAATGCCACTGTATTAAGTCTGGATGTTTCTGCTTTCTTTCTGTACAGGTGCTCGGCCGGACAGGAGCTCTAACGACTTCCATAACCATCTAGGGAAAACGGCTTTAATGCGCCTTGGTATAAGTATGAATGATAAGCCAGTTATCAATCCTTGTCTGCACAGTAAAAATTTGACAGTGTGAGTGTTTTAACTCAAGTAAGTAGAGGTAGTGGAAGACAGAGAAATTTGTTTTTTCAAACGGTGATTACAAGAGTGTGTTGAAAGTGGAGTGAATGACAGTAACATAGGAAGTTCACCTTAGAGGAACATTGATAGGAACAACTGAAGCGTTAGATGCAAAAACAATAGAATAACAGCAACAACAATATGGAAAATAGTGATCGGGCCATTGGGGGGAGTAGGCCGAGAGCCTCTGCAGACATTTCCCAGATAGACTTTACCAGTGATGATCTGATTGATTTGAATATGGACTTCTCTCATGTGACCAGTACGACAGAAGGACTTGAGATGTTGACTTTGGTTCCGATACAGGGGAGTGAACCAGTGACAACGGTGTTACTCCAACCAGAACCAATTCAAGCTGGAGTGTCCATTGCAGGCGACTGCGGTTTAACCAAGGGGCAGAAAAAGAGACTGAGGTTACAGCCGTCCCACGAAGTCCACTCTGGCCGGAGGGCTGGAACTGAGACCGACAGCAGGTATGGAATACACGAACAGTTTCTACAGCCCACCCGTTTCCCATGTCCACTCTGCCCTCAGCACCAAAGCCAAGATGAGAGGCGGAGCCCAACGATGGGACGTCAAACCGCCAGTGCTGAGATGGGGGAAGAGGCAGCATACTATAGGCAACAGAGAGCGTTTGTGACAGCGTTCGAACAACACGAGGCGGTTCATCGAGATCTGATGAAGACACAGCTGGAGATCGGTCAAGCCGCACACGAGACTCAGAGACTGGGACGAGAACTGGCGAGAAAGACTGTGCTACTAGAAGCGACAGCTGTTGAGATCATGCTTCGGGCGTCTGACCTAGGCCGCTGTGATCAAAGAGTGCCCTGTGCCCCGTTGCCCGGACAGGGAACTGGGCCGCGACAGGGTGAACAGAACCGCAGGAGGGGTGAGTTTCCAGGCCCCTCCCAACAAGAGAAGGCCCGAGGAGAGGCAGCAGAAAAGGACAGGTATGCCCCTCTCTCCTCCAGGCAACAGGACATGCGCCCAGAGGACGGGAGAGGGGTTGACCTGGCGAGGACGGTGGGAGGCCAGCCGAGAGACTGTGGGAGTCGTGGTAAACTGGGTAAACTGGAACCCCTGGGATGGCCGGCGTCGGCTGTGTGCTGGAATTGTGGGGAGGTTGGCCATTTCGCTCGGTCATGTTACAAAGGGTGGCGGACTCGGCGAACGTCCAGTAAGAAGCAAGAGTCCAAACAGGGTTGCTGGGAATGTGGAGAGTTGGGACATTGTCAGAGGGGGTGTCTGCATAGGTCATAGGTTGATTAAGAGCAAAGCGGAAATGCACAAACAAAGCCTATTGGGTGCTCGAGTAAATAGAGTTATTGATAAATTAAGATGGATAATGAGACTGATTAGAATAAAGATAGAGACGCAGATACATAGATAAGGTTTGATTAGGTGTGCAAGTTACTAAAATGGTTTGGAAGACTAACCAGGGTAAGTTGGGGCTGTTGATGGGATGAAGTAACTGGGAAAATTGCATGGGTTAATCTAAACTAACACATTTTTATGGTTTTAGACAGGAACAATGGAACATATAATATTAGACAGAGTTAGAAACAAAGGACTATTTATAGTAGTGATTACAATACTTGATCAAAGGGTGGTCAAAGTTGAAAAAAAAAAAAAAAAAAAAAAAAAAAAAAATTATTTCATTACTTATTTTATTTCTTTTTGGATTTTTAATTTTGCTGTCTTAGTTTTGCGGGGGTATTTATGCCTCTAGATGATTGTTAAGTTCTGTTTGATGGGTGTGTAGCATGTAGGCACTCACAGTTTTTTTGTTTATTTTTAATTTTCTTTGTTTTTGGTTGACTATACTTTTTTTTAGGAACTGGCTGGCTGGGGGAGTTCTCTCGCCGGTCAGGGATAGCAGGTGGTGGTGACACAGCAAGGCTGGTAGGAAGTCTGATATAATGAGCTGGAATCTGTGAATGGACGGGAGCTGGTTCATGGTTTGTTTTCCGCTCATTAAGAGTCCAGATGTAGAATCTGGGCGGTTGTGTCACTTTTTGGGTTATGATAAGTGTTGGGGAAACATATTTCTCTGTCTATAGAAAGCTCTGTAGGTTTTTGGTCGCAAATTGGCCAGACAGTGTTCATGAAGAGTGCAGACATGTGAATTTGATGGTTGACTTATGGAAGACTCTGCACCGGCTTGTTGAAAGCTGGCGGAGTGTGTGTGATGTGTGTTTAAAGGGACTGTGGTTTGTTGACCATGCACATAGGTTCTGTTGGTGATTGGCCTCGTCTAGAGCTGACTGTCCGGACCGAGGAGCTGTCGGGAAACAAGGTATTTGAAAGTGAAATAATGGTTATTCCACTGTCAAGGGTGGAGGTAGTTGTGTTGATCTTGAGATATTGGATCTAGTAAAACAGTACAGCACAAAAAGAAATGAGACGAAGGTGATTTGATTGAATGCTAACGTAAGAAGCTGTGAAATACATAGATAATTGATTTGGAGAAAAATGTATTGTCAAAATGCAGAACAGTAAAGATGTATCTGCGAAAATAAAAGTTTCCAATCTATTGTGTGTTTTGTAAATAATAATCCAAAATGCAAAAAGGACAGAGGGAAAATCGTTTCCTTCTGTGGAAAATCGGAGCAGTACCAGAGACCTGCATACAACGAAGAAAGAGGCGGTGATTAGCACAAGATACAACAAGAAGAAAACGGTCAAAAACGAGTTAGCAGTAAAGGCCTTAGGAGGTTTTAAACAGGGATGAAAGCGAAGGATAATTGAGGCCTCAGTGGTCTTTTCAAAGGAGAAGAGATGATTTATGTTGCTTGTTTGAATTTCCCTCAAATGTTTAGAGAGTTAATCTTTTAGTGGTGTGATGTATTAATCTTTTCTTGCAGAGTCCATTACACAAAATAGACATTTAAGCTAAGAACATGGATAAAATAGTCTAAACAAAAAAGCTATTATTGAAAGAGTGTTTCTTGTAAAAACAGGAACAGCTTTCTTAGACTGGATGTCATAATAATAACTGATAATGTGTATAAACTGTGAAAGGAGGAAAAAGTAGGTGAAATGATGATTTTGTAACTGTACAGATGGAAAGGGGTTTGTAGGTCGATTTGGGTAACATTTTGGATTTTTTTGAAATTTTGAAAAATATTAGCAAAAATTATGATTATGATTTTTAACATGTTTAATTTAGAAAATTAATATTGTATAGTGGGTTATTAAACCCCCTAAGGGTGGATTGTCGTATATTTCTAAATGAAAACATGAATAAATGCAAGTGAAATGTACAAGGTAATGATTAGAAAGACAAAATTGGCTATAGTGAAGCTTGAGAGGGAGATCACCCCGCACTCAGCCAAATGGAGGACAATCTGGAGGGCAAAAGACTGTTTATGATGTTAATGCACATTCCACTGGTTGGTTAGCAGCTGTGGTTTAGGCCACCTCCAACTGACAAGAGAGGAAATCATTATCGTTGAAACAGGAACCAAACTCAGAATAACCGGTGAGATCATAAAAGGTCATATTTACCCTAAGGAAGGAATTTCAGGTTACAACACGGCTGCTGCTGACTAACCCAGAGGTCAGAAAGGTGACACAGGCTATTTGGAAATCTCCCCTTACACAGAGAACTGCCACTAGTTGAAAGAACAATGCAAAGCAATGATATACTAAAAGATTTAGCAATTTCATAAGTTACATGTAGGCATAACTCTTAGAACAATTAGAATAACTTAGTCACAATAAAGAATAGAAACTCTTAAATACTAGAAAGTAAAACTATACAAATATTGGTCACATTATTTAATCAGTAAATAAAGTGTTCTATTAAAGGACGGATATATAGGGTTTGTTATCTGGGCACTGTCTGAAAAAGTAGTCTGGTTCTTATCTAGACTATGTAAACATTTTAGTCACAAGCATGAGGATGTTACTCAGGGAAAAACTAATCCTCTCATTAAGTAATGATTAAAGTGTCAGCAGATTCAAACTGTGAAAACCGTTGTCAGAGGACCCAAACGGTTGTGTCAGCGAAACATGTGGACACAGGACACCATCAGACAAGTTTCTGCTGGAATGTGACCAAAATAAGCCAGATCATGGACGTGAATAGGCAGGCAGGGTCTCCCCCTCCCTCTCGCTCTCTGTCTCCCCCTCCCCCTCTCTCTCTCTCTCTCTTGCTCTGATAAAAAGGGCTGATGGCAACATGAAGACACACGACTCACACCAGAAGGAACCTGGAGAGACACGCCACACACACCGGCTGAGCGAAGGAACCTGGAGATGAGCGCTCCTTGCTTGAGCGCTGAACCTCCACCGACGGAGAGAGAATCATCAAACAGAACTCGAGAGCCGAGCAAGACACTCAGAGGAGACGGAGAAGGACCTGGAGAGCCACACAGAACTCGAGAACCGAGCCTGAGACTCGCCAAGCCGGCTGCTGAAGAGCCGATGACTCAGAGAGCCATTGAGACCAGATGACCGAGCCGAGGTTCATAGCGGACTCCGCCGATACGAAATCAAGCACTCCCTGCCCGATCGGCGAGGAGACCAGGTTGCCGTGACAACCAGACCACGGACCACTAGAGAGAACGCGTGTTGGCCTGGAAACCAAGACAACAACGAGAGAACCGCACCGGAAGAAGAAAACTGCCACATGAAACAACAGCCACATGAAAGAGACGATTAGATTGAATGAAAGAGACTATTAGATTGACAATGTACTTGTTGATTCCTAAGCTGTTTTATTAATAAACACAGCCGCCCGTTGATTTTGACCATATCGTCAGTCTCCTCTTACTTGAACCGAACATCTGAGAAAATACCTAAACCAATGCAGAGGAAAGGGTGATATAGAAGACTATACGATCAATGAACTTAGATAGAGATAAATGAAGCTAAAGAAAGACACTTCAAGACCATTCAGGGACAACTTGTTGAGGCAGGTGAATGATCTGAATGCATAAATGATCAACTATGATACAACAGACCTGATTTTGGCAATGTTTCTTAAATGGAAGAAAGGAGTACGGGTCAACGGTTTGATATGTTGATCGAAGTACATATAGTCTGATCAAATATAACACAGAGATTTCTAAAGTTAAACCGTAAAGCTGAAGAAAGGGACCAACCTTGGAAGCTATGCTACATCAGTCCCATCCAATCCTTAATGGCAGTCAGACAATTGTGCAAAACAGATATTCTGTCTGTCTCATCAGGTTTAAAAGAGACATACAGCTGAATATCATCCATGTAACAGTGATATGAGACTGCCGCGCTTACCGCATTATCGCGGTATCGCTATCACGTCATGCTCACCGCAGAGTCAAGCTCATTACCGCATCACCAACTGTTTTTGTTTTTATTAAAAAATAATTATAATAATAATAATTATTATAATTGTGTATAGCCTATTTTCTTCACACCATGTGTTCAAAAGTTTCCAATCGCAGTGGCGCAGTTAAGATCGAACCCCAGAACGTGCTACGGAAAGTTTTCTGCTAAAGACATGGATATTGCCATATTGTGTGTGTGTGTGTGTGTGTGTGTGTGTGTGTGTGTGTGTGTGTGTGTGTGTGTGTGTGTGTGTGTGTGTGTGTGTGTGTGTGTGTGTGTGTGTGTGTGTGTGTGTGTGTGTTGTGTGTGTGTGTGTGCTGGGTATAAACTCGAGTCTGTAACAGGTTGGTAGAAAGCGCCAAGCAGCACCTGGTAGAATAAGCTGAAATGTACTCCTGGCTGGACCGTGTTATGGTATGTGTTGAAGGATAGCCAGCTACACATAACGTTAGGGATTAAACTATTGCCATTTCCTGTCTCTGCTGTGCAGGCGTCCCCAACCGACCTGTAGGAGTCGCTGTCCACAACGTCCAGATTACCACCCATCGACTTCCACCCTCTAACTCTGCCAATTGAGTTAGTATGACGGCTGGCCCAAGCCGGAGGCAACGCCGACAGCCTGAGTCGAACCCGGTGTCTCGCGTTGGTGACAAGCGCAATGCCTGCTGCGCCACCCAGCCGCACCCAAAGTAACGATTCCATGACGTTATTATCTGTTATGCAGATAGATAGGACACACAGTCAATTAATTCCTAGTTGGTTATTGAACCAAGCGTTTGGTTAACGTTAGCTACCGCGAGCAGCAGTTTCAACCAGCTGTTTTCAACCAATATTCCTGCTGCAAAGTCGTCCTCTTAATGACAACACTGGACATTTAACGTTAGACTAGAGGCTATAAAGAATAGACTACTACAGAAATAATGCATTCGAAAAGTTTATTTAGGAATAGGAACCAATTATTTGAAGATACATTATTATAAATTTTTTTTGCGGTTAGAATGTCTTCGCTAATTTGTGCGGTAAGGAAGAAATCAATACTGTGGCAGCCCTTACGTTGACATTTGCTAATAATCTGACCTATTCGCCAAATTATTTTCAAAATTGCAACAGCGATGCCTGGGATCATGAAACATGTCACAACATGTAAAAACATATTTTCCAGACAATGATAAATAGCCTCCTATTCGTCAGAGGTATAGCGAAGCTGCTCTACTAGGCACGTCCAACTCACTCCAACACCACATGAGAACAACGTGTTGCTTTTAGATGACATCATTCATTCAGAGAGTCAGACCACAGGACCCTACAGGAGAGAGAGGACCATCCCCTGATCCACTCATTACTGTAGCACATTCTAAACCCATCTCTTCCAAAGGAGAGAACAACACAGTCATCAGGGGTTAAGTGACTCTGAAATGATAATTATGCATAAAGCGATCGCAAATGATGGTCAGCCATGCAACTAATTGGAAAAATAATCGTTTGTGAGCAACTTGAACAGGTGTGACGCTACAAACTATTTAAAAAGCCTGAATGCTCTGCAAATGTTGTCCTCGTGTGATTGATTGACATGCTGTGCCTGTGACAATCTGCATATAAATAACAATAACAATACTTAGACAACAGCAACCACCAAGACACCCCAACATCATAGACACAACATGTTAGACACAACATTTAACACAGTGCACAGCATATAATAATAATAATAATAATAATAATAATAATAATAATAATAATAATAATAATAATAATAATAATAATAATAATAATAATATATAATAATAATAATAATAATAATAATAATAATAATAATAATAATAATAATAATAATAATAATAATAATTAATAATAATAATAATAATAATAATAATAATAATAATAATAATAATATAATAATAATAATAATAATAATAATAATAATAATAATAATAATAATAATAAAGTGAAACATGAAATATGAAAAACAGTTCCCCTGTTATGGATGGGGGTGTGGCTTAAGTACAGGGGTCCCATCCCTACACCTTTGCCCTCATTGGGAATGCCCCCCTCCCCCACACAATTTTTTTGGTTTCACCCAAACACAACACTTCTTAGCTTATACATTATTTGCATAACGAAGAGATTTGCTGAAAAAACCCAGACATAATACGTCACTATGATACGAGTTTAACATTAGCATTTCACGTTAGCAGATCGTTTCCTGGATGACAGTGTGGCCTGCTGGGCAACAGCGTCATGAGAGGTTTGCAGGATTAGTTGCGTCACACAGGCTGCTCAGATTTTTAGGAAGTACTGAGAAGCACAAATAACCATCTGTAGCCAAAGTCATGCCTCCAAGAGCAGTTACTGTAGAGAAACATGTTTCTGAGTGGACGGGACCTTTAAACCTTTAAACAAATGCAAATCTGCAATCGCTGCAACTGTACATGCATCTCTTCTCATCCTCCCCTCCCTCCTCCTCCCCTCTTCCCCTCTCCTCTCCTCTCTCTCCTCTCCTCTCCTCTCCTTCCTCTTCCTCTCCTCTCTCTCCTCTCCTCTCCTCTCCTCTCCCTCCTCCCTCCCCTCCCCTCCTCTTCCCTCTCTCTCTCCTCTCCTCTCCTTCCTCTCCTCTCCTCTCCTCTCTCTCTCCTCTCCTCTCCTCTCCCTCTCCTCTCTCTCTCATCTCTCTCCTCTCCTCTCCTCTCCTCTCTCTCTCTCTCCTCTCTCCTCTCCTCTCCTCTTCATCTCCTCTCCTCTCCTCTCCTCTCCTCTCTCTCCTCTCCCTCCTCTCTTCCCTCTCTCCCTCCCCTCCCCTCCCTCCCTCCCCTCCCCTCCCCTCCCCTCCCCTCCTCTCTTCTCCTCTCCTCTCCTCTCTCTCCTCTCCTCTCCTCTCCTCTCCTCCTCTCTCCCTCTCCCTCTCCCCTCCCCTCCTCCCCTCCCCTCCCCTCCCTCCTTCCTCTCCTCTCCTCTCCTCTCCTCTCCTCTCCTCTCCTCTCCTCTCCTCTCCTCTCCTCTCCTCTCCTCTCCTCCTCTCCTCTCCTCTCCTCTTCCTCTCCTCTCCTCTCCTCCTCCTCTCCTCTCCTCTCCTATCCTCTCCTCTCCTCTCCCTCCCTCCTTCCCTTAAGTGTGACAAGGCCTGGAGCTTTAAAGGACAGCTCATCCTCTCAACAGGGACGTGGCCAGTGTGACGAAACAGCGTGAAAACCACTAAATGTACCTGTCCCCTTCCCACAGCTGAGACAGGGTGGACAAGAGAGACAGAGAGAGAGGGAGGGAGGGACGAGGGAGAGAGATAGAGAGAGGCAGAGAGAAAGAGGGAGGGAATGAGAGGGAGAGATAGGGAAGGAGGGGGAGAGAGACAGATGGAGGGAGAGAGAGAGAGACGGAGGGAAAGAGAGAAGGAGGGATGGGGTTAGAGAGAGAGGGAAAGAGGGAGAGAAGGGGAGACAGAGAAGAAGAGAGAGTGTGAGTGAGAGACTGTGAAATTAAGAGAAATTAAAGATATTCTTCAATGCATCTTCTACATTCAAACTGGCTAATTACAAAAAAACACTGCCTGTGTAGCTTATCTCCAAACACACACACACACACACACACACACACACACACACACACACACACACACACACACACACACACACACACACACACACACACACACACACACACACACACACACACACACACACACACACACACACACACACACACACACACATACACAAACACCACCTCAAGCATTATACAGCATCACTGTCATTATAATAAGCAACATTGTCCCTGATTGATTGATTGAAAACTTTATTAACAGATTGCAGAATGGGCACAATACAGTACGGCTCAATACACACAATTGATAAGGGGATGCAAACCAGAGAAAGACTTTCGTCTTGTTTACACCAGGGTCCCACATTTTCAATTCATTATGACATTTATGACATACACAACATACAGATAATATCATGACACAAATCGATCTCTAAACAATGTTTGTATGTCTCCGCA
>NC_140176.1:26001613-26006613 GCF_963971535.1 Notolepis coatsorum | reverse complement strand
AATGCTGCCGTGCTGCCATTTCCCTCCTCTATTCTGTCATTGTCTTATTGAGCTGAACCCCAGAGTAATTTCTCTTGCCGTTGAATATGTTCCATCAAAGATAACAAGCGCTTATCACCTTGGAACTGAATCTCAAGGAAAGCCGCATTCAGTTGGGAACGATCGGTATCGACCTTGTGTCTGAAAGAGAAGTACACGTGACGCTTACAATAGCTTACAATAACAGGTTTGCCACGTGTAACACGTCGATGTTGCAGCACCACGTGAAATATTCCAACACGACCTTCAGAAGACAAACAAAGTGGAACAGCAGCCACTCAGAGTGGTTACTAGAAAAGAATGGAGAAACATGTACAGGGGACATATTTTAGTCAACAAGTTCATAAAGGTCTGTGAGGTCCCCATAAACATGTCTTTTGAGTTTTGTGTTGAAAAGAAACACTCAGATTATACATTCTAGCAGCCTCTATACCCCTCTGTTTCAGTCCTGTTCTCAAAGGGCTGTTTCTGTGCCTGTAACGAGTGAGACACTCGTGCACCATCTACTGTAGCAGTGGTGCACAAGTCTGTACCATCAGAATGAAATTCAGATCGAACTTTCAGACTAGACGTTGCAGATCAAATATGACTCAAGATACAGCAATAGCGTAGCAATCTTACATTTAAAAATGTTTTAGGTTCAACTTTAGGTAGAAAAGAGAAGATTTACGAACGAGCCACCGTCTTGTACAGTACACGCACATTTTATGAAGACATATTCACACGCACATACACGCATGGGGTGTTCCTGTCACAGCTGAAATACAGAACAGGAACAATGCACATTTTCTCAGTGTTGAGACAACCCCTCATACTGTAAAAACTATGCAAAAGGCCAACTACACAGGAAAGGCCAATCTTCACAATAGACGTTATACAGTTTTGCATAACAGTATTTCACTCTATAATTTAGATTTGTCACTTCCAGCAAATAAACGGAAAAGATTCAGTTCCCACCACCAGTATCCATAACCGAGGCCATAAATTAATTTGGGCAAAAAGAATACACAGCATCACAAATACAAGGGAATTCTCCTCTGTTGCAGCTCCACAGATATGATAGTACTTTTACAAGAGAAAGTCCAGGACGGCACCGCTCGCCTCCAGCCTAATCCTGGTCTGTAATCAGATTGTGTCGTGTCTCTTGAGTTATGTCTGTTTTGTCTCAAGGTTATTGTGTTATCTCTTGAATTGTGTGCGTCTCACGTCATTGGTTGATGAGTGGTGTCTGCTTGGTTCTGCTCTCCTCATCCCGTGGGGGAGTTTCTCTAATTGTGCGGATCTCTATCACACTGTTGCTCAGAGTCGTGTAAGGGGAGCGACCGTGAAGAGCAGAACCATTACCACCAAACAAAACCGTGGAACCATTAGTGCAATAAATGACTGAAACCCTATGACAGTTCCTGACCGAACGGTAACAGTAATGAATGCAATTAAGTCTGTTCTAAGTTTTTAGATGAACAATGTTTTCGATCTGTTGACAGAGTCTGGCTATGGGGCGACAATAATGTGGTCAAGAGGCATGGTTTCTACCTTCAGCTATTAATCAGCGTGGTTTATTATTTGCATGGTAAAGCAGCAGTACAATGAGTTCTCCTCTCCGTGAGAGGCAGGTGGGAAAGAGGTAGAGGGGGAGGAGACATCTCCTTAAATAGTCTCCACCTGGTGGTAGCATTAGTGGCTCCGCCTATAGCGCCCTCTAGTGGAAACAGTTATGTACAGTCAGTGGAAACAGTTAAATACAGTTACTTGCAATCCTATATAGAACCTCTAACTTTAACACGATCATCAGTAGATGGTAAGAGTGTTTTGTGTTCATTAAAGTCCTTCGGATGAGGTATCAGATTCACACTCAACATGGTTTAGAGATAACCTTCACAGACTTATCTCCCACCCCCCCGACATACCACAGTGTGTCCTTTGTGCCAGTGGCAATCACTCATTTCTGAACGGATTTTTATGAAATTTGGACATGTACTACACAAGACTTCAGGCAACTCAACTTCTACAAGTCAAGTTCAGGCCTATGTTACTCTATTTCATTAGCACTAAAAGTGAATTTTCTTTATTGTATCAGAGACTTCAGAATGTCATCTTTCAAAAGAGACCAGGCTCATGCATGTGCTATACGTATAAAGTATAGTATTTTGGTTTGCAAAGAAAGTATGCAGTCCTCAAAAACTAAAACTAAAATGGCCACTTTTGGGGGCGATTAATAAGAGGTTAAATAGCTGTTGATGCTGTGATGGACACCTGAATCTCCCCTCAGGGATAAATAAAGGTTTTCAATTCAATATCTGCAAATCACCCACATGGTCCAAATTGGATGCATATCGTAACTACACAGGTCCAATGAAGTAATGGCCACGCATCATATTTTCCCTCCTTCTCCTTCTAATCAGCAGACACTGTGAAAGCTAAAAAGAAATAAAATACATCAAAAGTTTGAAACAGGTGAATCCACAAGTATCACATTGTCCATATTCATTGGCCATATGAATGCACAACAAAACAAACTCTAACTAAACTAAATACATTTAATTAAATTGAATTACCGCGCATGCCTCTTAGACCACGCGTAGAATGAAAATCTGGGTGGCGTACCACACTAGGGTGCATACCGTGTAATCACAACGAGTCCAGCTTACTACCTTTGTTGCATGGCGTCCACTCTTCACTCTGTCCCGGATTTCCTGTCAATTACTGTCCTATAATACTATATACGGTAATAATGCAGAAATGCCCTAAAAATTATATCTTGATGGAATGGGAACCATGCAGAATTAACCATAAAATGATGTGCATATTCCAAATAATGATGTGCATATTTAATGCACATGATTGAGTCCTTATTCCAAACAAATTGTACTTCTTCTCTCAAATCAAATCGATTTGAAACGGGGTTACAATGTACGACGCAATGAACCTTCACCTAGTGAATCAAAATGTTCTCGACCAAGGTTTGTCTAGGCCTAGGGGACGCTTGTGATTGGAGGATAGAGAAAAGAGGGTGGGGGTTTGAGACAGGTCCATTGTCATGGGATTTGATGGTCACTGCGCTACTGAAGAAGCCTATACTCCAAATACTCAAGGAGGAAAGTGAAAGGACGACAGCTCATTACAGACCACCCCTCTCATCTATTATTCATATTTTAATCCAAAATCGTTCTCAAAGACTGGGTTCAAATGTCTGACGGGGAGCATGGTCACAGTATATAGGCCTAACCGCTTAAGTCCAAGATCAGTCCCCGCTGTGTGTATATGTGTGTGTGTGTGTGTGTGTGTGTGTGTGTGTGTGTGTGTGTGTGTGTGTGTGTGTGTGTGTGTGTGTGTGTGTGTGTGTTTGTGTGTGTGTGTGTGTGTGTGTGTGTGTGTGTGTGTGTGCGCGCGTGTGTGCGTGTGTGTGTGTGTGTGTGTGTGTGTGCGTGCGTGTGTGTGTGTGTGCGTGTGTGTGTGTGAGTTGAAGTACGTGACGCTCACTTGTAAAGTTACCTGGCCGGCCTGGTGGAAGCTGAGACTCGGAGGGGTGCGCTTCATTTGTCAACCATTGAAAGGTGGAACAATGCGGGGTCAGAGGACGGGACAATAGTGTCACTTACCGGTGATTAACTGGTTTAACTTTGCTAAGCGTCCGTCAAACATGAGATTTACCACTGGACTAATCCTCGCCTCTATAGCCAAGGGCCCAAGCCCCTCACACAACACATTGCAAACACCATGCAAAACCACTCAAGGCTCTTTCCACTGGAATTCATAAGTGATTCTTGGATATTTTTTTTAATTATACTTTGACTGATGATCAGTTACATCAGGGGTCGGCAACCCGCGGCTCCGGAGCCGCATGTGGCTCTTTATCACTCTGATGTGGCTCCTTGTTGGTAAAAAATAAATAAAAACGTTTTAACACCTCTTATTTTGGAGATCGAGGTGATTCTGTGACACTGAAATAAATAAAAAATACTCTTCATAAGAGTTTTAGGTTTTCCTTTGTTATAACAGGTAAAAACTATTTTCTTTTTTATTTTGTGGGAGGGGGGGATATGGCTCTTTTGATAGTAAAGGTTGCTGACCCCTGAGTTACATGTATATTATTGACTCATAGTGCTGAAAATCCAAGGTGCATGTAACCAGCTGCTCTGGAGGACGTTGTTTGGTCATACTGTACGGTGGACCCTGATGGAAACAAGACAAACGTCTTTCTCAGGTCTGCATCCCCTTAACAATTGTATGTATTGAGCCGTACTGTATTGTACCCATTCTGCAATCTGTTAAATAAAGTTTTCATTCATTCATTCATTCATTCATTCATTCAGTCTCTTGCAGGGGATGGCAGGACGAGCTACAGGTAGAGAACCTGACTTATAACTGTAAAGGTACTGTAGCTAGTATCGCTAGTATCACATCTATTGTGCCCACCGCCTACTGTAAGAGTGCCAGGGACCCAACCAAGTGATGTCAACTTGTAAAGCAGGCATGTGTGTCACACTTGCAAGTGCAACACTTGGCTGCAATGGACCATACCATACCATACCATACCATACCATACCATACCATACCCATACCATACCCATACCATACCCATACCATACCATACCATACCATACCATATCATACCATACCATACCATACCATACCATACCATACCATACCATACCATATCATACCATACCATACCATACCATACCATATCATACCATACCATACCATACCATACCATACCATACCCATACCCATACCCATACCATATCATACCATACCATACCATACCATACCATACCATACCCATACCATACCATACCCATACCCATACCATACCATACCATACCATACCATACCATATCATACCATACCATACCATACCATACCATACCATATCATACCATACCATACCATACCATACCATACCATACCATACCATACCCATACCATACCATACCATACCATACCATACCATACCATAC
>NC_140176.1:25959113-25999113 GCF_963971535.1 Notolepis coatsorum | reverse complement strand
AACTGTAACTTATCTCAAGAACCATTCAACCAATCAACCTCACACTCTGCGGGTGTATTGCTGATGACCCAAGGGAGTGCACTGTCGTGCCATTTGGGTAGATGGTCACGCTATACCAACTAACTTTACACTTTGGCATGTAACTTAAGTAATAAGGTTGTTTTTCCTATGAGGACTGGGAACAAAGAGCTGTGTCTCTGCAAGCAGCATTTCCAGGGACGAAGCAAAGGCTTATAGTTGATGATTCAGAAGCAAAGTTATTAACCCTTTCACTGCCGCACTACAAAACGGTTAACCCTTTCACTGCGACAATTCACAGAAGGTTAACCCTTTCACTGCCACACAACAGCCGTCGGTTGTGTGATAGTAAAGGGTTAACCTTCTGTCGGGTGTCAGTGAAATGGTTAATAGATTAAGCGGAAATATCCTATGAAAATGCCTTTTGCAGGAGATTGTAACTGAGTTTTAGGCAATTATGCATTGTCAACCTTGAAAAATGGTTGTAGGTCCCTAGTACATGCATGCATTGGTAGAGGTCATCAAACCACATTAACCTAGAGAACCTTTTTATGTAATTTTAAAGTAATTTTCCCTCTTTTCAATTTAACCTTTGCACTGCATCCGCGCCTTCAAAAAGCCAAAAAAAGCCATCCAACTCCTCCTGCAATCAACAGTCATGTCTCGCCTCAACTACTGCAATGCACTGCTAGCACTTCAACTCACACAGAACGCAGTGGCCCTGATCTCCAATCTACCAAAATCAGCCCACGTTAGCCCACTTCTTAGAGAGCTACACTGGCTTCCCATTACCTCCAATGGTCTCTAACTACAAACCCTCAAGACCCCTACTGAGCATCTTCTGGCCACCTGAGACCACTCCTATCCGAGCTCCGGGGGGGTCATCAAAGTGAAGCAGGCTATTCTCGATCCTGTTATGGTTTGAAACCGACCCCAATCGCACAACACAAGACAGGTATGAGAGTAGCCAAAACAGGGCATTATTTATTATATAACAAAAAACGGCACAGTCCCTTTAAGGGAGAACACAAAAAACACTAGAGTCCATGAAATATGAAAACTGCGGCACTGTGCCTTTAACGGGCGAACAGGCTAAGGGACTAGGGGCACTGGAGAGGGGGACAGGGACAGAGGCCCGGAGAGGCGGGCTGGAGACAGGGACAGAGAACCAGAGAGAGGGGCTGGGGACGGGGACAGGAATCCAACGGCGGAGGCCGGGCACAGGGATCCTCTTCCGTCCTTACACCAAGTAGGGCTCTGCTGCTCAGAAAGGAATCCTCCTCCTCCTCCTCGGATGCTGCAGACGGGCAGCGCAGAACAAAGGGGGTCCCAGGGGACCGGGGCGAGAACACGCCATCCTCCCGTGGAAATAGGGAGCGATGGCGAGCCGGGGTCCGAGGGAGAACACGCCATCCCCCGTGGAATAGGGAGCGATGCCGAGCCGGAGTCCGAGGGAGAACACGCCATCCCCCCGTGGAATAGGGAGCTATGGCGAGCCGGGGTCCGAGGGAGAACACGCCATCCCTCCGTGGAATAGGGAGCGATGGCGAGCCGGGGTCCGAGGGAGAACACGCCATCCCCCCGTGGAATAGGGAGCCATGGCGAGCCGGGGTCCGAGGCCGGAGTTGCGGCAGGTGACAGCAACAAGATGGCACGACGTCTGGAGTGAGAACAAAGGGATCCTCCCGTGGAAGTCTAGAGAGCGAAGACGATGTCCCACTCCAGGAAATGGCAGTAGATGGTAACGTACAGAACCAGCGTACAGAACACAGAACGACCCGACAAGGACTGGAGGGGAGTCTGCAACCTAAGTACTCTCCCGAGCTGATCGCAAACTCCCAACAGGTGCGTGAAGGTAGGGGAACAAGAATGTCCAAAGGTGGGGGCTGGTGAAGAGTAGGAGACAGGGAAAAGTCCTCGCAAGGGTGGGGGCTGGTGAAGAGTAGGAGACAGGGAAAAGTCCTCGCAAGGGTGGGGGCTGTTGAGGAGAGTAGACAGGGAAAAAGGTCCAGGGACAGGCGAATCCTCACAGATCCTCGCTCCAGAATGGTGGAACAAACTTCCCACCACAGTTAGGACAGCCGAAACCCGATCAATCTTCTAACATCGACTACAAACACACTTATTCTTAAACTACTAACCTTCATACTGTCTTTTATTATTATGCACTTTGCTACTAAGTACAACAACAAGATACAAGATACAAGATACTTTAATGCCACACAACGATGGTTAAACACTGGTTACATCAACATGAAACAGACATCAAACATCAAAAACGCCCCCCTCCCACCTCCCAATCCCCACAATAAATACATATATACATAAATACATATAGGACAGTCACGGTAACAGTGGGTCTCATTCCAGAAAATTTTTCAAAGATATATTCTGGAAGACTTATCTTGGAACCACTGAGACATAATCTATGACAAGTTCACTCTGAGTCCTGAACGTGCTGGTAATATGTCTTAAGTGGCTGAAACGGTCGCACAAATGATATTATCTGATATCTGCTTGGAGAATGGCATTCTGTCTTAAACTCGAAAGCGCGTTCCCGTTCAGCTCATTTGCATACAAAACAACGCCTCCAGAGGTCCTTATAAGGCAACTAGTGACGCAGCTGTGTGAAATGGAATGGCGGACGTGCTTTGCGAGTCTTGCGAGCCGCGTGATTACGAAACCTAGCGTCAGTCAGTGCCAATCAGAGAGCGTCTCCGAGAAATGCGGCTAGGTTTCGTAATCACGCTTACGCGCCATCAAAACTAGATTAGATTAATGTATTGGCATCATATACAGCTCGCGGTACACACCTGCCGCAGCGCGCGCGCACACACACACACACACGCGCGCGCGCAGTACTGTATATGAATGAACGAATGACATATAATATATATAGCCTACGGCAGGCGTAATGAATGAACGCAGTATGGCTTATTATTCCATAATTAAGCCTATAGGCTACTGTTCATTCGTAGGCGCACACAAGACTTGTTATGGAATATTAATGCAGTCTATTTCCACCGATTAGCTTTAGTTCTTATTTATTTATCCACTGTCATTTCAGTGTTGGTGTATAGGCTATATCTCTATATGAATTGAAAATGGGGGACCCTGATGTAAACAAGACAAACGTCTTTCTCAGGTCTGCATCCCCTTAACAATTGTGTGTATTGAGCCATACTGTATTGTACCCATTCTGCAATCTGTTAAATAAAGTTTTCATTCATTCATTCATTCATAGTGTATTTCAATATAAGTTTAATTGATTAATGATATATTCGAAGGAATGCAGGTTTATAGCTATATCAACCCCCTCCAATGTACAGTAAATGACCAAGTATGGTTTTGTCAATATTCCAATGTACAGTTTTGCTTGTACAGTGTAAGTCTATCCCCCACCCACCCCTCACTATACCCAACCTCCTCCAACAGTTTCTACGTCAAATGTACTCTCTTTTCTGACTCTTTTTGTATCACAAACAGTACTGTAACTTGCAAATCTGGTATGTCATAAATGTATAGATGTAGCAGTACTGTCTATCTGTGTCGTGTGTGTCATATATGTTATGATGAATTGAAAATGGGGGACCCTGATGTAAACAAGACGAAATTATTTCTCTGGTCTGCATCCCCTTATGTAATTGAGCTGTACTGTACTGTACCCATTCTGCAATCTGTTAATAAAGTTTTCATCAATCAATCAATCAATCAAACAAAGGTCTGTCCCATTGTATACCAATCAATGGGATACATTGCATGTTGACCTGCATTCTTTCAAATGTATATAATTAATCATTAAAACAGATGTGTAACAAATAAGAAATACAAATTCCACAGAAGGCATTAAATAATTATTATTTTCAATCATTTCACAATAATTGCATAATTGTGTTTGAATATCTGAGTAATTAAAGTAATTATACATTTGTCCAAAATAGCTGGTTCAGATATGGTTAAGCAGCTGCCCTGTGATCAGATGATCCATATTATTTATTTTTTCTGACAAATGCGTAATTTCTTATCATACAAATTTGTCATATTGTCTCTATTTATTTTAATTATGATTAAGTAATTAATTCCAAGGAGGCCTGTAGCGTTGACGTGAAGGAATCACTATGAGAACACAGTCTGTCAAGTTATAATACAATTTAAATTAGTCAATCAATCATGAGATTTCGATCGTGGGCTGAGAGCATATTTAAGTGTGTTCCTCAGCACTCTTAAATCTGCTCTCAGCCACGATCAAATAAGATCTCAGGAAAATTTGGGGACTCCCACTCCCAGCCCTAATATGTCTTAAATGGGCCGAAATCTGGCTAAGACGAAATATTTTGTCGTAACTTCGTTCGGGAATGAGACCCAGTGTCAGTCAGTGACAGATGCTTTGCCCGTCTGTGCAAAGGGGGGCTAATAATATTGCTAGTTTATATATATAATAAATAGTATATGTCTATAACTACTATGCACTCAAGACTGTAGTACTCAAGTTCGACACTGTTTGACAAACAATGTTACTTACCCTTACCTGCCAGAGTTATACCCTTCCTGTTGACTTGTTGTAAGTCGCTTTGGATAAAATCGTCAGCTTAATTACTAAATGACTTGATACAGTGGATCATCCTTTGCTCTTACAGAAATTATATAATATTGGTTTGGGTAGAAAAGCCTGTGACTGGTTTCAGAATTATTTGTTTGAGAGACATTAGTGTGTGAGACCTGGGCCTCAACGACAACCTGTGCAGCTGGATCCTGGACTTCCTGTTGGATCGACGACAGGTGGTGACGAGGATGGGCTCCAACATCTCTGACCCCCTGATCCTCAACACAGGAGCCCCCCAGGGCTGCGTCCTGAGTTTTGTATAGATCGTTGAGTAGACTGGCAAGTCATGACACTGGCGTTCATCATCTCCACTGTCCTCACCTCCAGAACCACTTCCCCTGCCGCAGCTTCACACCAAGGATGAATTCATACACTAGACCAAAACATCATTCATTTTATTTTTTCTCATACTATTTGTCCCCTTGGGGTGACTTTGTCATTAGCTACATGATGTGTGAATAATTGGATTATCACAACATTTGTCCGATCAATATGTTCGAAAATAGAATATCCCTCCCTCCATACGACAGAAGGAGCAGGCTAGTTGGGAACAGTGGGTGTGAAGTAGCAAATCACTGAAAACAACAGACATGTTCCCTTGAGGGAGGCAGGGCAAAGATAAACACCTAACAGACTACTAAACAAGTGGTGACCTAGTTTCTCACTCCAGTTCAGCTGCTGTCCAATATAACGACCATCAACTGAAGTTATCACATTTATTTTCTTTCATAATACCGTCCTTCTCCAAAAAACCCAGGCCCACACACACACACACACACACACACACACACACACACACACACACACACACACACACACACACACACACACACACACACACACACACACACACACACACACACACACACACACACACACACACACACACAACACACACACACACACACATGCATTAGGGATTAAACATTTTGCATCAGTGCTTTCACTTTTACCTATCTGCTACAGCTACACGTACGCTACATCCAGTTTAACACAACATAATATATACACCACACCTGCCTGTACATGTAATACCTGATTTACACACACACACACACACACACACACACACACACACACACACACACACACACACACACACACACACACACACACACACACACACACACACACACACACACACACACACACACACACACACACACACACACACACACACACACACACACACACACACACACTCACACACACACACACACACACACACACACACACACACACACACACACACACACACACACACACACACACACACACACACACACACACACACACACACACACACACACACAAACACTCATTTTGTCTGACCACCACCTCTCAGCTGGAAAATGAGTTTTCTCCTCCCAAATCAACCGTGAGCTCCACCTCATTGACACGGAGCAGATACTCAGAACCAGTGGAGGAGAAGAGGGAGGCATGGGGGGAGGGGGGATTAGCACACGCACATTCACACACGCACACAGACACACACACACAGACAGACACGCACACAAACACATAGTATGAAAACATTTGTACTAGGTGTGTGTAGAACTAGAAGAAAACCTTGCAAAAAGATTGCATCATCGTCAAAGCTGTGTGTGTGTGTGTGTGTGTGTGTGTGTGTGTGTGTGTGTGTGTGTGTGTGTGTGTGTGTGTGTGTGTGTGTGTGCGTGCGTGCGTGCGTGCGTGCGTGTGTGTGTGTGTGTGTGTGCGTGTGTGTGTGTTGCGTGTGTTGTGTGTGTGTGTGTGTGTGTGTGTGTGTGTGTGTGTGTGTGTGTGTGTGTGTGTGTGTGTGTGTGTGTGTGTGTGTAAATCAGGTATTACATGTACAGGCAGGTGTGGTGTACATCTATACATTTATGACATATCAGATT
Organism: Notolepis coatsorum; assembly: GCF_963971535.1. NCBI lineage: Eukaryota > Metazoa > Chordata > Actinopteri > Aulopiformes > Paralepididae > Notolepis > Notolepis coatsorum. The sequence continues at coordinate 25,992,612 of NC_140176.1, read as the reverse complement.
TGCAATTACAGTACTCTTTGTGATACAAAAAGAGTCCAGAAAAAAAAAGAGTATATACATTTGACGTAGAAACTGCACATTGGATTGGGTAGGTGGGGGTGGGGGGGGACTGTACATTGGAGGTGGTTGGGTGGGTGGGGGGGGGCGGGGGGGGGGGGGGGGGGGGTTGGGTAGGAGTGGGGGGGGGGGGGGGGGGGTTGGGTAGGAGGGGTGGGTGGGCGACACTGTACAACTGTACGAACAAAACTGTACATTGGATTATTGACAAGACCATACTTGGTAATTTACTGTACATTGGAGGGGGTTGTGTTCGGACATTTACAGGGGCCAGTTTCGAGTTGCAGTCTCCCTTAGGTGTTTTTTGAGAGTGTTTTTGAAAGTGGGTAGTGATTCACATTCCTTTACAGCTTTGGGTAGGGTGTTCCACATTGATGTGGCATAAATGCGAAACGTGTTTAGTCCCTTGTTTGAGCCGAATCTGGGTTTAACATGATTTGTGGAGCTCCCTCTGTGGACAACTTCAGTTCGGCCAACATTGAGTTGAATGGGATCAGCCATCTCCCCGTCATTTACTGTAAACAGGTTACCAACTCCAGCATCATTAACACCGCAGTAACTCCCCTCCATGTATCTGACCACTTCTTTATATCCTTCTCACTAACTCTTATGTTTAATAGGGAAAAGTAGGCTTTTCGAAAAAGGTTTGTAACCCGAGAACTTCCCAAACGCTTCAAGTACCTCTATTAGGTGGGGTATGGAATTTTCTGTGCTCGAAGTAAATCATCCTCGTAGAATGACACCTTCTAATGACACCTTCTGTGTCATCTCTCTCCTTCTCACTCCGAGAATTCTATCATCGTAGCGCAGGGCTATTGCCAGTGGTTCAATGGCCAAGTCAAATAAAAAAGATAAACAACAACCTTGACTTGTCCCTCTCTGAAGAGGGAAGTAATTGGAGTTGATGGTATTAGTGTTTGACAGAGGCAAACGAGTGTAAAATCTTGATCCAAGTGCAGAAAGCAGAAAACTGTAAATAGATACAGTAATCCCACTCAACCCTATCAAAAGCCTTCTGGGCATCGAGATAAATAGTTACTTCAAGCTATAGGGGTTGAGTGGTGTGTATATAAAATGTTAAATAGACATGCATATTAAAATAGGAATGCCTCCCTGGAATAAATCTGATCAATAAATCTGATCAAATGCAGGTAATAGCAGTCTCTAAGCGTTGAGAGAGAGCCTTGGTCAAAGTTTTGTATGAGCAACACAGCAGGTTGATTCGCCACAGTCTACTCTAGAGCCATTTTTTTTTTTTTTTTTTTTTTTTTTTTAGATAAATATTTAATTAGCATATTTTTATCATCAGAAGCACGAATAGTCTCTCCAAAAAAATAAATATAAATAAATAAACATCTAGACATGATTTTTGAACGTTAACAGTAGGCTACCGGGTAGCCGCTAAAACGCGAATCAGTTTGACTGTATCACTTTCCGTAGCTAGCCTAGCACGCTAGTTAACTTTCTCGGCTCGTCTGCAGTCAGCCACCAGAGGCGAAAATGTGTGACAAACGAAAAGGAGATGACGGCAGCTCATCTGCAAAAAAAGTTAGGACCTACAGCAATCGCGAAAATTACATCACCATGGGCTTCACTGAGGGACCAGACAAACGACCTGAGTGTGTGATTTGTGGAGAAAAGTTGCCAAACTCGAGCCTGAAGCCCAGCAAGCTGAAGAGACATCAGGCGTCTAAGCACCCAGAAACCGTTGGGAAGGATCCGGTCTTTTTTCGGAGGAAAGAACAGTCTCTCAAGGCGAACAAGCCCGTTGATGTTAGAGTAGCGTGGAGCAGGGGTGGCAGTGATTTACAGAAGGCTACCGAAGCCTCCTTTGAGTGTTCGCTTTTAATTGCAAAAGCAAAGAAACCGCACAATATTGGCGAGCAGCTCATCAAACCAGCCTGCATCAAAATGGTTTAGAAACTGTGCGGCCCACAGGTGGCGGATAAACTAAAATCAGTACCACTCTCGAACAATGTAGTGAAAGACCAAATTGATAAGATGTCAAGTGATTGCGAGCAGCAGCATACCTGGGATAGATCAAGGTGCCGGCAAGCCTCGTTAACCTCTGCTTGCCTGTGTGTGTGTGTGTGTGTGTGTGTGTGTGTGTGTGTGTGTGTGTGTGTGTGTGTGTGTGTGTGTGTGTGTGTGTGTGTGTGTGTGTGTGTGTGTGTGTGTGTGTGTGTGTGTGTGTGTGTGTGTGTGTGTGTGTGTGTGTGTGTGTGTGTGTGTGTGTGTGTGTGTGTGTGTGTGTGTGTGTGTGTGTGTGTGTGTTGCGTGTGTGTGTTGCGTGTGTGTGTGTTGTGTGTGTGTGTGTGCATGCATTATACTCTGTGTGGTTGTATGATGGGACCAAAGCCGTCAGTAATGGTCTATCTAACAGCTTGGTCTGAACAGTGTGGTCTATGTGTGATGTGTGCAGTGGGGGAGATTGTCTGTTTTGAGGCTGTGGTCGACTGAGAAGCTGTTTTTTTTTTAATTTAATTTGTATTCATAAACTTTATTTTAGTTCTTCCCAAATAAGGAAATATGAAACATGATGACATTGGTACAAATAACATTTCCTATACTAACCCAAGGAAACTATGAAAGAAGGAAGAGCCACCATGACACCGTGTAGCATGTGGAGTGTGGACAACTTCAGTTCGGCCAACATTGAGTGGAATGGGATCAGCCATCTCCCCGTCATTTACTGTAAACAGGTCACCAACTCCAGCATCATTAACACCACAGTAACTCCCCTCCATGTATCTGACCACTTCTTTATATCCTTCTCACTAACTCTTATGTTTAATAGGGAAAAGTAGGCTTTTCGAAAAAGGTTTGTAACCCGAGAACTTCCCAAATGCTTCAAGTACCTCTATTAGGTGGGGTATGGAATTTTCTGTGCTCGAAGTAAATCATCCGCGTAGAATGACACCTTATGTGTCATCTCTCTCTTTCTCACTCCGAGAATTCTATCATCGTAGCGCAGGGCTATTGCCAGTGGTTCAATGGCCAAGTCAAATAAAAAGGGAGATAAACAACAACCTTGTCATGTCCCTCTTCAGAAAACTGTAAATAGATACAGTAATCCCACTCAACCCTATCAAAAGCCTTCTGGGCATCGAGATAAATAGTTACTTCAGGCTATAGGGGTTGAGTGGTGTGTATATAAAATGTTAAATAGACATGCATATTAAAATAGGAATGCCTCCCTGGAATAAATCTGATCAATAAATCTGATCAAATGCAGGTAATAGCAGTCTCTAAGCGTTGAGAGAGAGCCTTGGTCAAAGTTTTGTATGAGCAACACAGCAGGTTGATTCGCCACAGTCTAGAGGATTTTTATCCTTTTTCAGTAGGACAGAAATCGTGGCCTGCGTGAGCGTCTGGGGTAAAATCTAATTTGAGAGGATCATATCAGTTTAAGGATGGGAACCAATTTTGTTGAGAATGTTGAGTAAAATTGAATGGGGAACCCATCAGGCCCTGGGGCCTTCCCTCTCTGCATTGATTTGATTGCCTGATTGTTCTCATCAGTAGATAATGGAATAAGAGAGGTATCTGTTAGAGCTTCAAAGGAGTAATAGGTTAGAGTAATACCGTTCATTAAACCGATTATTCATCTTTCTTGGGTCAAATGATATATATCTGGACCTGTGCTACTTTCAGAAAATGTACTCCTGGTAGCTGACTGTCATAGTTGACAGCTTTCCAGATTTTTCACCATGTCCATGAAAGACCTGTCTTGATTTTAACAGCATCCTTTCTATCTGTGTAGTGCAGAGATCCATCATAAAATGTTGTTCTGTAGAAGCAATCTTTCCTCATACAGATCAGGGTTTGGGGACATAGTGTACTCTGTATCTAGAATGCATTGTGATAATTCAGTAAGTCGCTTGGTGCGTCGATTGTTCTCATTAGACGTATAACAGATGATTTGGCCCCTTAAATAAGCTAACATGGATTCCCAGGTGGTACAATGTCTGGGGTGCTGTTGATCTCAAGAAAGAGATCCATCTGAGCTGAAATACATTTCTTAAATGCATTGCAGGATAACAATAGAAGGTCGAGGTAAAAGGTGCACTGAGTTGCTATACTATCTGGAAACTTAAGGTATAATTCTACTGGGCAGTGGTCTGAAATAACTATGCTCTGATATTGGGTATTAGATACATAAGGCAACAGCTTGTCATCGACAGTACCAGAAACAAATCTATCCTGGAATAGGAATGGTGCACTGGAGAGCATAATGAGTATTGTTTGGCATTAGTATTGTTTCTCCTCCAGGGATCAGATCAATTGTACGACAGTGCAAAGGAAATAGAGTACTGTTAGGTCTAGGACTGGATCTGTCGAGTTGTGGGTGAAGGACACAATTAAAGTCTCCTCACAGTATTAGCTGGTTATGGTTAGGGTTGGGGAGAGCTGCAATGAGGTTAGAGAAAATGGTATCGTCCCAGTTAGGGCCATAGATATTGGCCGGCACCACAGGTGTGCTATATCATATGGAAGACGTTTTCTGTCTCCTCCAACAATAACTTCCTTCCACTGTGATGGATCTCACCTGTCGGATGGCAGGAGGATTTACATTGGAAATACAGGAATATCTCATCTCATCTGCAGGCAAAGTGTTCATTCTCTCTCCCTTGTCCTTCTCTCTGTTTATTTTATTCTCTCTCTCGCTATCTCTCTATCTCTCTCTCTATCTCTCTCTCTCTCTTTCTCCATTTTGCATGACTGTTAAAATAGTCTGTATTTCTCTTTCTCCCCTGCCTCTCGCTCTTTTCTTCTCTTTGCACAGCAGTTAAGGAGGCCATTCTTCTTTCTTTCTTTCTTTCTTTCTTTCTTTCTTTCTTTCTTTCTTTCTTTCTTTCTTTCTTTCTTTCTTTCTTTCTTTCTTTCTTTCTTTCTTTCTTTCTTTCTTTCTTTCTTTCTTTCTTTCTTTCTTCTTTCTTTCTTTCTTTCTTTCTTTCTTTCTTTCTTTCTTTCTTTCTTTCTTTCTTTCTTTCTTTCTTTCTTTCTGACTGTCTTCCTCCTTTTTAATCTCCTAATTTCCTTGCCTGTTTTGGGAGATCTGGGGTCCACATGTTATCATTTGATTCACTGATGCACAAATGGCATGGGAATGTAAGGCCAGAATAAGGAGGAAGGAGGGAGAGAGAGATGGACCATCAGTGTCTGTCTACTCAATGTCTTTCACAATTAATGAATCCCACACTTTCAAAAACTGTACAGTAGCATACCATACCATACTATACCATACCATACCATACCATACAAACTATACTACACCATACCATACTGTACTATACCACACACCATACCATACATACTAATACACCATACCATACCATACCATACCATACTGTACTATACCACACTACACCATACCATACCATACATACTATACCATACCATACAAACTATACTATAACATACCATACCATACATACTATACTACACCATACCATACTGTACTATACCACACACCATACCATACATACTAATACACCATACCATACCATACCATACCATACCATACTGTACTATACCACACTACACCATACCATACCATACATACTATACCATACCATACAAACTATACTATAACATACCATACCATACATACCACACTACACCATACCATACCATACCATACCATTTTGGATGACAGCAGCAGAGAGGGTAGAATATACTTGCCTACCTCATTTTGAAGTGTGTAACTTTAGGCCTAATACTAACCTACACTGTAGCAGTCAACACTTTGATGAACATTACTCAGCTAATAGAGTTGTACCCTTCCTCAGCTAAATGACTAAATGTAAATGTAAATACCACACCATACATACTATACCCTACTGCACCAAACACACTACGGGGCGACAGTGGCTCAGTAGGTAAAGAAGGTTCCTGGTTCGATTCCGGCTCCTCCCGGCAGCGTGTTCTCACGCAAGACAGTTGGCACCTTGCATGGTTGCCTCCTCCATTGTGAGTGAAGGTGTAAATGTGAGGCATACGTTGTGAAGCGCTTTGGATAAAAGTGCTATATACATGCTGTAAATTTACTATTTAGTTTACTACCATATTACACCATACCATACCATACCATACCATAACATATACTACACCATTCCATTCCATACCATACCATGCCATATCATACCATGCCATACCATACCATGCCATACCATACCATACCATACCATACCATACCATACCATACCATGCCATACCATATTACACCATACCATACCATACAATACCATTCCATACCATAACATATACTACACCATTCCATTCCATAGCATACCATGCCATATCATACCATGCCATACCATACCATGCCATACCATACCATACCATACCATACCATACAATACCATTCCATACCATAACATATACTACACCATTCCATTCCATACCATACCATGCCATATCATACCATGCCATACCATACCATGCCATACCATACCATACCATGCCATACCATACCATACCATACCATACCATACCATACAATACCATTCCATACCATAACATATACTACACCATTCCATTCCATACCATACCATGCCATACCATTCCATTCCATACCATACCATGCCATGCCATATCATACCATGCCATATCATACCATGCCATACCATACCATACCATGCCATATCATACCATGCCATACCATACCATGCCATACCATACCATACCATACCATACCATACCATGCCATACCATACCATACCATACCATACCATACTATACCATACCATACCATACCATACCATACCATACCATACTATACTATACTATACCATACCATACTATACTATACTATACCATACCATACCATACCATACCATACCATACCATACCATACTATACCATACCATACCATACCATACCATACCATACTATACTATACCATACCATACCATACCATACCATACCATACCATACCATACTATACCATACCATACCATACCATACCATACCATACCATACCATACCATACCATACTATACTATACTATACTATACCATACCATACCATACCATACCATACCATACTATACTATACCATACCATACCATACCATACCATATCATACCATACCATACCATACCATACCATACCATACCATACCATACCATACCATACCATACCATACTATACTATACTATACTATACTATACCATACCATACCACACCACACCATACCATATCATACCATACCATACCATATCATACCATACCATACCATACCATACCATACCATACCATATCATACCATACTATACTATACTATACTATACTATACCATACCATACCATACCATACCATACCATATCATACCATACCATACCATACCATACCATACCATACCATACCATACCATACTATACCATACCATACCATACCATACTATACTATACTATACTATACTATACTATACTATACTATACTATACCATACCATACCATACCATACCATACTATACTATACTATACTATACTATACTATACTATACTATACTATACCATACCATACCATACCATACCATACCATATCATACCATACCATACCATACCATATCATACCATACCATACCATACCATACTATACCATACCATACCATACCATACCATACCATACCATACCATACTATACTATACTATACTATACTATACTATACTATACTATACTATACCATACTATACTATACTATACTAGACCATCCTATGCCATGCCATGCCATAAACATTGTATGCCTTGTCTCCACTAGCCAGGGTTTAGCCATCCTGTGAGTGTCTCCATTGTCTTTAGAACCTGGCCAAAACTGACTGGACACCGGCTGAGACAGCCAACTTTCACAACCTGGCCAAACCTGGCCAAAGCCGGCTGGGACTGTTGCATCATCATGGTTTAGCTTGTGTACCACACTTGGTGGTGTGCATTTTGATAGGTTGCCTAGTAACCGGAGAGTTTACAAGAACTGCAATGGAGACACAAACCCAACCATACCATAACATGTTCGACCATGGCTAGCCCCAGCCAGGCTGAACTTAGCTAATGGAGACAAGACATTACCATGTTTTGAAAACTGGCCAGTATCATTGAGCAGAGGATACTATAATCCAGTCTTTCATTGCATCTTTTACATGGCAAACAAACACACATACATTACACATAGACTTAACTAAAAGTCACCTTGTATTGATCGGAAGCAGATGATGCGATAATCAGTCCTCTGTCTCGCTCTCTCTTTGAGCTTATCAGTCATGGTTTTAATACAGACATTAACAAGAAGGGAGGACCCTGTCACTCACCATTACAATCTAATGACTGGAGGCTACAATCTGCACACATACACACACACACTTGATTGATTACTGTGATTGATTGACAGTAAGCAGTGATTCAATACATTAATACTGTTTTGAGTTACATTTCCCATTTGACTGTGACAGACAGTTTAATAGGCCTCTAAGAAGAAAAAAGGATTTTAGTAATTTATGAATCGATGGTGAATTGGTAGAGAAAGAATCGTGATTCTTTCGTGAATAAATTTTTTCCAAATGCATCTTTCGGTGTAGAAAGATTAATCGTGTCTTCTTCCACCATTTTGGTAATTCTACCAAATGGGTGTTGTTTATACCAATGACAACCAAGCGATTTGCAATTGAAACAGCTGTCCTGTGGTAATTAGCATACATATAGCTGGTTAACCCTTTCACTATCACACTACCAAAGGGTTAACCCTTTCACTCAATCAATCAATCAATCAATCAATCAAATGTATTTGTATAGCACGTTTAAACATGACGCTTGTCAACCAAAGTGCTTCACATAGCTAAGCTAAGTACAAAGAAAAGTATAAAATAAACAGAAAAATTAAATAAAATCAACGGATAGACAAAGGAAAAACAGAACAACACGTCAACAAGTACGGCAAGAGTCAAAGTGAGTCAGGGAAGGCCAGGCGATATAGGTGGGTTTTGAGTTTTGATTTAAAAGACTCGATGGAGGGGGCAGATTTAATGGACATGGGGATGCTGTTCCAGAGGTCAGGGGCTGCGACCGCAAAAGCACGTCCCCCCCTAGACTTGAAGTTAGACCTACGAGTGGTTAGGAGACCCTTATCAGCCGATCTGAGGGCCCTGGCGTTGGTATATAGGGGGTGAGGAGGTCTGCTAGGTAAGCAGGGGCTTTACCATTTAGGGCTTTATAAACCAATAAGAGGACCTTGAAGTCTAGTCTAAAGCGCACCGGGAGCCAGTGGAGGGAGGCAAGTACAGGGGTGATGTGAGCTCTCTTCCGGGTACCTGTGAGCAGTCTAGCGGCAGCGTTTTGGGGGAGTTGTAGACGGGCTATGGTGGATTTATTTAGCCCCAGGTACAGGGAGTTACAGTAGTCTAAGCGTGAGGATATGAAGGCGTGAATTACTCTTTCCATGGCCTTGATCTTGGCTATGGACCGGAGCTGGAAAAAGCACCCCTTCACCACCGAGTTTACCTGCCTATTGAAGGAAAACTCGGGGTCAAAGAGCACGCCCAGGTTTTTAACAAAGGGCTTGACTAGGGGAGACAGGTTACCCAGGCTGCTGGCAATGACACTGGTTTGGTTCGGAGGGCCGAAAAGGAGGATTTCACATTTTGACTGATTGAGCTGTAGAAAATTGTGTGCCATCCAGCATTTGATGTCATCTAGGCAGGAACGAAGACTGTCAAGATTGTTTATATTGTTGGGTTTCATGGGGAGATAGACCTGAGTGTCGTCAGCATAAAAATGGAAAGAGATGTTGTGTTTTTTAATTATCAGACCAAGGGGCAGCATGTATAGGGAGAATAGGACACTCATCCCAGTCCTTAACCCTTTCACTGCCACACGACAAAGGGTTAACCCTTTCACACTACCACACTACAGAAGGTTAACCGTCTGTAGTGTGGTAGTGAAGGGGTTAACCGTCTGTAGTGTGGTAGTGAAAGGGTTAAGGACTGGGATGAGTTCTGTCCCTGAAGCATTTGCATTTGAAAACTACAGTCACTGCAGTAGGTGCTCTGAGGCGCTTCAATCTGGCGACTACTGTACACACAGAACACACACACACCAATCTCATGTCATGGTTCATTTTACAGTAGGGGTACATTATGCATTATGGAACACTAATTTGAATTGCAGACTTCTACCCTCTTGTCCTCTTCTGACTTGCAGGGACAGAATTTAACCCTAACCCTAACCTCTTCTCCTCTTCTGTCTTGCAGGGACTGTATTGTATTGCTCCTTCCTTTGCACTGTTTACATTTGTCCATGGTAGGTGGAGCCTATCCCTTTTCTATCCGACAGCTCTGCCCTGCAGAAGCTAACTGCAGTAACTAAAATGTATTTATTATTTATTTTATTTGATAAAATAAATATGTCTTTATTGAATTGCAGTAACTACAAAATCAACATTAACAGACAGACAATTAAGGTAAGGTCAGGGTGTGTGTGAGCAATTGACAGGTGCTGTCTTTTACATTTACATTTACATTTAGTCATTTAGCTGATGCTTTTATCGAAAGCGACAAGTTCTGTACAACAACTTTATTGATGTATACTCTGTGTATGCTATCTGAAGAGCTACAGGTCTAAAATAAATGTGCTGATTCAGTGGCTATTAATGTATTGTGTAACCTATATGATCTGAGGGCTATAGGTGATTGATAATTGACCCATGGACACTATGCCATGCAGTCATCCAGTGTTAATGAAAGCATAGGCTACTGAATAAAGACAGCACCTGTCAATCGCTCACACACACCCTGATGAAAGCTTGAATAGGCTGAAACATGTTGTTGCTTTTAATATTCATAATGAAATAGCCATATAATAGAGCCATTTTTTACTTAAAAAATTGTTGTCATGGCCCTTTTTTTCTAATTCTGAATGTACTCTTTATAGACTCCATGGAGTGAAAAACAACTTTGTATAGACTCCACAGAGTGAAAAACTACTTTTTATAGAGTCCACAGAGTAATAAAACATCTTTATAGACTCCACAGAGTGAAGAACCACTCTTTAGAGAGACTCCACAGAGTAAAACATCTCTTTGACGTTTTATTATACCTTGTGTCCTTGGGTTTAATGAACAGCTACAAAAATGTCATTCTCTCCTAAAAAAAATCCATTCCATCCTTTTCTCCCCGCTGCGCTGCATGACTCATCCTCCGCTGTTTTTATCGAAGCCCGTTTTAATGTTGTAAATAGTTTTACTTTTATGATCTTTTATGATCTTTTTTCCCCCCACTTACCTTCATATTCACCTGTTCAATTTCTTCATCTTGGTCCAATACGACAGCAGTTCTGAACATGGGGTCCTCAAATAAAATGGGGAATGGTTTAATTTTGATCTACCAGACGTTAGAAGGGAACAAGTTTCACTTCCTCCACTGCTGTCTCCTTAACTACAGTATAGACAGCAATGTCATAAATCTGATCCAATCTGAGACAACATCATATTAAATGGTGGTCTGTGGCCTAATGTGTATCAATTTGGGGGTCCTTGACACAAAAAGGGGACGAGAACCACCGCGATACAATAGGATCATTGGACGTCATGCAGCAACATTCTCATAAGTTTCCTCGTAAATAACCTTGTAGGACGTTCGTAAGAGAAAACCTACGATAGTCACCCCCGGATTCATCAACACGTGGAGAGGTTCTCTTAAGTTGCCCAAATGATCGCAGCTCCGAACTCCTTGAATGAAGTACGTCACTCCACATGCTGCTGTGCTGACCCCCATATTCAACAGGTAGCGAGGAAGCAATTTGCGACTGCAATAGTAACATACAATGCACAGGTGATTAAACTGGGTATATAATATATAAATACTACTGAGTAATAGTGCTCATCAGATGAATGTACAGAGTAGTATTAATATATACAGTGATACAGGTATAAAGACTACTGTAAGGCATACTGTAGAACATGACCCCAGCCCGACCCTCCACCAGCGCTGTGCAAACATCCACCAGCGGTGCCATGTATGCACCCAGTGCCTGTGGCAACATGGTCCAGGTGATAATGGACAGCCAGGAGAGGGTCGCCAACAGCGACAAAATAGTGACAAAATCAAATAAGTCAAATTCATGTTTAATAAAGGCTTTATTTATCCTACATCTGTGCAATGTATCGCAAACAGCACGTCTGTTGTCCGGCAAGATCAGCAGTGGAATGTTTCTTCACTGGCTCTTACAATGTATTCAATAATTGTCAAATAAACAAACAAACAAACAAAAAATATTAAATAAGCTATGTCAAGAAAAAATTAATAAATAAAATAAAACCAACAATAAATAATAATAACAGAGAACATGGCAAATATATAGCCTATGAAAGGGGGGGGGGGGTGCTGAGAGCAGAATGTAGATGTGTCCATTCTATTCCACTACAGCTATATTCAATTAAAATGTTCATTTAAATTCATTTATAAAAAAAATAGGGACAAGGCACATTAATTAATGAACATATATATGTAAACATGCCAGATTGTAGCTTAAAGCTAATTGAGTTTAGCTCGATTGGGTTTAGTTCTTATTTATTTATTTATTCACTGTAATTTGCAGTATTTATTCACTGCATTTTTTATGAGACAAAGATTGTCGTATTTATTATTATTATAATAATTTAATTCCGATGATGTCTGTAGAATTGACGTGAACGCAATCACCATGATTTCTCCCAAATAAAGCCCTTAATAAGAACACAGTGCACACCAGTCTGTCTGACTTACGACTGCTCTTCCGTGCTCTTAGCTACGAGCGAATCCCAGAGAATGCAAAATCGTCCAGTCCAAAATCTGGCCGAAAAAGTTGTAAGTGGAGCTACGATAAAATTTGCTTGTAACTTTTGTCGTAAGTCTGTTGGTGCATGAGGTCCATTGACTTTAAAATATGTCTCTTGTTACAGTAAATAAACAATATACAATAAACACACTGTGATTGACGACTCCCCTGACACTGTCAGAATCATTCCCAATGTGGTAAACCCTGCTATCTGTTGCTAAAAGCACACTTTTGGAGAACTTTTCAAATACTATTTGACCCGAGGCCTACTTGCTATGGAACCTTATACTATACCTGTACCATGCACACACAAATCTAGACTCTGCCTGTGTGTGTGTGTGTGTGTGTGTGTGTGTGTGTGTGTGTGTGTGTGTGTGTGTGTGTGTGTGTGTGTGTGTGTGTGTGTGTGTGTGTGTGTGTGTGTGTGTGTGTGTGTGTGTGTGTGTGTGTGTGTGTGTGTGTGTGTGTGTGTGTGTGTCTGAGAGAGAGAGAGAGAGAGAGAGAGAGAGAGAGAGAGAGAGAGAGAGAGAGAGAGAGAGAGAGTTTACATGGGCAGAGTCTAGATTTAGTTTACAAACATATTTACTATACATGTCATTATTAGAATGGTTCTATGTCATCATGAAATTATTTGTAGGCACTGTTGAATCAAAGCTTTGTAAATAAAACAACAACAGTAATTTAGGTATCTTCCTAGCGTCAAACAGTGTTCCAGGGTCCCAATTTGCCTCTGAGGAGAGAGGTGATATTTGGATGTGAAAATATACCTGACTCTCACAAAACTATACAGTGCATCTTTAAATAATGGGCTACCACCATTTCAATAGCCTGTACTCCCTTCCCTATTCAGGGTGAATCATACTCCGAAGCGGTCGACATGACCGGCGGTAATTGCTGAATCAACCACATGACATTTGAAGGCCATGTTTAATGTGAAATGGCACAAACAGGGGGAGCAGACGTGATTCTGCAGCTTGTCATTTGTCTCAGGAGTGATAATAATGGGTTGCAGTTGGGGACATAATTACAGCGAGAGTGTAAAAAAAGCCATTAATTGATCACCAGCAATTCAGAGCCCACGAGATACAGCAATCGCTTTGAGCAGAGGAATAAAAAACATTTTCTCTCTCTCTCTGTGTCTGTGTCTCACTCTTTCTCCATCTCTCCTCTCTCTCTCTCTCTCTCTCTCTCTCTCTCTCTCTCTCTCTCTCTCTCTCTCTCTCTCTCTCTCTCTCTCTCTCTCTCTCTATATATATATATATATATATATATATATATATATATATATATATATATATATATATTAGTGCTGTCAGGCGATTAAAAAAAAGCATCTAATTAATTACAGAATTTGTAATTAATTAATCTAATTAATCACATTTTAATCGCATAACCATTTTAGGCCTGATATTCTATATTCTATAATCATATTTCAAATTGCATGTGTCCAGATGGCAGAATTCAGTACTGTATCTACAAAACCTTCTGTTTAATCATCTTCCATTTATTCATTTGCTTCGATTTTTCAGGTCTGGTCAATTTTAGCATGGTGTTATTCACAGTCAAAGATAAAAAAAAAAATGTAATTGATGTTCTCATTTGGTTCATTACAATTTACTCAAGCCTAGTAACAGACACAGTATTTCTGACACTGGGAATACATTCCCTGAGATCCATAGATGTCCCTAGAATCAGATACCAAGAACATGCAAATGGACCATATTAAAAAAAAATCTGTAAATGTGTATTCTACATTCTTATGGAATGAATGAGAATAAAAAATATTTAAATTAAAAAAAAATATATATGTATTTTTTTTTATAATTAATTTTGAGTTAATTTTCATAACGCGATCATTTGCAGTGTAATTAATTAATATAATTAACGCGAGAAACTGACGGCCCTAATATATATACAGTATATACAGTTTATGTATTTCCCTCTCTCGCTCTCTTATATAATGGCAGATAAGTGTGAAATGAGGCCTGGCTATTTTCCCACTCAGACTGGGGGAGTGGAGCTGCAGTGCAGTAAGTGTTATGGATTATGATGGTCAAATGACCTGTAAAAACACCCCCCACTGGTCCTGACACTAAGAGTCTGGCACCTACAGGTCCATTATGCTGGGAAAGTTGAGTTTTTAAAATACCCACATGTCCCTCTCTCTCTCTGTTCGAGTGTGTGTGTGTGTGTGTGTGTGTGTGTGTGTGTGTGTGTGTGTGTGTGTGTGTGTGTGTGTGTGTGTGTGTGTGTGTGTGTGTGTGTGTGTGTGTGTGTGTGTGTGTGTGTGTGTGTGTGTGTGTGTGTGTGTGTGTGTGTGCACGCGCCTTAAAATCAACAGAAGTGTGTTTTCCAGTGTATGGTGTGCTTGCTGTGTGAAGATGAATGAGTCTGAAAACTCTATAATGCTATAATGACTACCAGCTACATCAAGCAAGGAACCCATTTTAAAGGCAATAATCAATTACTGACACACCAGACAGATGGTTTGAGCGAGATGTAACAAACCAGGAGCCGATATGATGTACTCATGACAAAGGCTCTCCTCAGTGTGTGTGAGGACCACTGATTTAACCTGTGGACACTGATTACTTCAATGTACAACAGGTGCACAGCCACATCTGCTCTCAGGTCTGATTAGCTTGACCGAGGGCAGGTGTGCTCAAACCAGCTGCCCCCTCACCATACAGACTATAAATGCTATATGAATCTCAATGAGTCTGACATATCCTGTTTTCCCCCACATAAACACACACACACACAGTATCCACACAAGCACACCTGTACACACACAGACACACACACATAAAGACCACATGCCCTTCCTTTCTTCCTTCCTTCCTTTCTTTCTTTCTTTCTTTCTTTCTTTCTTTCTTTCTTTCTTTCTTTCTTTCTTTCTTTCTTTCTTTCTTTCTTTCTTTCTTTCTTTCTTTCTTTCTTTCTTTCTTTCTTTCTTTCTTTCTTTCTTTCTTTATCTCCTTGTCCTTCTCTCACTGTTTATTTTATTCTCTCTATCTCTCATTTCTCTCTTCCTTTCTTTCAGCAGTACCAGTTGAAGTGAAAGACATTCCTCTGTTAGAAACAACACCATCCATCTAATTCTAAAGCAGCCTCTTAATTAGTATTTGTGAATTACACCTGGACCACAGATCTGACCAATGGAGCCATGACAGAGCTCCCTCTCTGCGAACATGTTTCAGCCTCTCTCTCCAAAGGGCTGCATAGTCATGGTATTCCATCATAGCCATCTTGGTAGGCGAACAGCAGGTCAGTGTAATCAACCAACAGGTGATTATTACCCACAACAACAACAACAACCGTGGCCAGTGAGCTATGGCACTGCGCCATGTTGGTTGGCAAGCCATCGTCATGAGAATACTATTGATTGAAAAGCATGTCTATGTTTTTCAATGTGTATATAATGTATATATATCGGTGGGTGACCGCATCTACTCAGACTGATCTATAGATCTTAAAAGTAGGGTAGTCAGTTCTGTGTCTCCACGGTAGCAAGCAGCGCCCAGTGCTCCGAGGTCGTTCGGCAGCTTGTACCATAAACAACTAGATAAGCACTGAGCAGGCAGGGTTTTGGTCAGAGAGAGAGAGCTATGGGCCATTGCTATAGTGATTTGGGTCAAAGAAGACAGCGTGTCACATAGTAACAAGACGAAGGGGCGGGTTAGCCGTTGCTAAGGTCTATAGTTTATAGCTGTGAGTTTCTTGCAGTGTAGGTTAGATTCAGGTACGAGGCACAGACGAGAAGAAGCTTGATCAGAGACTTTGAAACGATCCCCCCCCCCCCTTCCCTCGCGGGGAAGGGTGGAGGGGAGGACTGACGTGGCACGACAACCAAGAAGGCTTTTGGATAACAGCTAGGCCGCAACGACCACCGAGCGGAGTGAAAGAAGAGATCATTAGAATAATGAATTTAGTTCTTCCAAAGACTTTTCAAGGACAATACAGAACTGGTTTCCATCTGATTATGGAATAAACAACGTTTTCCAAGAAAGGTATCACGTTGCCAGTGTTTGCATATAAGGGGGATGACATTCGATGTATAGCCAGTATGAGAAGGTCGACTTCGGAGAGAGAGATAAACACAACGCAGAAATTACACAAACACAGATGAAGAGGTGATATTGACTGATTATGGTCGAAATCTAACAATATAGTGATTTGTTTCTATCGAAGCCTTTAAACTTAAGGTTCCTTACCGACAACTCCAGTTTCCGCCTACAATAGTTTATGAGTATTTTCTATTCAAGAAATTAATGGAGCATGGTCTGATTCTGCAAAAAGAATTTAATGCAGGTAGCATGTACAAATGTGAAGCAAAATAAATAATAATAATAATAATCCGTTTATGAATAACATCAGTGTTTATCACCAACTTGTATGACATGATCTTGGTACATGTTTTGGATTACTGGACGTAGCTAATGCCTACATCAATGCAACAGTGGTGCAGCTAGTGCCTACAATGCATCAATGTAACAGTGTTGCAGCTAGTGCCTACATCAATGCAACAGTGTTGCAGCTACAGTAGTGCCTACATCAATGCAACAGTGGTGCAGCTAAAATAAGATAAGATGATCCTTTATTAATCCCCTTGGGGAAATTCGGGTGTCAAAGCAACATGGGGGGGGGGGGGGTACAGGGTGGGGGATACATAGCTTCAAACACTAGTGCATAGTGTTGCATCATCTTATCACGCAAGGCCTTTTTTAACGTTTCAAACTAACATTAAAAAGATCCTGATTCCTGACACAATCCTGACACAATCCTTAAACAATTCTTACACAATCCTGACACAATCCTGACACAATCCTTACACAATCCTGACACAATCCTTACACAATCCTTACACAATCCTTACATAATTCTTACACAATCCTGACACAATCCTTACACAATCCTTACATAATTCTTACACAATCCTTACACGATCCTTACACAATTATTACACAATCCTTACACAAAACAACAGACAACCAATCATAGAGTTGTATTCAACAACCTTATGTAAACAACAACATCGACATAGTTAGCCATCAACATCATCATCATCATCATCATCATCATCATCATCATCATCATCATCATCATCATCATCAAAGAACAATACCATAACTACTATCTATCTACCCCCAGGGTGGTGGGAATTAATTATGCCTTTTGGTCTTTACAAGAGAAATATGACCCTGGAGCCAGAAGGTAGGATCTTAATCTCAGACTGGTAGGGTGGATTTAGCTGTAGTCTGTTGTACAGGTCAGTGAGGTTAGGTTGCTGGCCACATGGCTGATTGCCAGACAAGCAGATTACAGAAGAGGTTAAGACAGACTCAATGTAGGATTTGTAAAAAGAAATTACATGAGAGTTTTGAGTGTGTGTGTGTGTGTGTGTGTGTGTGTGTGTGTGTGTGTGTGTGTGTGTGTGTGTGTGTGTGTGTGTGTGTGTGTGTGTGTGTGTGTGTGTGTGTGTGTGTGTTTGTGTGTGTGTGTGTGTGTGTGTGTGTGTGTGTGTCCTGACCTGGCCTGACCTGGGAAGATCGAGTCACCCACACAGACATCCTCAACAACATCAATTCAATCTGTATGGCCGCAGCTGTGGCCAAAAAACATCTTCGCTGGATAGGGCACACCATTCGTATGCCTGACCACCGCCTGCCCCACCAAGTCCCGAATGGCCAACTGAGAGTAGCAAAGCGGGCTGCTGGAGGCCAAAATAGATGCTTTAAAGGGGAACTCCAACATTTTGGGAAATTAGCTTTGGGAATAGACGCTCCGTTAGCATAGCTTAGCTTCATCACTGGAAGTGAGGCAGGACAGTAGCCTTACAGTGCCTTACAGTGTATTGCAAGGTCTGACATTGACCAAACTTGATATGCATGACCTTGGTGGGCTCTAGGTCAACTCCTGAAAAGGGGGTCAATGTCAGACTTTGCAATCAAAAGTTAGGGGGCTAATAACCCTTGCCATAATTTCAGTGCGCCCCCTAACTTTTGATTGCAAGGTCTGACATTGACCCCCTTTTCAGGAGTTGACCTAGAGCCCACCAAGGTCATGCATATCAAATTTGGTCAATGTCAGACCTTGCAATACACTGTAAGGCACTGTAAGGCTACTGTCCTGCCTCACTTCCAGTGATGAAGCTAAGCTATGCTAACGGAGCATCTATTCCCAAAGCTAAAATGCATGCACAGAGACAAAAAAGGTATGTATCTTCTTGTCTAACTCCAGGGAAGATGTTAAATAAGCTAATTTCCCAAAATGTTGGAGTTCCCCTTTAAGGACTATACCAGGGACCTCCTAAAGTGTGCAAACATCAACACCATGCAGATCGAAAGATCAGCCTGGCAAGTCACTTGTGCCACGGCAGTTTCCAAATACACCAAACCAACCAATACCGAAGATCTGAGAGGCGCACGCAACGACACCTGCGGGCGGCTGGCATCCCCCTGGTATCTGGCTTCCCTGGTATCTGGCTTCCCTTGTACCATTTGCAGACGGGTAGCGGCTCAAGGATCGAACTCAACGCCCATGAGAAGTGGCACCAGTGGCAGCGTCGCTCAGCGCCCCCCCCCCCATCCCTGGAGCAAGCGTCATCATCAAACACGATGGACAGCTAAGAAAAAGTGTGTGTACGTGTGTGTGTGTAGGTCAGTCAGACCTGATAGCAGTCTTCTCCATGGCATCTGGTCCATCCACGGCCGGCAGCTCATCAGCCAGGATCTCCTCTGGGCTCCGAGGGTCAATGAGGATCCCTCTCTTGTCCTTGTCCTTGATGCCGATCCCGGCCGTGATGGCGTTCCACAGAGCATTCTGAGACTTGGAGCCTTTGGGGAGAAAACAAAGAATAAAATATGTTCATCGATTTTGAATGAATCCCATTGAATCCCCCCCATTGCCGTGGTGAATATTGTATAGTTTCAGAGTGAACTGTGTTACGGAGCGATATGTGAATTTTGCTATAAAAAAAAACATGCTACTATTTCCAAATCAAAGGTATATAATAGGTATATAAAAGAATATTCCAATTGTCTGATCGCGATTTCCAGTATTGATGTCGATTGGGTCCCTGACATGAAGTGGCACAAGATATGCCTCAAATGTGCTGAACGCGTTTCGTAGTGGTCGGATGAAGCGATTTACTTGGCTTGGTCTAAATTCTCCGCCCGGATGAAACACAGTGACACACAGTGTGAAATAAGGTTTCAATGGGTGGGCGATACTGCCACCTAGCAGGATGCGGTCGGTATTGCACTCTAGGGATCTCAGAATGATTTCCTATGGTAACACGGAGGTCCGTGACACTGCATAGAATGATAAAATCGAATAAAAGAAAAACCGATGAAAACCCGAGAACTCTCGGGTTTTGGCGCTCAACCGCTGGTGAGAAAAACCGAGAAAGAAAACATGCCAACATTATGGGAAATCCACTTACTGTAGGCTACTGTCTTCTCCAGAGTCAGACAAGAAGATAGATACCACAATGGACCACAATGGAAACAAGCCATGGCTTTATTGTGTTTTATCCATTTGACCAGCGTGATGACACTGTTATTGTTTTTCAAATGTTGTCCTACTGTTGTGTCAATAAAGTATTCAATCAATCAATACCAATTTCCTCTCTGTGTGTTCAGTAGAAAGCTATGCGGCTGCAAGCTAGCCTAGCTTAGCACACATTAATGGAAGCAGATGCTGATCAGCGGGCCTAGCTGTTGGCCAAAAACACGTCTCCAGAGTTTTAAACTAGGCTACAAGTGGTCCATATCAGCTTCCATTTATTTGTGCTAAGCTAGGCTAGGCTAGTTCTGCTGAACACACAGAGAGGAAATCTGTATCTACTATGGAGAAGACAGTAAGAACATACCATAATCATAATCAATAGTAATCGATAATGACAGGAATACATTCATCACAGGTGAACAGTTCTTCAAATGGTTGATATCTGATTTTGCAAAGAGCCTACAAATGTTTTTGTTATTCCTAAACATTCTCCTGCCACGTTTGATTAGCTGAGATTTGTTAATTTGATCAGTGTCATATTTTGATAGTTGTTCTAAAATAGAATAGAAAACTTGTTGTTGTTTTTTACTTCATTACTTTATTACACAATGCTCAGGAGTGACTCATACTAAGATTGACTGGCTGATTGATTGATTTATTGATGTATTGATTTATGGATTGCTTGATTGATTGATTGATTGATTGATTGGTTGGTTGGTTGGTTGGTTGGTTGGTTGGTTGGTTGGTTGGTTGGTTGGTTGGTTGGTTGGTTGACTGACTGACTGACTGACTGACTGGCTGACTGGCTGACTGACTATGAGTGTGACTATGACTGTGTTATTATGTCAAGGAAAGTCATTTTAACTTACTAATTTTAATGTAACAAGTCTATAGTGATGTATAGTCTGTGAGAATGTATATGTGACCATTCCTGTTTGTTGTCCCTTACTGACAACCAGACCAATAACTAGTGTAATTCAGCAAAAGGTATTTGTCGCCCCCTGTTGCCTAACGTCCTCTCCGTCTCTCTTTTCTCTCTCCCTCTGTGTCTGTCTGTCTGTCTGTCTGTCTGTCTGTCTGTCTGTCTGTCTGTCTGTCTGTCTGTCTGTCTGTCTGTCTGTCTGTCTGTCTGTCTGTCTGTCTGTCTGTCTGTCTGTCTGTCTGTCTGTCTGTCTGTCTCTCTCTCTCTCTCTCTCTCTCTCTCTCTCTCTCTCTCTCTCTCTCTCTCTCTCTCTCTCTCTCTCTCTCTCTCTCTCTCTCTCTCCTCCATCTCAGTGTTTGCTTATGTTGTGCTGCCCTCTAGACACCAGTTGGAAGAATCAGCACATATGGTGCTGTCACAGGTATTAAAGGAAAGTATTATGTTAGACAACAGCGGTTAAACAATTAAACTAATTTATATCACAGCCATCTTACTTTTACAGTAACATCTGAACATCACTTTTATTGAGTGACAATAATATATTTGGGGGGGATTGCAAAAAATATGCTCATCTGAAAGGGTAGTTATATATATATAATAAGGTTATATATATAAGGTTGTTAGTTATATGTAACAATGTTATATATATAAGGTAGTTATATGTAATAAGGTTATATATATATATAGTTGGTATATGTAATATGTTTTATATATATATGTATATGTTATATTTATAAGGTAGTTATATGTAGTAAAATTATATATATATAGTTGTTATATGGGGCGGGCGCCCCATTAAAAAAAGGCCCATTAACCATTCACACAGGGTGGAAAGGAATCCCAACCTGAGCGTGACATAAAAGCAAAATGGCCGCGGTGTGAATAATGGTCATTGTGACCTGACTCTGACAGTGCAGATGACTCATTACAAAAATTACTCACCAATTTTTTATCAAATGTCTGGATGAACCAAAGCTACATTATCAATCATGAGACCAGTAAAGTATTCTTTAAACCAGCAAAAATAAGATCACTTGAATTAATATGATCTTGAAATAAGCTTGATAAGCTCTGCGCACTCACTAGAGCGGGTCATAATTGTGTAGTGTTTAGTGTGTAGTAGGGCTGCACGATTAATCGATTTGTAATCGAAATCGTGATTTGGAATGATGCAATTATCAAATCGCCTAAAAAACTTTTTTTATAAATTCTTTTAACCAGGAAGTCCCATTGAGATACAAGATCGGTTTGGGAGAGGGAGGTAAGGGGTTTTAAATTGTGTGTTGTGAAGTTTAGACTTCAGAGAGGGAGAGTAAAGTACAGAAAAAAGGTACCGTTGGGTACCGGTATCGATTCCCAGGTAAAAATAAACATTTTCAGGCTCGGTGTCCCGAAAAGACCCACCGCGTAGGCCAGATGCAAGCCACATTTTACAATAAACCTTTGTGGGGCTGCTTTTTTTTTTTTATTATAATCGCAAATGTAATCGCAATCGCAATATCTGTCAGAAAAATCGCAATTCGATTATTTCCCAAAATCGTGCAGCCCTAGTGTGTAGTGTGTAGTGTGTGTTATATATTGCGAAGTGCGTATAGTGTAGTGTGTAGTGCATATTGTATATTGCGTATTGCGTATTGCATATTGCGTAGTGCATATTATGTATTGCGTAGTGCGTAGTGTGTAGTGTGTAGTGTGTAATGTATAGTGTATAGTGTATAGTGTATAGTGTATAGTGTATAGAGAGGCTTCAGCTAATCCAAATCTTTGCAGCCCGACTGCTTACTAGAACCAAAAGGAGAGAGCACATTAGTCCAGTCTTAGCTGCTCTACACTGGCTTCCTGTCTTCTTTTTCTTTTGGCTTTTCCCGTCAGGGGTCGCCACAGCGGATCATCCGTTTCCATCTGTTTCTGTCATCTGCGTCGTCCTCCTTCACTCCCGCTGCCCGCATGTCCTCCTTCACTGTGTCCATAAACCTCCTCTTGGGCCTTCCCCTCCTCCTCTTTCCTGGCAGCTCCATCTCCAGCATCCTCCTCCCGATGTACCCCACCTCCCTCCTCCGCACATGTCCAAACCATCTCATCTCAGTCTTGCTTCTCTCACTTTCTGCCCGAACTGCTCAACATGGGCCGTTCCTCTGACATTTTCGATTTTGTCCAACCTTGTTACTCCCAGAGAGAACCTTAACATCTTCATCTCTGCCACCTCCAGCTCCGCCACCTGCTTGTTGGTCAGTGCCACTGTTTCTAGACCATAGCATAGCTGGTCTCACTACCGTGCTGTAGACCTTTCCCTTTACTCTTGCTGGTACCCTTCTATCGCAGATCACCCCTGTCATCCTTTTCCACCCTCACCACCCGGCCTGCACTCTCTTCTTCACCTCCCTACCACAGTCCCCATTACTTTGGACTGTTGACCCCAAGTACTTAAACTCGTCCACTTTTGGTACCTCTACTCCTTGCATCATCACCACCCCTCCGTCTTCCGTCCCATTCACACACATATACTCGGCCTTGCTTCTGCTCACCCTCATCCCCCTTCTCTCCAGTGCATGCCTCCACTTCTCCAGGTTCTCTTCCACCTGCTCCCTGCTCTCACTACAGATTGCGATGTCATCTGCGAACATCATGGTCCACGGGGACTCCTGCCTGACCTCGTCTGTCAGCCTGTCCATCACTACTGCAAATAAGAAAGGACTGAGGGCCGACCCTTGGTGCAATCCTACCCCGACCATGAACCCTTCCGTCACTCCCACTGCACACCTCACCACAGTCGCACTGCCCTCATACATGTCCTGTACTACCCTCACAAACTTTTCAGCTACTCCTGACTTTCTCATACAGTACCACACCTCCTCTCTTGGTACCCTGTCATACGCCTTCTCTAGGTCTACAAAGACGCAATGCAGCTCCTTCTGGCCTTCTCTATACTTCTCCATTAACATTCTAAGGGCGAACAATGCGTCTGTCGTGCTTTTCCCTGGCATGAACCCATACTGCTGCTCACTAATCCTCACCTCTCCTCTTAACCTAGCTTCCACTATCCTTTCCCATAGCTTCATGCTGTGGCTGATCAGCTTTATTCCCCTGTAGTTGCTGCAACTCTGTGCGTCTCCCTTATTCTTAAAAATCAGCACTAGCACACTTTGCCTCCACTCCTCTGGCATTTTCTCGTTTTCCAAGATGTTGTTGAACAATCTTGTTAGAAAAACCACTGCCATCTCGCCTAGGCATCTCCAGGCCTCCGCTGGTATGTCATCTGGGCCTACCGCCTTCCCACTCTTCATCCTCTTCAAAGCTGCCCTCACTTCCTCCTTACTGATCTGTTGCACTTCCTGGTTCACTGCCTCCACACTGATCGTCCTCCTCTCTCTCTCATTTTCCTCATTCATCAGCTCTTCAAAGTACTCCTTCCACCTTCTCACCACACTGTCCTCGCTGGTCAGCACCTTGCCCTCCTTATCCTTTATCACTCTGACCTGCTGTATATCCTTCCCTGCCTGGTTCCTCTGCCTAGCCAGCCTATATAGGTCCTTTTCTCCTTCCTTGGTGTCCAACCTCTCATACAGCTCGCTGAATGCTCTTTCCTTCGCCTTTGCCACCTCTCTCTTCGCCTCCCACCATCTCTCCATGTATGCCTGTCTACTCTCTTCATCCCTCAGTCTGTCCCACTGCTTCTTCGCCAACCTCTTCCTCTGTATATTTTCATGCACTTCCTCAGTCCACCACCAGGTCTCCTTATCTTCCTTCCTTCGTCCTGAAGACACGCCAAATACCATTTTAGCGGTCTCCCTCACCACATCTGCTGTGGCTGCCCAACCAACCGGCAGCTCCTCCCTACCACCCAGCGCCTGTCTTATCTTCTCCCTGAACTCCACACAACGTCCCTCTCTCTTTAACTGCCACCATTTAATCTTTGGCTCTACCTTCTCTCCCTTGGCTTTCTTCCTCTTGGCCTCCACAGTCATCCTACAGGCCACCATGCGGTGCTGCCTAGCTACACTCTCACCTGCGATCACCTTGCAGTCCCTGACCTCTTTCAGATTACCCCTTCTGCATAGAACATAGTCCACCTGTGTGCACCTTCCCCCGCTTTTATATGTAATCCTGTGCTCCTCTCTCTTCCTGAAGTAAGTGTTCACTACCACCATACCCATCCTTTTTGCAAAGTCTACCACCATCTGCCCTTCCGCATTTCTCTCTTTGGCGCCGTACCTGCCCATCACCTCCTCATCCCCTTTGTTTCCCTCCCCTACGTGCCCGTTGAAGTCCGCTCCAATCACCACTCTCTCCCCCACAGGCACACTCTCCACCACTTCATCTAACATGCTCCATGCTACACTGGCTTCCTGTAACATTTAGAATTGACTTCAAGGTCCTTCTCCTTACATACAAAGCTCTAAATGGACAGGGACCTAGCTACATCGCCAACACTCTAATAAATTACAGGCCAGCAAGAACACTGCAATCATCAGCTGCTGGACTACTAGAGGCTCCCAGAAACAGTCAAAAGAGGATCGGTAATGCAGCCTTTATCAACTATGCCCCAAAACTATGGAACAAACTACCCCAAAACATCAGGGAAGCCAACTCGCTAGACATCTTCAAAAATCTCTTTGCTCAGGCATTTAAATGAAACATCAGGGATATCCTGACACAAATTGTACTTTACCTGCACTATTCTTACCCTACCTACACTTCCTATCAAATTCATGTGTCGGTTCTATGCACTGTAATTTTAAGAGCACTGCTCTGTTGTAATTCAAAATTGAACTATTTTATCACACTTTTTACTTCTTACTGATGCACTGCTCTGTTGTATGTCCGTTCTATTTTATAATTTTTTGCCTATTTTTAAACTGAATCCAACCGCACTTTGTTTTTACTCTGTCTATTCTATTTTTATTATTTGTATTACTGAATGAAACTGTAAACAGAAAGGCCTATAGGGAGGTGTAGTCTGATGTCACTGGTTGTTCCACCCGTATAGGGATTGATTCATCATTGGGAAAATGGATTATCGGCTATTGTAACAATTCTGCCGCATGGAAATTGAAAAGCTTTCCATTTTTGCACAAAATGAGTTCCCTTCTATCACTAACATTATTGTTTAAGCATTTTTGGTTGAAAAAAAATTTAGCAATTTTTTTAATGATTAATTGCGAATATTTTCATCTTGAGCTATAGATGAATAAGCACAGAAAGGTACACCATGCAAATGTTAATGCTTTATTTGTCTTAAACTAGACGATTTAGAAATGGGCAATGGGGAATACATTGCGTTGGACAGAGGGTGGAACACGAAAAAATTGCAATGACGTAACCACTACACCTCCCTATTGGGATGCTAGATCCTAATGTGAAACACTGTGATTTACCTTACCTTGCTACCTCTCTATCTTTTTTTTATGCTCGCTTATGCCTGTATTTTTTTCCTGTTGTGAAGCACTTTGAACTGCAATTTCTGTATGAAAAGTGCTATACAAATAAAGTTTATTATTATTATATTATAGTGTATAGTGTATAGTGTGTAGTGTGTAGTGAACAATGAAGAATGAGGGGAACTCACGTGCAAACCGTGCCAGTGATCGGTGGTTGGTCTCACCGGCCTCATTTGCAACTGTGGCAAGAGAGGAGGAGAAAGAGAGGAGGAGAAAGTGAGGAGGTGAAAGAGAGGAGGAGAAAGAGAGGATGAGAAAGAGAGGAGGAGAAAGCATCATTAGACAAGAAAGATTCAAATCTTCCATCCAGCAAGAGGAAGGAGACACAGGATGAGGGAACATTCCATTCATTTTCAATATCATTTATATATATGTACAGGTCAGTACTATTCTCTTTGACAGACACGTATACACAATGAATAAAGGGCTCGGGAGACGAGGTTTGATATCAGCCCCATTACATTCTCTTCGGTTCAAATAACAAACTCAGCAAGACCGACGGCTTCTCAGTTACAGTGGGTGACAATATTGTCACAAAGAAAGATGAAATTACCTACCTGGGTTCCATCCTAGAGGCTAATCTTTCCTGTGACAAAATGGCATCCAATGTAATAAAAAAAAGTCAACCAACGAACTTGATTCTTGTACCGGATCTCCTCTCTGGTAAACAAGAATACCCTGAAGACTCTGGCAGGAGCACTCATTCAAGGGTAGTACGACTATGCTTGCACCTCATGGTACCAAAGCACCTCAAAGGCACTAAAAACAAAATTACAAACATCTCAAAACAAACTGGCCAGACTACTGTTTGACCTGACTCCTAGAACCCACCTCACCCCTGCCCACTTTGACAACCTAGGATGGCTTAGAGTAGACGACAGAGTACAGCAACTTGCAATGGGCCTGGTCTACAAGATACACTACATGACCAAGGTACCCATGTACATGTCAAAATACTTCCCAAAGGTCAGTGAATACCACGATCACAACACCAGAGGGAGCTCCACAAATCATGTTAAACCCAGATTCGGCTCAAACAAGAGACTAAACACGTTTCGCAATTATGCCACATCAATGTGGAACGCCCTACCCAAAGCTGTAAAGGAATGTGAATCACTACCCACTTTCAAAAACACTCTCAAAGAACATCTACGGGAGACAGCAATTCGAAACTGGCCCCTGCAAATGTCCTAACCCAACCCCCTCCAATGTACAGTAAATGACCAAGTATGGCTTTGTCAATATTACAATGTACAGTGTACAGTGTCCCCCACCTACCCCCTACCCAATCCCCCCCCCCCACCCACCCACCTCCAATGTACAGTTCCCCCCCCACCCACCCAACCCCACCCCACCTACCCAACCTCCTCCAATGTACAGTTTCTGGTATGTCATAAATGTATAGATGTAGCAGTACTGTCTATCTGTATGTCATGTATGTCATAATGTTATGATGAATTGAAAATGGGGGACCCTGATGTAAACAAGACAAAAGTCTTTCTCTGGTCTGCATCCCCTTAACAATTGTGTGTATTGAGCTGTACTGTATTGTACCCATTCTGCAATCTGTTAATACAATTTTCAATCAATCAATCAAACAATCAATTCAATCAATCAATCAATCACTGCCATAGCAAGCTACCTTCGTAGTAAAAATTATTTAATATTTGACAGCAATGCAAACGCTACGTTAGTCGACTGGAATCAAACACCGGTCACCGGTGCTAGCTGGCTAACTAGCTAACGTTAGTTCCTGTCAAAACTAATGGTTTGGTATGACCGTCAAGTTATTTATATATATATATATATATATATTTTTTTAACCTTCTCTTTCTCCTATTTTTCTCTGATTTTCTCCCCGTCCCAATTTAGTCGTTGTGCCAATTCCCCCCCTCCCCTACCTGGTTGTTGTACGCATGTTCTCCCACGAGTCGGTACAAGGGTGTCCTGATGTCGA
Organism: Notolepis coatsorum; assembly: GCF_963971535.1. NCBI lineage: Eukaryota > Metazoa > Chordata > Actinopteri > Aulopiformes > Paralepididae > Notolepis > Notolepis coatsorum. Next base: position 25,963,923 of record NC_140176.1, on the reverse strand, counting down.
ACGCACGCTTCCTCCGAGACGTGCGCCGTCAAGCCAGTGACGCTCTTTTCACTTGGCAGCAAGGACTCTCATTGGTGGAGTGTAACGCGTGGGAGGGTACGCTATCTCCACCAAGTCCTGCCCCGCTGAGCAAGCGCCGAGACCTGACCTGTAGGCGTCCACGCTGTCCACAACGCCAGATTCCCACCCACCAGCTTCCCACCCCCTAATACTGCCAATTGTATTAGTATTAACGACCAGCCAAGCTGGTAGCAACGCCGAGAGCTGGGCTCGAAGCCAGCATCTCCTGCGTTGGTGACGAGCGCAATCAAGTTATTTATATTTGACATTAACTATTTATGGGTAGAATATTCTGATTCTAGCTCACTAGATCACTCAGTTACATTAAACTGTAAATTAAATAAAGGAACCCCCGTTTTGTTGATGATCACCTATCAAGTCTCCCGTGATTTTATATTACTATAGTGTAAAAGTATAGGCAGACTATTCCTCAGTTACAATAGCTATGATGCTCATCAGGTTTACAGTCTGTTGACACACGCTCTAGTCTCCTGGCTTGTTATTTCACGTACCGTTGGCGCCTACCGTCTGAACGTAATATTAGTGGTTTTGACACCGCAACATTTAACGCATTATCAAAACATAGGTTGTGAAAAAAAAATCTGACTTGGCAATTGGCATGATGGAATCCTCTGCCATTTACCTCATGCGATGCCACTGATCAAAGGTTAGGCTATAGAGTGGTATATACCTTTATGTATCAGGACTATTCGAATCCACATTACCTTGTTATGATCACAAACCTTGACATCTCTCCCGTGTGCCATACTTGCATGTGAGCAAAGCCTGGCTCTGATATTTGCATTATAAATATGTAATAATGGATAGTTAATACACTGTACTTATAATTTAAAGTGTAGAACATGACAGGGAGTATAATTTTCATGAATCACCATAATTTTATTGCAGTCAAGTCTAAGAAAAGCACTTGGCAACCGGCTAATTATGATTATCACAGTGTTTCATCAACCCTTTTACTACAAGTGAATGCAGTACAAACCCTCAACATTGGGGATGCACCGTTTCAATACACAGTATCGGTATTGGGCCGATACTAGCAAAACTTGATGGATCAGTACAGAAGATGGTCCGATCCATTACAAAGGTGTCCTAACGTCCTCCACCAGTAAAAGCAGAGCATCATTGAGGAAAACAGAATGGATCTGATTCAACTTGATGAGATATTAGACAATATCAGGCTATTATATTACATAGCCTATATAGCAGTTAACTGTGAGCAGAATTATTTAATTGGTTGAAGGTTATAGCGACCGGCCAGTCTCTCCCATTCTCCTATGCAGAGAGTTGGATGATGTGCCACTGGGCGCTGCCATGATGAATGTAATGTGACTTGGAGTGAGAATACCACATTTGACGTTCTAATCAAGATGTCATCCCCCAGTAAACAGACTCTCTATTGAAATGTTGAGAAGTTAGACCATTTCAACAACTTCAGGGTAAGTGTTTACAGAAATAACTGTCCCAGATTATATGTTTAGGTCATGTAAAATGCTTCTGAGTAAGTACAATAAAATTACATGACATACTGTTGCCCGGGAGATCAATAGTGTGTTTCAGTCTATGTTAATTTGCCCAGCTATGATATGAATAGGGATGGGAATTGATAGGATTTTATCGATACGATTCCATTATCGATTCTGCTTATCGATTCGATTCTTTATCGATTCCCTTATCGATACCTGATCAATTTATAATTTACATAAATAAATTGGAAATGCAACAGAACTACATTTACATTTACATTTAGTCATTTAGCTGACGCTTTTATCCAAAGCGACTTACAAGTTCTGTACGACAAGCCATCAGGAAGGGCACAACTCTATCAGCTGAGCAACAATGTTCATCAAAGTGTTGAGTGCTACAGTGTAGGTTAGTTTATTAGGACAAGTGCATGACAGTACGGTTAGTTAGGGTTCGATTATTTTTTTCTTCAGATAATGGTTGAAGAAGTGCGTCTTTAGTCGACGGCAAAAGATTGGACGTGATTCGGCTGTCCTAACTGGGGTGGGTAGTTCATTCCACCATTGTGGGGCAAGGACTGAGTATAGGCGACTTCTCTTTGATGACCCTCCCGGAGCTTGGATAGGTGTAGGTCTGAGGCGGCCAGAAGATGCAGAGCGTAGGGGTCTAAGCTGGTTAGAATAACAACATGCAACTTGACATTTCTGATTGTCATTTATTGTTGAGCCCCCATGTCAGAAAAATACAAAAACTGTAAAAAATAAAACATTAACTATAGCCTACACTTAAATAAAATAATGTATTTGAGATTCTCTTAAAATGTATTTATTTTTTTATTCTTAAACTAATCTATTGAATAACAGGTCGTTATTCCTCTGACTTCTGTCTCACACACACACGCACGCACGCACGCACGCACGCACGCACGCACGCACGCACGCACGCACGCACACACACACACACACACACACACACACACACACACACACACACACACACAGAGCTCCCTCCCCGGGCCCCTGTCCTAGGGGTGGACGGTATGGTCTAAAATTTATATCACGGTATAATTTGAAGCATAGACGGTAACGGTATATATCACGGTATCATCGTTTTTGATAAAAAAATTTTTTTATTTTATATAATTTTTTTTTTTTTTTTATAAAATATATATATTATATAATTAGACTTGTACTTGTATTATCTGCGAGACATCGCCACCACGCAACAAGCTCCACTGTCTGTGTGTACTCTAGTAGCCTCCAGCTACGGCCAGGATTCTCCAGAGCTGCACCTGGACCTATACTCTAGTAGCCTCGAGCAGAGCTACGGCCAGGATTCTCCGGCGCTGCACCTGGACCCTATTGTATTGGTACTATAACGTTAGCAAGCCCTCAGCTCGAATACGCATCGAATCAGTGTTATAAGACATTGATATCAGGAGCTATCTGTAGCTACTGCTAGCCGGATATATAACGTTAATACAACGCCTCAGTGAATTATTTAGTTCAATGGGACATTTCGTTTTGAACGGTGAACTAATTTGCGTTAACGTGAGCTAACGGCTAACGGAGCTATCATACACGTCTACTCTACTAGACTTGATGGAGCGTTTGTTGATGTCAGGAGCTATCGGTAGCTGGCCGACTAGATACCGTTCGGTTAGACAATGCCTCATCATGTATTAAACTAAAAGTGAATAGTTGACTGGGTCATTTTGTAACGGTAGCTAAGCTAACGTTAGCTCAGGGAGACGTCCCGTCCCACTAGACTACTAGTAGACCCGTGTTTACATGCGTGCGGGAGGGGCTGGCACGCCCACTGCGCGAAGCCTCCTAAATAACTTTTTCTAGTTCGCACATATCTATTATCTATGACTAATTCTATCTATTTTTAGGGGCAAATGCGAGTGAAATAGTCGCGCTGTGGTTACATGACGTCATTGCTATTTTAGAGCTGCACTACCGGTTATACGGTATAGTCAAAATCCATACCGTAGAGCAAATTCATACCGTTTATACCGTATACCGTTTATACCGTCCACCCCTACCCTGTCCTATCAGGTATTGGCTTGTGTTGCTACACGGACACATTTGTATGTTGCACCACCACGGTACTTCCTGGCGTACAGTGTACAGACTAGTAAACAAACACTCCGTCTCTTATTATATGTGAACTAAAGAGTACAAGGTTTACACAACAGCCCCCACCTGCTGTTTTATTGTATTTGTACCTGTACTATCCGCTGTCAGCTGTTTATCTCTCTTTGTGAGCTTGATTAAATAGCGTTAGCTCACGTTAGCTAGCGTTAGCTCCGCGGCTAATTTTAGCTCACCCTGAACTAAATCTATGACTAGGTTCTAAAGCATTCAAGTAGTTTTCACTGCACATAGAAGTAGCCAAACAGCGGGAGCATTTTGGGAGCATATTACCAAAACCCAGGCAATTTAGAGCCCTTAAGGAATCAAATAGAGTCTGCCATGGCTACATGGTAACGCTAACGTTATTGCGCAACTGTAGGAAAAACCTGGCAGCGATAAGGGAATCGAAAGTCACGGGAGCCACACGGTTCCAGGCATCGGCCAATTAGGAACCAGTTCCCAACGGGAACCGGTTTTCGATTCCCATCCCTAGATATGAAGCGAGCGAGTGCAGCAGTACTGTACAGTGTACATATACAATATACATGCACCCGGGAAGCAGCAGTCCGTGCCTTTGCTGTATTAGTCCATATGCACAAAATGTTACACTACTTAATTGCTAATTGTTTATGGTAGAGAGGCGCAATGTAATCGGTCGCCAGAGGAACAGTTGCAGTAACAAAAGTCCCGCTTACTTTTGTTTCATTATATGAAATACAAATAAATTAAAAAAATCAGGCCACTAATTTTTTTTTTTTCAACAAGTTAATATAGGTCTTTGAGGGCACCTAAACATGTCTTAAATTTGTGTTGCAAAAAAAAAGAAAATACATTCCGATTATGCATTCTACAGTAGCAGCCCACTTGCACAATGAGGGGGCGTCATATCCGGTTACGTCTCTAGCCCAGCAGACTTCTTCCGGTCCCATCACAACACATGGGGTCTCATTCTCCAACATTTCCCAAAGACTTCTCTTAGGGCAACCATCTTGGAACCGACAGAGACCAAATCGGCGACAAGTTCACTCTGATTCCCCAACGCGTGGGGAAGATGTCTTAAGTGGCTCAAACGATCAAAGCTGGGATGCCGGCGATGAGGAATGTCACCATTCAGAAACATGAACGCGCGT
>NC_140176.1:25941613-25954113 GCF_963971535.1 Notolepis coatsorum | reverse complement strand
GTATGAGAGGAGCAGTATCATGTACTATCTGATATGACAAAACAACTTCAAACACAGTATGAGTGGAGATATGTAGTTCTGAGTTTTTATTCATCCAGTCCCTGAGGGTTCAAAGAAAATCCTGTCTGGTTTTATTATGGAAGTCAACTGAAGAAAAAGTTACAGAAATTGCATGTCATGGGGGCATGTTCCAGATTGACCCAATGCTGAGCAATGGGAAATATCAGTATTTTACTATATTTTGATAAAATACAGTAAAATACCGATTTTTCTTTCTTTTTTTCCCAAGACCGCCGGATCCCCCAGGACCAACACCCCACCCCCACTCCGCCGCTACATTGAGTTTTTGACCACCTCGGCCGCTGTAGTCCACAATTCAATACCTGCCTGTCCCACCCCAACCACACGAGCAGTCGAGATCTCCAAATAAATAACATCCAGCAATGTCAGGGACCCGTTAATTACTGTGAGTTTCTCAGGTTCTTTCCATCTCATAGCGATACGCTTTTTGGCTGCTGTAACGCCTGCCAGAATAATTATTTTCTGTTGTATGGATGTTGGTAGTAGAGATATATCGTTTAGAAGTAATGTTGCTGCTGTGAGTGGAATTGATATATTACAGATGCTTGAGAGTTTAGTTGCTATAGATTTCCAAAAATGGGCTACTGGTGGGCAATCCCAGACCATATGCATATACGTGCCTGTGGCTCTCAAAGAGCACAAAGTGCACCGGGAGTCGGCCACCAGTCCCATAGCTAAAATAAAGATTTGTGAATGGAGGAAACACAGCCTTGATGGCATCATCTCAGGAGAAACGTCATATATCAGACCCGCAATACGTCATCCTCCCTTATTTGTGATCAGCACACTTCCATCTGGGGGGAAACAACTTTGGGGTTTAGGCAGCGTTTGCTCACAAACTACAACTTTAGGACAAGACAAACAGATATAAAATCACGACCAAGAAGGTCATTAGATCTTCGTTTTAGGTAAACCAGAGATGAATAAGCGTAATGTTAAGGCCATGTCCACACGGAGACGAGTTTGGGTGTATCTGCCAAAGTATTTTATCGTATGCACGTTTCGTCCACACGGAACATCGTTCTGGGAGCCTGAATACTCTTAAAACGGGTCCCAGAGTGAACAATTCTGAAGACGCCACCCTTGCAATTCCGTCTTTACAAGCCAATATGCATCTTTCCTGAACCGATGACGCATGGTAGTACAGGAGCAGTACATTTTGCTCAATAGCTTCTGCATCACAAACGCAACAACCCTGTACGGCGCCATTGTTGTTGATGTTGTTGGCTGGGTTTGCACATGCGGGTTAAGGGGGAGGTGGGCTATTGCGTCATCGGTTCAGGTTCGTTTGGACACACTTTTCTTGAGACAATTTTGCATTTACGGAAAAAGACGAAAACGAAAAAGATCGGTTCCGTCCCCGTGTGGATGTGGCCTAAATGTCCAGGGCCCTGTTCCTCGTACCTGGCTAACTGAGTTAGCCGGATAATTTTCAGGATAACTTGACTTAAGCCAGACCTTTCCGTTCCCCGACGTGCGATTGTCTAAATCACTATGGCAACAGATCAGAATGTTTGAACCTGCTCCAGCGCAGGTTTAAGTTCAGTTAGCTGGATAACCTGCATGGCCACGCCCTTGCAAAGAAATGCCAGCTCCCTTCCTGAAATAATCCTCACAGTCTAGATCCCATTATACCATTCTGAATTATGTTTTTGTGCTTCGTTTTTCTAGAGGGGGCTTTTGAAATGTAAAATAATAGACCTAAAATTCTGACAATAAATCATATTCAGCCTATGGATTTACTTTGTCCTAAATAATCATAGTTATACGGATACGGCGCTCGCAATCGCGACACACACTATGTGGTTATTTTAATAACGCGGAGAATTGCAAATGTGAATCCTGCTGGGATATTTTTAATGAATGAAATCTGGCGTTTGGCTCTGATTAGTTTCATATTCTTTGCTGTGGATGTATTTGCTTAACGGAGCGCCCGGATTGTGTTTCATTCAAGCATAAATTGAAGCGTCTTTATATGCATGGATTGTGGATATGAACTACGAGGAATCTGAATCTGTTGATTGTTGAATTGTATCACTGTCACTCACACGTTATTGTGATATTGTAACTGGGTTTAAAATATATGAGGAGATGCGCTGTTTGACGGATTTGATGACGTGACGTGTTGACAGAGTCACATGGGGAGCAATAACTGGTCATGACGACGAGGTCTTCTTTAGCCTTAACTGGTGTGGTTTATTTCACATATGTACATTCCACCACTAGACCTGCTCTCCGTGAGAGCTAGAGAGAGAGAGACAGAGGGGGAGGGAACAATCCCTTATACCTGCTACCTGACGTCAGCTACAATAGCTGCGTCTCCTTACGCCTATAGCGCCCTCCTACTGTGGAACAGTTAAAGTGCAGTTACATGCAAACATATTAACACTTACACTTAACATGACGTGACTTGATAAATTGAATGAGCCTTTGACGTTTTGATGAATGAATTTGAGAAAATGCATTTAGCTGTTCAAGCACTGTTATCTGATGATGAACATAAGGTGTCACTGGTATAAACCAAAGGTTAATCAATTCAATGCATGTATGGATGATGTCCGAAACAGAATAAAACCTGATTAATAGTGAAACTGTATAGCCTCCCTCCAAGCCTCTCTGACACGTTATTTTGGGGGTTGCACCTTGAAAACTTTGGGAACCATGTATTTATATATTACATGATACCTAAGCCGAGCGCATACAGTACAGATATCCTCATAATATAATTCGTATCAATTAGATACTCTTTGGGCTTGTTTTTGTCTACTTATTCTGAAAGAGTTGAACTAATTATTTTCGCTAGCAAGATCTCATTTGATTATTCATTCCATTAAGCCTAAAGAAATATAATCTGATTGATTGGGGTAATGAGGGACTTAAAATTTGCCTATAGATTATGCATTTAACTTGTCTGCGAGCAGGGCCGCCTGGGAGAAATGCGAGGCCCTGTGCGAGATTTAAACGTGAGCCCCCCCCCCCCCCCCCCAAAAGATACAAAAAAATAATAATAATAATATATATATATATATATTTTTTTTTCATACAGTCAACATATTCTTAAATAATAGCGCTGCTCGAGGCTGGGCATGATACAGTCAACATATAGCAAGAGAGAGAGCGAGAGAGAGCTCCCGTTCTACAGTCAATATACAGTGTACAGAGAGAGAGAGAGAGAGAGAGAGAGAGAGAGAGAGAGAGACACACATTGGAAAGAAATTGAAATGCTATTTGGCCCTAAACAGAGAGTACACAGTGGCAGAATACCTGAGCACTGTGACTGAAGATCCTTGACTAGGTACAGACTCAGCGAGCACAGCCTAGCCATCGAGAAAGGCCGCCATAGGCAGACTGTGTGTGTTAGAAAGAGAGAGAGAGAGAGAGAGAGAGAGAGAGAGAGAGAGAGAGAGAGAGAGAGAGAGAGAGAGAGCATGTGTGTTTGTGTGTTAGAGAGAGAGAGCATGTCTGTGTGTCGTGTGTGTGTGTGTTAGAGAGAGAGCATGTATGAGAGAGATAAGCAAAGATGAGCCCCTAAAGGATATTCAACTTTTAATGGAAGAACAAAACAGAAGGAAAAGATAACTTCACAAAGGCAACATGAATATACATAGATCCAAAAGGACAAAGATCAACACTTAAATCCAAAGAGAAGAGGGTCTATACCAGAGAAAACAAAGCAGCAAGGAGCCAATGGCCGACATCAGCTAAATAGGCTAGCCAGGTACTGACACCAGGCCACACACAGCTTTGGCCAACGCTACCCAAGCTACACAAACGACCAAGACAATTCACACACAGCACATGTCGTATCTCCAAATGTTGTGAAGTAACATATGTTTTGCCTGGAAAAAAACATTGTTATTAACAAAACATTCGGGAGGGGAAGGAAGGAAGAGTGGGGTAATGTCATGACATCTTACCTGCATCAAGGAACGCAGGGCGAAAGGCCGCAACACAGGTCTCCACGTTGACGAAAGGCCTCTCGCTGGCGGGACAAAAAGAAGCTATGGCCGGAGCCTTGTCATGGTGCAGGCCCGACTATATCTTCTGTCAAAGATGATGTCGTAGTCAGAGAGTGCCAGGGCCCGCTATTCTCACGGCTAATGTCAATGGTCGTAGCACAAGCTAACAGCTAACTCTAGGCTAACTGATAGCATCAAGCTAACGTTCCCAGGCGAGCGAAAACGAGCAGCTAACGTCGTAGCTAAACAGCTAACTGGCTAACAGTTAGCTCAACCCGGCTATCGCTAACCACTAGCTAACGCAGAAGCAAGCTATGCGGCTACCACTGAAAAACTGTACAACGTGAGAAAAGCAATACAGGCCAACACTTCAGACAGCCGCTGTGTTTTCCTCTTCTCATACGAAGAGAGAAGGGAAAAAGAAGGCAATACACGTCCCACTACAGAGTGGTGTTTACCATAGCGGTGCCGGCAACAAGTCCCTCGCGGACTATAGCCGACTTGAGCATGGAGATATTCTCATAATGAAACACCAAGCTCACCTCCCTCGCACCAGGTGCTGACACCAGGCCACACACCTTTAGCTACTAGTACTACAACAGCTAGTCGGCCCATTTGGCTCCCGAGAGAGAGAGAGAGAGAGAGAGAGAGAGAGAGAGAGAGAGAGAGATAGAGAGAGAGAGAGAGAGAGAGAGAGAGAGAGAGAGATATCCACGGCGGGAATAGAATAGAGTGCGAGAGAGAGAGAGAGAGAGCGATATCCACGGCGGGAATAGAATAGAGTGCATTAAAAACTCACCAAACGTCCAAGAGGATGGAGACAACCGCGTGGAGTTGACGAAGTTCATCTGCCAAACGACCGTCCTCTTCATCTTGGCATAACAATGCTGCACGCGCTGTCTCTAGGTTAGCTAACGCTAGTTAGCCTTTAGCTAAGCTAGCTACTAGCCGACATCATCATGGCTATATCCCGACTGAACCACACGTTAGCACTCAATATTATAACGTAGCTAAAGCGAACTAGCTGTCCCTGTCTTTAGCCGGGATGGCTAGCCTGACTGAACTGTCTAACATGCAACAACTTTCATCTTCAGTCCATCTGCCGAACGATGTCCTCTTCATCTTGGCTGGCATAACCTCCAATGCTGCACGCGCGAAATAGTCAGACTATACCTTACCTGTAACCCCTCCCCTCATTGAAACCAATTCTGCTGCAGAGCCTCAGAGCTGCCTCCAATAGTGTATCTGCAGAGCCAATAGTGTATCTGCAGAGCCGCAGAGCCAGGAACAAGTCAGACACATTCTACAAACGTGTCTAATGTGAAATATATAAGCATATAAGCAAAACAAAATTTTAGGTCTGTGATGAAAAAGGGCCTCGCGGGAAGGGGGGCCCCGCAAAAAAAAAAAAAAATAATAATAATAATAATAAATATATATATATATTTTTTTTTTTTTGCGAGGCCCCCCTTCCCGCGAGGCCCTGTGCGACCGCACTGCTTGCACACCCCCTGAGGCGGCCCTGTCTGCGAGGCTATTGAGCCATACTGTATTGTACCCATTCTGCAATCTGTTAATAAAGTTTTCAATCAATCAATGCCGTTAGAAAATCAGGATTTCTGCGATCGACACCTGCTGTCTTTTCAGGTGAGGCGGCCGCACGCAATTATCCTGAGTATCAAGTCTGGTTGGAATTAACGAGAGTGAAACCGCCTTCGAGGAACAGGGAAAGCCTAGATTCAAACATCGGGTTAATTTAATCTGGATAATGGGACTTTTGATCGACTTAGTTGAACCAGGTACGGGGAATAGGGCCCAGGTAGGGAAATGGGGAAATATCATGCAGCTGACTGGGGAAATACCATAGGGGAAGACTGAAGGCTCCTGAACATGGATCAAACCTAACTTTTCACAATGGCACGAATGCTCAGTGGCGGTCAGTGTTGGAAAGTAATTGCTTGACTTATCTTGATGCACTAACAAAACAAACGTTGTAACAAACTATGTAAGCATACTGCCAACCGTTTTTATACAGGCAAAATACAATAGCCATCAAGAGGAACGGTGTCTGTGTTTTCCCCCAAAAGTAGGCATGAAAAAGCCAAAGGACCCCGGATGTGTTGATAAGCACAGCTGTGGGCAGGTACCTCAACTCCATTATGCCCTGCCTTCCTTGTCGGTTCATTACTCTGTTATCCTGTATCCTGCTTAGCTGTTTGTTCCTGTCGTATTCGTTCCTTGTCTCCTTGTGTCAGTTCGTGTTTTTCCCTGTGTTAGTTTTATGTACCTTGTTCTCTCTGCCAGCATTGCTGAGGTTTTGGTTCTCATCTTTCTGTGTTTGGGTTCTACCTCCCACAACACCACCATGCTGTCTAAACCCCACAATTTCAGTGTGACTTTAAAGACGTAAGATGATCACAATGGAAATAAGTGCTTCATTGTGTCATTTAAATCCTCTAGTTTGTAGATGTTTGTATTCAGGTGAAACAGTGTTATGTGTATTTTGTCAGGACTTGTTATCTCATTGACCAATCACAAACCAGGGCAGCGTTGGAAGCATTGGCTACTCCTGCACCTAATGAAGGAATCTATGTTTTTTCAATGTGTATATAATGTATTGGTGGGTGACAGCATCTACTCAGACGGATCTATAGATCTTAAAAGTAGCCGGCAGTCAGAGTGTGTTGCAGCAGATGAGCAGCAGATGAGGATTCGGGCTGTGCTGTTTAACATCAACAGCTGATAGCCACAGCATCAAGGTTACTTGATCTGGAGAAAGTGCATTATCAAGCCACAGCATTTGTTATGGGGTAAGAGGGGCGGTAATGTCAACATCGCCATTGCTATAGTGATTTGGGTCAAAGAGCCGTTGTCAAAGACTGCATGTCACGTAGCAACGAGAAAAGGGGGGCGGGCCCCCGTTGCTAGGGGGAAGATGTTATGATGTGAGTTTCTCCCGGGATAAGTTAGACTGAGATACGACGCCCAGACAAGCAGACGCGTTGATCAGAGACTTTCATCCCTCGCTGGGTAGGGGAGGGGAAATAGTGACTAGGGATGGGTACCTTTCACATTTGAACCGATACCGGTACCGGTACCTGTGAATCGATACCGGTACCCAACGGTACCTTTTTTTGGTACTTTAGTCTCAAGAAATTTAATTTACCTACCTCAGTCGTAAAAAAAAAAATCCAAACTTCAAATAACTACAATTTCGACAGTTTTCGGCTTGTCATTGCTCCGACTGCTTTGTTGTTGAATCAAGTCAAATCCTAGGTAAGCATATATTGTGCGTGTGAATGTTGACATGAAAAGAAAAAAGTTAAAAAAAAATTAAAAAAAAGTTTAAAAAAAAATGCATACATTTTTTTTCTTTTTTTTTTGTTTCTCACTTGATTCGATACTCGGTAGTACCGACGTGTTTCGGTTCGGTACCTCAAAAGTACCGAATTCGGTACCCATCCCTAATAGTGACACATCATCACTAGCTGCGGCTAACAGGAAATGGTGGTTGGCTACGACGGGAGAGAGAACCATTGGATTAAAGAGAATTAAGACTGAACAAGGACAATACAGAACGGTGTTTGCATCTAGTACAGAGGCTATGTTTATGAAAATAAACATGAGGATCTAAGGAAAGAGATCACGTTGCAGTGTCGTTTCTTATGACTAACGGATGTACTAACAGGGGTTGATACAAACACAACGCAGAACAGGGAGAGTCACGAAGGAGATGACGAGATGAGATTGGCTGATAACCGAAGAATCCAACAACCTGCATGGACCACAGAGGGCCATTGACCAAAGGACTGCCAGCTCTGGAGTGGAAGTATCAGGAGCTGCACAGATGGCCTGACTTCTGTCTTAACTTGGAGTGTCAAAGATTTGATTCTATATCTTTCTTTCAGTCAGAAGATTATTCAAATATAGTTTTCTTTTTACAAGCTGCTGTTAACACACCATGACGTCTTCGAAATATAGTTAGCAAAAGTGACAGTTTTTAAGTAATTTTTGCTGTTTAATCACCAAAGCTCTGTGTAGCTTTAATGTCAACGATGATCCATCGCTGTATCAGTTCAAACTGGCAAGCCTCTACTACGCCACTGGCTGCTGCCGGTTTGAAATGCACCCCGCCACCCCGCCACCCCTCCACCCACCCCTCACCCCAAACAAACACTTCCAGGTCACCCCGCCACCCACCCACCCCTCACCCCAAACAAACACTTCCAGGTCACCCCGCCACCCACCCACCCCTCACCCCAAACAAACACTTCCAGGTCACCCCGCCACCCACCCACCCCTCACCCCAAACAAACACTTCCAGGTCACCCCGCCACCCACCCACCCCTCACCCCAAACAAACACTTCCAGGTCACCCCGCCACCCACCCACCCCTCACCCCAAACAAACACTTCCAGGTCACCCCGCCACCCACCCACCCCTCACCCCAAACAAACACTTCCAGGTCACCCTGTCACTCTTTCCTTCAGTCTCCTCAAATCTCCTCAAGTCTGTTCTCTTTCCACTGCCAATAAACACTTTTCGCCGCCGCCTCACACGAGTGCTGCGTGCCACCGTTTCTCTCCTACCGCTTGACCGGGTCACGATAGCACTTCGACGGGTGGAAGATAGAATTAAAGGAACACACCAACATTTTGGGAAATTAGCTTATCTTCTCCAGAGAGAGACAAGAAGATAGATTTACATTTACATTTAGTCATTTACAGTAGCTGACGCTTTTATCCAAAGCAACTTACAAGTTCTGTACGACAGGTCATCAGGAAGGGTACAACTCTATCAGCTGAGTAACAATATTCATCAAAGTGTTGCGTGTTACAGTGTAGGTTCGTTTATTAGGACAAGTGCATGACAGTAAGGTTAGTTGGGGTTAGATAAAAAAATCGTGCAGTGTCAAATTAACACTATTCCCGAGTGTAACTACAATTAGTGTTAAATTGACTCTTGCTCTTGTGTAAGAGTTAAATTAACTCTAAATAGAGTACTAAAAACCGTGACACTGGACATCGAACATACTGTACGTAGTCCTCCTTTCATCCCCAAATCCCCACATGTCCGGATTTTGTGGTCCGCTCCGATTTTGTTGTCCGCTTCCATTCATCGTGCTAAGCATTGTCTCTCTCTGGAGAAGACGGTAAGCTAATTTGCCAAAATGTTGGCGTGTTCCTTTAAAAAGAAAAGAAAGAAAAACATGTGCTGTGAGTCATTTCTGTGTAGTGTGTGTGTGTCATAGAGCTGTGACACAAGAGATTTGCATTGAGCCAACTATGGCTGCGTTCAGCGGAACGGAAAGATCCGATTGGAGGAGACAAATGTCCACCCCGGTGCATTCTGGTTATTCTCTTCAGACGGGGGGGGGGCTGACAAACAGAAGGGGGGGGGGTGGGGGGGGGGGGGGGCGAGCAGATGTGTGCTAAACATGCCAAGGACCGGTGCATCTACTTCTTTCTCCAGAACGTAGAAACGAAACGCAACAAAAATAGGACGTAAAAAAAACAATCCTTGACATGCTTTGCGAAGTGTTTTGAACGCATTTACATTGTAAGTGAATTCTAAGCGGACGGCACCAACTTTACATCGAATCACATCAGAAGATGATTACAACACGCGTTACAATACGTTGCAAAATTGTTACGGCTGTTTTGTGAGGTGATTATTAGCACATCGCCATTATACCGTTTCTGATTGTAATGGTTGTAATGCCACTCACATGAAATACCTCAATAAAAGTGCGCAAAAGGAAATATCAAGTTCAAAACGGTATGCATCAATTCTTGTAGTAAATACGCGGGTCGCTGTGATTGAATGGAAGCGGACAGTGCCTGTTAGCCTAGGCATTGTCCAACTAACACCTCTCCCGAAGGCTAACCGGCACTGTCCACTTCCATTCATTGTGCTAAGCTAGGCTAACATGCAGCCAGATAGCTTTCTACTGAACGCACAGAGAGGAAACTGGTATCTATCTTCTTGTCTCTCTCTGGAGAAGACGATAAGCAAATTTCCCAACATGTTGGTGTGTTCCTTTAAATGATCCTATTAACTTTATATTAGTTTTGTCTCTAACTAGGGAGGAGCTGACCAGTATAGGTATGAAGAACAGCATGGATTGTGCTGAGAAAGGACTCTACCCTTCAACAACATCATCAATAAGTAGGAAACAGGGCTAGGAGTCAAAAAAAACGTTGAACTTACCCTTTAATTAAGCACAACATTCCTAATTACGTAACAACATATCTACAGGAGTCAAAAAGTATCTACGGATATTACCAGAGTTATGTACACAATAAGCCAGTGTGAATTGTACACGTTCACTTACAGTACAGTACAGTACAGTACAGTACATGCCTTCAATAGGGGTAATGTCCCTCCTAGGAAGCTTATACAGTTTAATTTAACTGGGGATGCAAAATATCACAAGTGGAAAATATGATACTTTTAAAAATAATTTTAAAGGAGGAATAGAATAAATGCAACACAATTAGGGATGTCCGATATTATCGGCCAACCGATATTATCGGCCGATATTGGCATTAAACTGTAATATCAGAAAATATCGGTATCGGTTTGGACATTTCTTTTCCTTTTTTTTCTTTTTACATTTATTTAACCTTATTTACCCAGGCAAGCAAGTAAGAACAAATTCTTATTTAATTTATTGTCAAAAGTATGCATAATGTTGTGTTAATTCCACAACAAGAGATATGTAATGTTAATTACCTGAAATTATTAATAACCGAAGCCAATATCGAACATCCCTAAACACAATACAAAACATTATTTTAAGTCATACTACATTTTAAGGTCAATGAAGAACTTTTTCTTTTTTACATTACAATGATGGCAAAACACCGGTTGATGGGAGGATTGAGATTGGAGAAAACAAACATCTGAAAGATATTGGAATCAGAGTATAAACTGCTTAGTGCAGAGAATAACATGGGAGCTATAACAGCGTCTATAACAGGGCAAAGCACACACACACTTCAAACATAATAAAACACAGGCCAAGAACACCATCTGTTCACAAACACACAGCGGCACAGCGCAAAACAGGCACACACACACACACACACACACACACACACACACACACACACACACACACACACACACACACACACACACACACACACACACACACACACACACACACACACGAGCGCACACACACACACACACACACCGCCTCTTACCAATGGTGAAGCTGAAACCGTCTATGCTGAAGGTGGCACTCCGGCACTTTTTAAATCCCTGTTTCTTAGATGTTGGATGTGCCATTTTGGCTCCTTTCATTCAATTCCCCTGCTCTCTCTCTCTCTCTCTCACCTCTCTCTTCTCACTGTCTCTTACTCCCTCCCTCAGCGTGGAAGGGGATCTCTCTTGCGCCACCCACCCACCCCACCCCACCCCCCCCCCCCCCCCCACCCCCCACTCCCCACTCCCCACTTCCCAAGGAGAGGTGTTCCCTGTGGGGCTCAAAGCCCCTCAAAGTCCCTACTGCCCTGGTGGGCTGGTAGAGTCCCTGGTGGTGGTGGTGTTGGTGGTGGTGGTGATGAGGTGGTGGTGGTGGAGGTGTTTGCCGGTGATGTTGAAGCCTTTTACCCAGACAAGAGTTTGCCGTGTTGAGATGCCAGCCAGCCTCAGCAATCCCCTCCCTCCCTCCTCCTCTCCTCCTCCTCCTCCTCCTCCTCCTCCTCCTCCTCCTCCTCCTCCCCTCTCTTCACATCTACAACATATTTTGCACTCTCCTTGAGGAGCACTGACAATAGGAAACTGTCCCTCTCTCTCTCTCTCTCTCTCTCTCTCTCGCTCTCTCTCTCTCTCTCTTTCTTTTCTTCTTTCTTGTTCTGTCTGCTTCTGCTAGTATATCCTCTCTCTTCAGAGCCTCCACAGAAACCGCTGTGTGGTAGAAAATCTCTCTCTCTCTCTCTCTCTCTCTCTTCTCTCTCTCTCTCTCTCTCTCTCTCTCATCTCTCTCTCTCTCTCTCCTCTCTCTCTCTCTTCTCTCTCTCTCTCTCTCTCTCTCTCTCTCTCTCTCTCTCTCTCTCGCTCTCTCTCTCTCTCTTCTCCCTGTGTTTTCTACTTGGCCCTCCCCGCTCCTGCGCTCAAAGCAGTTGATTAGCCTCTCGTTGTCACTCCCCTCTCCACCTCTAACTCTAATTCACTCCATCTCTCTCTCTCTCTCCCACTCACACACACCATCTCTCTACCTCTCTCATTTCTCCCTTCACATCTGTCCCCCCCCTCTCTCTCTCTCTCTCTCTCGCTCTCTCTCTCTCTCTCTCACATCTCTTCCACTTATTCCGTCGCTCTCTCTACCTCGCTCAACCTTCTGCTCTCTTCACCTCTCTCTGCATCTTTCTCTCTCTCTCTCTCTCTCTCTCTCTCTCTCTCTCTCTCTCTCTCTCTCTCTCTCTCTCTCTCTCTCTCTCTCTCTCTCCA
>NC_140176.1:25785385-25937885 GCF_963971535.1 Notolepis coatsorum | reverse complement strand
ATGGGGCTATGTGGTTTCATTATCTGATGCTGGCAGGACAATCTATTCCTCTTAGAATTCCCCTCAAAATATACCCCTGGGTTCATTTAGCTCCAAAACAGGCATCTTAGGTTCAATGTTCATTTACCCAATAAAGCCTCGGCTCTCGGCTCCTCGTTAGCAAAACTCTGTAGCTGTTCTTGGCCTTCCAAGTACCTTCTTCCCTTAGGTTGGCCCACAGGTGTTAAACACCATTGTGTGTTTAACCTGTGTCACAGAGGCTCCCCATTAAGCATTAGCACCTCTCTCTCTCTCTCTCTCTCTCTCTCTCTCTCTCTCTCTCTCTCTCTCTCTCTCTCTCTCTCTCTCTCTCTCTCTCTCTCTCTCTCTCTCTCTCTCTCTCTCTCTCTCTCTCTCTCTCACAAACACACACATACATACATCTGCTGTTACACGCCTGTGATTTCCAGTGCAATCCACACCTCACAGTTATAAATAAACTGATTCCATACTGACTTGCATCACACGTCATCAATACAGCAGTGTCCTAAGACTCTTTGGGGAATCGCTCCATCACGTCACAAAAGTAATCTTATCATAAAGGCATTCTTTGTTCAGACATTTGGCAGACTTCACCTTATCATCCATGTTGTGAAGGGCCAGATTAAAGCTGAGAATCTACATTTATTGTTTTATATACCTTGTATATTATTTATATATACACGTTATATCCCTTTAAGCCTGCATTTGAATCCTAGTAATATTCGCTTTCCTTATTGGATAACGCTATCGGCGCCAGACGGCGAGCCCCTAAAGTCAGGTTCAAAGGCAAGTCCGGGCATGTTGCAACATGCCTGGAGACGGCGCATTGATTCGAGACGAGAACTGAGGTTCGGCACTAGAAGGCCACTTAAGTATATATACGGCGGCAGGTGCGAACAGTAGCTGTTCATCGTTCATCAAGTTCAGTGTGATTCTAATGTAGTGAGAAGCAGTTCGTCTAACAGAGCGTTGAGAACCACGTGCGAAGTGAATAGTAAAAGTGTCAGATTTAATGCAGTAACGTCAAGTTCGACTTAGCTTAATGTGAAGTAAAGAGTCGTTATTTATTGTGTATCGTGCCAACAGCAGTTCGTTCGTGTGCAGCATTACCCAGCAGTTCGTTCGTTTAGCTAGTGGAACCTTAGCCAGTGTGCGTGGACTAAATACATTGGTGCCAGTACACGAGGAGGCCTAGTCGGAGAACCTACTGGACATGTGCATAGTGGAACCGACGGCGGCGATTGCAGAACCAGTATTGGTTGGATTATAGTGAAGCGCGAAGCAGAGCGAGACCGTCTGCAGGCGCAGATGATAGAACAATTGATCCAGAGGGCGACCCCCCCCTCCTCCACACGGAGCTCCCGGAGATCATCACGACACGGGTCGAGGGCACCTTCCCCTACCCGACAAATCTACACGGGACCCAGCCAACAGGAAGAACCTGCCTACGTCGCCGAGCCCCCTCCCCGACCGGGCTATATGGGACCCAGCCAACGGGAAGAACCTGCCTACGTCGCAGAGAAACTAACTAGAAGACTCCAGGACCTAGCGGAGGACGAGGGAGGACAGCAAGCCCACCAGCACGAACCTACTTTGGACCAGGAGGCCCAGTACAGCCCCGACCTCAGCCCAGAGTCACTGCGTTACAAACCCCCGACCCAACCCATGGGTGAGTTTAATACACAGTCAGCGCCGAGGAGCAGCACCTGGGGGCCCGGCCTCTGGTACCCACCCAGCACTAACCCACGACCACCCGTACGGGGAGACTCGCCCAGGAGGCCTCTCCCCCTACGTTCATCGGTGTCCCAGCCATCCATGGCATCTTACCTTGGAACACCGACGTTCCCAGACTTTACGTGTGAGGACAGAGCACAGTACACGGAACTACGCATGTGTTTAGAGACTATAATGTCCGATGTACACGACGAGTCTTATAAATATGCCATCCTCCTCAAGCATCTTAAAGTGCCCAGAGCGCATAACATAGCGCTGGCATATTCGAACTCAAGAACCCCCTACTCAGATGCTCTGGTGGCCCTCGACGCTATGGACGCATATGGGATTACGTGATCCAAGAAATACGAGATATCGACCGCCTCCCCCCAGCCAAAGACAATAGAGCACTAGATGACCTCTCTATCAAGGTACAATCCCTTGTGGGGATGCTGGGGTCACAAAAGGAGAAGGGGAGATATGAACTATATGCAAATTCCAACGTGGAGCGGATACTGGAGAAGCTCCCTCCAGCCCGTCAAGAGCGTTTTCGGCGGCAGAAAGACCACCGCGACCCCCACGGCCCAGAACCATCCCTCCTAGACCTGGCTGATTTCCTCGCCAGGGAGGTCAGCAGTCTACGATTGGACACATTCGTGTGGAGTGGCTCTAGCCCTAGAGATGGACCGAGGAGGTTCAATGACAACCGCCGGTCCGTGACCGTTATGCACCAGGCCGAGTCAGTGCCGCAGCACAAGAACCACAACACCCCCCCCGCGAAGGGAAAGTGGAAGATTGCCTGCCAGTATTGTGAACATGAACATTGGCTGTCTCAATGTGACACCTTTAAGAAGCTGACTGCTGACGAAGTGAGTCAGTGGATCAAAGTGAACCGCCGCTGCGCGCGCAGCCACATGGCAGCTGAGTGCCGCCTAAAGAAAAGATGCAGCAAGTGCGACGGCGCCCACCTGGATGTCCTACACGACAGCAACAAGAGGAGACCCGTACCACAAAGCAGCTCGAGAGTAAATGTCATGTATATAGACCCTGCGAAGAGCGGGAGCTCCCGAGTGCTCTTGAAGGTGGTCCGAGTGCTCCTAAGCTACGAAGACAAGGTCCTGGACACTTACGCCGTCCTCGACGATGGGTCTGAAAAGACTCTCCTCCTCGCTTCCGCCGCAGCCCAGCTGGGCCTGCGGGGTACCGAAGAAACAATGACAATCCGTACTATTCGGCGAGACCTAAAGACCATAAAGGGCGAAAACGTCTCATTCACAATAGCAGCGGCCGAGAAGCGGTACAGCATCACTAATGCCTTCACAAGCCATGACATAGGTCTGTCACGTTATACCTACCCCATCCCACAGCTGATGGAGAAATACGTGCACCTACGCCAACTGCCTATACCGTTCATCGACGGCGCCACCCCGACCCTGCTCATAGGCTCCGACCACGCAGACCTCATCGTCCCAACGGACCAGGTCCACATCGGACCCAGAGGCTGCCCAGCCGCGGTCAAGACCCGCCTGGGTTGGACGCTACAAGGCCCCCTCTCCGGGTCTTCCAACCGACCGACAGCCACCCGCTGCCTCTACACGAGGGTAAGCGATGACGACACCACCCTCCTGCAGCACGTCGAGAGACTATGGACATTAGACTCGATGCCCTTCAAGAACGAACTGAAACTAGTTCGTTCCAAGGAAGACAAGTATGCCATAGCTCTCCTCGAGCAGAAGACGAAGAGGGTCGAGGTCGACGGAGTGATGAGATACGCAACTCCACTCTTGAGGCGAGAAGGGATGCCCACCCTCCACGCATCAAAGGAAGCGACCCAACGCTATCTACTGAACACCGAGCGGCGTCTAGCTAAAGACCCCCCTCAAGCCACTATATACCGCGCTGAGATCGACAAACTGATCACAGCGGGACATATAAAGAAAATCGACGATCAAGAGGCAGACCAGACGACTGAATCCTGGTACGTGCCCCACCACAAGGTCTACCACAACGGCAAGAACCGCATTGTATTCAACTGCAGTTACCAGATCGGACTACAGAACCTGAATAAATTGCTCTTGCCCGGCCCGACACTCGGCCCCTCCCTCCTCGGCGTACTACTACGTTTCCGCCAAGACAAAGTGGCCATCAGCGGCGACATCAAAGGGATGTTCCTGCAGGTGCGACTGATGGAGGAGGACAAGCCCCTGCTGCGGTTCCTGTGGAGAGAGAGGATCGACGATGAACAACCCTCCATCTATCAATGGGAGGTCCTCCCCTTCGGCACCACATGCAGCCCATGCTGTGCCACGTTCGCACTACAAAAGCACGTGACCGAAGACCCTGGAGCTGACGAGGAGGTCAGACAAAGTGTAGAGAGGAGTTTCTACGTGGACAACTGCCTACAAAGCGTATCAACAACAGAAGAAGCCGAAGCCATCCTGCTTAAGCTCCGAGCCTCCCTGATCAAAGGCGGCTTCGACCTTAGGCAGTGGGCCAGCAGTGACCCTCAAGTACTTCGCAGCCTCTCCCCAGAGACAAAGGCAGCAAGCAGCGAGACCTGGATGGCGACCACCCCAGGTGAAGCACAGGAAATGACATTGGGCCTCGTCTGGCGCTTCAAAACAGACTCGCTCCATTATAAACACACACCCCTGACCCAGGAGCAGGGAAGGTCGACCCCTCTACCGACCACTCGACGGAGCGTATACAGAACACTCGCAAGCCAATACGACCCGCTGGGGTGTATCCTACCTTACACCACTCGGGCGAAGATGCTTGTGCGAGAACTGTGGGACAAGGAGCAGGGCTGGGACGACCCCATACCCGACCACCTGGCTTCCACCTGGAGAGAGTGGGAGGGAGAACTCAACTCAAATGTTATTCGCCGGAGCTACTTCCCACCCACAGTGCGGCTGGAGACGTGTCAGATGGACCTGCACGTCTTCAGCGACGCCTCAGAAGTAGCTTACGGTTCGGTGGCTTACTTGAGAGCCAGAGAGGAGGGAGGAGAAGTACACACAGCCTTCGTCCTGGCTCGCTCAAGAATAGCCCCCCGCAAGCAACAATCTATCCCGCGTCTAGAGCTCTGCGCAGCTCTGGTAGGCGCGCAACTCGCCACGCTGATACAACGTGAACTCACCATAACGGTGCAAAAGACAATCTTGTGGTCAGACTCCATGACTGTACTCACATGGATCCAGTCCGATTCTTGTCGATACAAAGTCTTCGTCGGAGTCCGAGTCACCGAGATTCAAGACTTGGTAGGATCAGCGTGCTGGAGGTACGTTGACACCAAGCAGAACCCAGCAGATGTCATCACACGGGGGATGTCTCTAGACGACCTCACACGTCCCAACATTTACAGTGACGGTCCTGAGTTCCTCAAGCTCCCGGAGGAGGAGTGGCCTACCCCCACACCACGGGAGGCTAGTCAAGAGGAGGCAGAGATCAAGAAGTCTATGTTCTGCGGGCTGACGCACGTCCCAGCTCCAACGGACCCTAACATAGACGACTGCTTAACCTTTGAGAGTGCTCAGAAAAGGACATTCTTGTGGCACCACCCTGAGGTTCCCCCCACCACAGACATTGACGCATCGAACTACGCAGAGGCAACACTCCTTCTGCTAAAGAGAGCCCAAAGAGACTCATTTCCAGATGAGCTAGACTGCCTGCAGGGGAAAAAGCCAATCCCTTCAGACAGCCGACTGCTCACTTTGGCCCCCGAGCTCGACACCCAGGACCTCATCAGGGTGGGTGGTCGTCTGAGACGGGCCCCGGACTTGACGGATGATGTCAAGCATCCTATCGTCCTCAACAGCCCACACAAGGTAACCGAGCTGATAATACAGAAGTACGACGAGGATGTGTACCACGCGGGGGCAGAGAGAGTCTTCGCTGAGATCCGACGACGTTACTGGATACTGCAAGGGAGAGAAGCAGTACGTCGCTTCCAACGGACTTGTTTAGACTGTCGCAAGTGGCGAGCACAGCCCAGTATACCTATGATGGCCGACCTGCCTCCCTGCCGCCTCCGACTCGGCGAGAAGGCCCTCCACTCCACGGGCGTGGACTGCTTCGGCCCTTTCTACGTCAATAAAGGAAGAGGGACAGAGAAGAGGTGGGGCATTGTATACAAGTGTATGACCACACAAGCTGTTCATATAGAAATCCTCCAGACCATGAGTACGGATTCATTCCTCATGTCCTTCCGGAGATTTAAAGCCCGAAGAGGAAGCCCGTCTGTGTTGTTGTCCGATCAAGGGACAAACTTCAAAGGCGGAGAAAGAGAAATGAGAGAGAGCTTCCAGGCCATGGGTGAAGGACTTAAGACCCGCCTCGCTCCCTCTCAGATCAAATTCCAGTTCAACCCCCCGAACGCCCCTCATTTCGGGGGAACCTGGGAAAGAGAAGTCCGTTCTATAAAGACTGCTCTGTACACCGTGCTTGGGGCCCAGACCGTGGCGGAAGAAGTCCTCACGACAGTCCTCACGGAGATCGAGGGCGTCTTGAACTCGAAGCCCCTCGGTTACGTCTCAAGTGATGTAGCAGACTTCGACCCAGTCACCCCAAACTATCTCTTGATGGGGCGGCTGGACCCGGCCCTTCCACAGGCGGTGTACAGACCTGAGGAATTGAACGGCCGAAGAATGTGGAGATACAGTCAGGTATTGGCTGACCAGTTTTGGAACAGTTTCCTCCTCCAATACCTACCGTCCCTCCAAGCCCGTCAGAAGTGGGTAACGGACAGGGACAACCTGAAGGTGGACACAGTCGTTATGATCATAGACCAGTCACTACCCCGAGCTACGTGGCCGGCCGGCCGCGTAAGCAAAGTGATTACTGGTGCCGATGGGAAGGTCAGAGCGGCAGAAGTCGTAGTCCAAGGGCGGACCTACACCCGACCCGTGGCGAAGCTGATAGAGTTGCCGAAGCTCCCTGACTCCCCTGACGACGACCATGACCCACTGACTTTGTAGATTGCCCTACTCCTCACAACAAATATTGAGCAGTTGACTGGACTATTAATCTGTCTCCCTTAACTAATTAGGTGCGGACTAATTAGGAGGCGGCTGTTGTGAAGGGCCAGATTAAAGCTGAGAATCTACATTTATTGTTTTATATACCTTGTATATTATTTATATATACACGTTATATCCCTTTAAGCCTGCGTTTGAATCCTAGTAATATTCGCTTTCCTTATTGGATAACGCTATCGGCGCCAGACAGCGAGCCCCTAAAGTCAGGTTCAAAGGCAAGTCCGGGCATGTTGCAACATGCCTGGAGACGGCGCATTGATTCGAGATGAGAACTCGGCACTAGAGTTCTAGAGGTTCGGCACTAGAACGCCACTTAAGTATATATACGGCGGCAGGTGCGAACAGTAGCTGTTCATCGTTCATCAAGTTCAGTGTGATTCTAATGTAGTGAGAAGCAGTTCGTCTAACAGAGCGTTGAGAACCACGTGCGAAGTGAATAGTAAAAGTGTCAGATTTAATGCAGTAACGTCAAGTTCGACTTAGCTTAATGTGAAGTAAAGAGTCGTTATTTATTGTGTATCGTGCCAACAGCAGTTCGTTCGTGTGCAGCATTACCCAGCAGTCCGTTCGTTTAGCTAGTGGAACCTTAGCCAGTGTGCGTGGACTAAATACATTGGTGCCAGTACACGAGGAGGCCTAGTCGGAGAACCTACTGGACATGTGCATAGTGGAACCGACGGCGGTGATTGCAGAACCAGTATTGGTTGGATTATAGTGATTGTGGAACGTACTACCCTTGGAGAAGAGCCTCGTTAATACCCACTGTCGTTTGGATTTAACCACCGTGAGGACCTACTTCGGGCTGGCTTCGTGGATTGAGGCTAGCTGGCTATCATCATTGCTATCGTGCAATTGGATTACAGTTATTGCTTTGTGGCTGAGCTTTGGATTACAAGGACTGGATTCTGTACGTGAACCCCCTTCTTCTGCAATTGATCAGACTGAGTATCCGAACATTCCTCTCTCCTCCAGAGCTTACATCTCTGGGAGGAACCCCCTTGTCTCCAGCGGTACCAGCGTTTCCCCCTATAATTGCCATCCTACGCCAGGCGGCGTTAGCCTAGTACCCCATCGTAGGAATTATTCTATTCCCACTGACTTCTGCTACTGACTGACTTATGCATATTCTTCGCCATACAAGCGCGACCCTAATTCTCATATCTGTACAATTTGCTGCATAATAATAAATACCCTCAATGATATTTCTTTGTCACCGTGCCGTGTTATTATGAGTGTCTGCCATAATTAGATGTACTGTCTGGCAAGTAATACTAAGTACATAACTAGCAGTGGTTTAATCTATCACAATCTTTAATACAGTCAGGGTTTTGTAACCCCTCAGTTACAATCCAATTTGAAGGCATAATGGATTGTGGTAGCATTCAAATAGTAAACTTTTTTCTTTTTACAATACAGAAACTGCAGATGTGGCCTTAACCTACATGGGACATTTTGAAGCAAAGACATCTTACTTACATACTTACTTACTTACTTACTTACTTACTTACTTACTTACTTACTTACTTACTTACTTACTTACTTACTTACTTACTTACTTACTTACTTACTTACTTACTTACTTACTTACTTACTTACTTACTTACTGTCTGATATACTTGGAATACTTTTTAGCAGAAGGGGAATCTCCAAAGAGGTCATAATGTACTGTAAATTTTCCTGAGTTGATATTGTATATAAATAAACAAGACGTAATAGTAGTTGTCTCGAAACAAAAATACAGTTTCAAACAGCGATCATCTCGACAGCTGTACCCCTCCAGCTGAGGCACTGTTCTTAGAGAGAACATGGTTCAAAAGAGGAAAGCCTGAGGCCTGTTCTCCTACTGTAGCTCCCATAGACGTGTTCGCCGCGTACGTCAGACTCAGTGTGCGCGGCGCATCACCGGGGCAGAAAGGAACATAATCCTGGTCAGAACAACGGGGCAGACTACAATATATTTGCATTTGTTAGCCATGCTAGCGATCTAAACAATCAATCCATGCCAAAGCTAGATAATGTAAAAGGTGAAAGACTCACACTCACAGCCATGCTGATTTGGCAAAATGACATGCAGCCGTCCCGCTCCATGGAGGAGCATGTCCAGCACGTCCGCCGGGTCCTCCAGCGTCTTCTAGAGAACAAGCTGTTCGTCATGGCGGAGAAGTGTGAGTTCCACGTCTCCTCCATCGGCTTCCTCGGCTACATCATAGAGGGCGGCAAGATCCGGGCGGACCCCGAGAAGATCAGAGCGGTGTCCAACTGGCCCCGTCCCACCAACGTTAAACAGATCCAACGTTTCCTGGGATTCGCCAACTTTTATCGGCGCTTCATCAGGGACTACAGCCTGGTCGCGGCGCCCCTCACCCAACTCACCTCGCCTTCGGTGCCCTTCGTCTGGTCCGACGCAGTGGACTCCGCCTTCGCCGAGCTGCGCCGGCGCTTCACCACCGCCCCCACCCTTGTCCAGCTGGACACGTCCCGCCAGTTCGTGGTGGAGGTGGACGCCTCCTGCACCGGAGTAGGGGCGGTTCTTTCCCAGCGCTCTGCCACCGACCAGAAGCTGCACCCCTGCGCCTTTTTCTCACACCACCTAGCCCCAGCCGAGGTCAACTACGACATCGGGAACCTGGAGCTCCTGGCGGTCAAGCTAGCCCTGGAGGAATGGAGGCACTGGCTGGAGGGATCGGAGGTTCCCTTCCTGGTTTGGACGGACCACAAGAACCTCGCCTACGTCTCTACGGCCAAGCGCCTGAACTCTCGCCAGGCTCGCTGGGCGTTGTTCTTCGCTAGATTTAACTTCACCCTGACCTACCGGCCTGGTTCCAAGAACACCAAGCCAGACGCCCTCTCCCGGCAGTTCGTCCCTGAGGAGGGGTCCACACACCCCGACACCATCCTTTCCACTTCCTGTCTGGTGACCACCGCCACCTGGGAGATCCAGTCCGTCGTCAGGGAGGCACAGCGTGCCCAGCCGGACCCAGGTAACGGTCCACCTAACCGGCTTTTTGTCCCTGACCTCGTCCGCTCCCAGGTGCTCGAGTGGGTTCACGCTTCCCGGTTCGCGTGCCACCAGGGGATCGACCGGACACTATCCCTGCTGAAGAGGCACTTCTGGTGGGTCACCATGAGAGACGACACCCGCGCTTTCATCCTGGCGTGCACCGTGTGTGCTCGAGCGATGGCCTCCCATCGACCGCCCGCCGGGCTCCTTCATCCGCTCCCAGTCCCCGGTCGGCCCTGGTCGCACGTCGCCCTGGACTTCGTCACCGGCCTTCCCCTCTCACACGGTAACACTGCCATCCTCACCATTGTTGACCGTTTCTCAAAGGCTGTGCACTTCGTTGCTCTCCCCAAACTCCCCTCTGCTGCAGAGACTGCTGACCTGATGGTACTCCACGTCTTCCGGCTCCATGGGATCCCGGCTGACATCGTCTCCGACAGGGGCCCTCAGTTCATATCCCAGGTCTGGAGGGCTTTCTGTCGGGCTCTGGGGGCCACGGTCAGCCTCTCCTCCGGGTTCCACCCACAGACCAACGGCCAGTCGGAGCGGGCCAATCAGGACCTGGGATCCGCACTCGGCTGCATGACAGCCCGGGACCCCTCCGGCTGGAGCGCCTTCCTGCCATGGGTGGAATACGCCCACAATTCCCTCTCTTCGGCGGCCACAGGCCAGTCCCCCTTTGAGTCGTCTTTGGGCTACCAACCCCCGCTGTTCCCTGCCAAGGAAGAGGAGATCGCCGTGCCGTCGGTGCAAGACCATCTCCGTCGCTGCAGGACGATCTGGGAGGAGACGAGGGCTGCGCTGCTCCGGACTGCGGACCAGAACCGGCGCTTCGCCGACCGCCACCGGACCCCGGCTCCCGCCTATGTACCAGGTCAGATGGTATGGCTCTCGTCTCGAGACCTGCCACTCAAATCCGTCTCACGAAAGCTAACCCCCCGCTTTGTGGGACACTACAAGATCCTGTCCCTCATTAATCCCTCTGTTGTCAAGCTCCAGCTCCCCCCCCATATGCGCATTCACCCTTCCTTCCATGTCTCCCAGCTCAAACCGGTGGTTTCCAGTCCCCTGTCTCCCCCTGCTCCAGAGCCCCCTCCTCCGCTGATGATAGACGACCACCCGGCCTACGTGGTCCGGGAGTTGCTGGAAGTGCGACGACGCGGCCGCGGCTTCCAGTACCTGGTCGACTGGGAGGGCTACGGCCCGGAGGAGCGGAGCTGGATCTCCCGCTCGATGATCCTGGATCCAACTCTTGTCCAGGACTTTCATCGGGCTCACCCTGACAAGCCTGGGCAGCCGGGAGGCGCCCGTCGAGGGGGGGGTCCTGTCATAATCACAGCACGGGCCTACTTCACTCCCCCTCCTTTTCCCCTCACGTCCTCCACACGCTCCTCTTCATCCCCCTCTCTATCCACTGCGCACTCCTCATCATCCTCTCTTTCTTCAGTCACCCCTTCCTTCACCCTCATTCACCCAGCTGTATTCCATCCCCCTAATTCACACACGGGCAAGCACCCCACTCTCCCCAGCTGCACCCTATCCTCCCCTGATGAGGGGACTATATCTACACCTCGACGCTGACGAGAAGCTGTCGTGGTATTAATTACCACTGCCCAGGTACGACGTCTCTGCCAAAAGCTCTACTGCTAGATACCCTCCATGTATTGGCTTACTCTAACCCGTTTCTCTCCTGTGCCCCCAAAGGACCGCCGTCCCTGTCTGGACGTCACCTGTTCCCGAAGAGGAACACCTATTATCCCGCTGCCACCCAGCAGCTCCAGCGTCCCTGTCTGGACGTCACCTGTTCCCGAAGAGGAACGCCTATTCTCCCGCTGCCACCCAGCAGCTCCAGCGTCCCTGTCTGGACGTCACCGTTCCCGAAGAGGAACACCTATTCTCCCGCTGCCATCCAGCAGCTCCCCCGACAAGCACCAGGACCGCTTGCTCGCTCACTGCCGCTGTGGCAGCCACAGGACAGAACATAACCCCGTTCTATTTCCCCCCAATTCCTGTGTTGCTCAATTACCATTAAACACCCTTGAAACCGCTCCTTTCTCTTCTTGTGTATTCAGCAATTGGGCTGTGCTCCAGACCCCAGTTCTCACATCGCCATTCCAGTTATCCACAGCGATCCTGTCTCCGACGTTGTTGGGAATTGCACTTCAACGGGCGGGCGGGGTCAGTAGTCCATAAAGCTTTTGTTTTTCCAGAGTGTTTAGGACCCGCCCCCACGCCGCAGCTCGGGGTGCAATAATGGCCGAAGGCGTTAGAGGGCGGTATAAGACCGTCTGCCAGCTCAGACACACTCAGAACAGTATGCACAAGGTGCCCCGCTGAATTATGAATGGCAATAGCGATTCAAAGAAATACTGTGAGAAAAACGTAGATCTACGTTTCTGTGACGTAGCCGGCACTCAACGGTTGGGCGACAGAAGTGTAGTTCTACGTTAACGGCACCCAACATGTTAAAGGACACGTTAGCCTAGCTTAGCACAATGAATGGAAGCGGACAGTGCCGGTTAGCCTTCTGGAGAGGTTGGACAATGCCTAGGCTAACCAGCTTCCATTCATTGTGCTAAGCTAGGCTAACGTGCAGCCAGATAGCTTTCTACTGAACGCACAGAGAGGAAACTGGTATCTATCTTCTTGTCTCTCTCTGGAGAAGACGGTAAGCTAATTTCCCAAAATGTTGGTGTGTTCCTTTAAATTCTACAGAGTCAACGTTTGAGAACCCTAGTTATAGGCTTATACTGATGCAAGTATCATCAAATAATTCTAATATATGAAGTATATCAGATGCTCTTGACACCATTGTTCTGTTTACAGAAATGTTGTTTTTTTAATACATAGAAATATAGTCCTGATTGTTTTGTTTCTTTGGGAGATCTGCCTCTGTGATTCTCCTATCCTGAAAACCTTTGTTTAACCATTCTGTTACAAGCTAGCATAAATATGTATGCTATCTGTAAAAAAAAACTAAAAACAACAACAACTAAAAAACCTTAGATGAATTACGCATACAAAGGATCAGGGTAGTATTCGGCCGAGAGGATAAGCCAGGGGGGGTATGTGGAAGAGCCAATAGAGAGCCACTTGTCTCAGCAACTGGCAGTCAGCTGGCTGGGGAGACAAGTGGCTCCCAATGCCAAGTGGGTTAACGAGGCACTGGCCACACCTGGGGTCCCGCGTCAAAGAGGAGGTGTCCCAGGTGTGCTTTGTTGGCTCTGGGTTACTTTAGGTTTCGTTTCAGTAGGTGGTGTGGGTTTTGGTCAGAACAGACGTGTGTTTGAGTTCACCTTTGTGAGTATTTGTCATCTGTGTTCATAAACTATTGAATTTAAAGCTTTCTTTGCCTCTAATTCCCATCACCCTGACACACTGTGTACACATATCTCTCCAGCTGTAGAAGCATTACTTAACAATCACAGCTACTGGAATTGCATGCTTTGTTTCCAGCTAATACATGTGGCTTGTATAGCAAAAAAATAAAGAAGAAACTCCTACGCTCAGGTTTGTCAGAACGGAAGAGAATAATGATGGGTCGGCCAGGACACTGAGGACAATGATGGGTAGAGAAATGGAGACTCAAGGCTGTATGTATTGTGTGTGTGTCTGGGGGGGGGCTTGATGACCATGCCACCGACTCTGAGAGCGTGGGAGTGGGTGGATACAGAAGGCCTGCCTGTGCCATCTCTACTAATTCATTCTCTGGTGGCTTTAAGCTCGTTGAGATTTTCAAAAGCCCTAGCCACTTCAAAACTGCCTCCTGCGTGTCTCTCTCTCTCTCTCTCTCTCTCTCTCTCTCTCTCTCTCTCTCACACATGCCTTTATCCCTCACTACCTCTCTCCTCTCTCAGCACCTTGTCCATCCTCTCTTATCATATCCTTACTTCATCTCTCTCTCTTCTTACTAGATCTTGCTCTACTCTTCAGTTTTTTCTCTCCCTGGCTCACGTTTCCATAGGAACCGAGAATCAAGTGCAACCAAGTGACGCAGACAGTGTCTCTTTAGAGCTCAAATGCTAACCCCGACAGGGACGGTCATGTCAATAATACACTGACGTGTCGATGGACATCGCTGGCCTCAGCGCATGGAACTGTGTCAACTCCATCAATTCTCCACAAGGCCAGAACAATCGAATCAACAGTTTCAAAGCCTCAGTCGACAGGCTCAGGTGATGAATTGGTGATGATGTTTGTTTCAATATATGCCTATTTCATAATTTCTGCTTATGTTTGCAAAATCTACATGATGCGTAATCTACGTTCATTGCATTGAACTGCATGGTGAATCAAACCAAAATGTTCAGCTGATTTCCTCAAATATTTCAGATCTCATAATTATTATCATGTTATCATTATTACAATCCTCTACCACAATATCACAATATCATAATTTCATCCTGAAAGATGATAAATGACGATACATTTTGCCCAGCCCTAAAGTAATGTATACATTTTAATGGCGAGATTATGACGCCTTAAGTGCAGGGTGCTGTGGATTTCCAGGGCATTTGATAGAGGTGAGTACTGATACAATAAGGTTTAATGAAATATTAATAAAGAAAGAGAGTGATAGAGAGAGAGTCAGAAATTTTGTGTGACGGATGATCGCCTCGGAAGTAGTTCCGGTTCAGGCAGACTTGATGCAATCGCTGTTACTTCATAAACTAGTTCCTGGAAAAAAGTATTACGCCAGTGTTCATTGCAATGATGAATTATACTGACCAAAGCAAACAGTATGGCTTTGTGAATTGTTTTAACAGTTTTTGGACAACAATGGAGCTAGCCTCTGGATATGAGCTATGATATGTTGTTGGTTGGATGGATCATACTTGTAAGTAGAAGAAATGCATTGTAGGTTTTTTTGGTCTTTTCATATAGGCAATGTTGACAATAATAGGCGTTCATAGGCTATGCACAGTATGCCTATTGGATCAAATGGTAAACGTAGTTGAAATTCCAGTTTGCTAGGCAGACACCCTACAGCTGGATGGGAGTCCTAAGTCACAAGTCAAATCTCAATCAACAACCAACCAACCACTCTGTTTTATTGCAGCACAACGTGACACCAATAACAAATTAGAAGAAGTTGTGCAAAGTGTTGAATTGCTGACATTAATCCCTTAAAGTAATCCGGTTATCTGCCTGTTAGCCGTGTCAGGTGGCAGTTGTGGTCAAACAGTAGTGGCTATGTGGAGAGGAAAGATGATTGGACACAGAGTCAGTCACACGATCTGCCACACGTAAGATCTCACGCTCTACTAACACTTGAGTGTGTGTGTGTGTGTGTGTGTGTCTTTCCAGGGTTAAGTGTCAACAACATACATAATACCGTATTCAAACCTACAGTAAACATTGGAGGTTAACAGCAGCAGTGACTGTGACTATGTTTACATGCACAGGGCCGCCTGGGAGAAATGCGAGGCCCTGTGCGAGATTTAGCGCGAGCCCCCCCCCCCCCCCCCCCCCCCCAAAAGGTAAAAAAAAAAAAAAAAAAATTATATATATATATATATATATATATATATATATATATATATTTTTTTTTTTTTTTTTTTATACAGTCAACATATTCTTAAATAATAGCGCTGCCCGAGGCGGGGCATGATACAGTCAACATATAGCAAAAGAGAGAGCGAGAGAGAGCTCCCGTTCTACAGTCAATATACAGTGTACAGAGAGAGAGAGAGAGAGAGAGAGACACACATTGGAAAGAAATTGAAATGCTATTTGGCCCTAAACAGAGAGTACACAGTGGCAGAATACCTGAGCACTGTGACTGAAGATCCTTGAGCACAGCCTAGCCATCGAGAAAGGCCGCCATAGGCAGACTGTGTGTGTTAGAAAGAGAGAGAGAGAGAGAACATGTGTGTTTGTCGTGTGTGTGTGTTAGAGAGAGACTATAGCATGTATGAGAGATTCAAAAGGACAAAGATCAACAATCCAACAAGAAGAGCGTCTATACCAGAGAAACCAAAGCAGCAAGGAGCCAATGGCCGACATCAGCTAAATAGGCTAGCCAGGTACTGTGACACCAGGCCACGTGACACACAGCTTTGGCCAACGGCCCAACGCTACCCAAGCTACACAAACGACCATTCACACACAGCACATGTCGTATCTCCAAATGTTGTGAAGTAGCATATGTTTTGCCTGGAAAAAAACATCGTTATTAACAAAACATTCGGGAGGGGAAGGAAGGAAGAGTGGGGTAATGTCATGACATTTTACCTGCACGAGGAACACAGGTCTCCACGTTGACGAAAGGCCTCTCGCTGTCGGGACAAAGCTATGGCCAGAGCCTTGTCATGGTGCAGGCCCGACTACATCTTCTGTCAAAGATGATGTCGTAGTCAGAGTGCCAGGGCCTGCTATTCTCAAGGCTAACTGATAGCATCAAACGAACGTTCCCAGCTGACGCTAAACAGCTAACTGGCTAACAGTTAGCTCAATCAGGCACCTGGCTGCATGTAGTAGCCGCATAGCTTGCTTCTGCGTTAGCTAACAGCTAACAAGCTATGCGGCTACTGTCTACATACAGCCAGGTGCTCTCAGCAGGCACACACAGTTAGCTACTAGTAGTACTATATATTAGCTACTAGTCGACCAGTTTGGCTCCAGAAAGAGAGAAAGATAGATAGGTCAGGACAGGTCCACGGCGGGTATTTAATCATAGGTTGACTCACATAACGCAGTATCAATGAATGCGGCGCGGCCGGCGCCAGTGGTGAAGTTGGAAGGAGACTTGGCCCACGGTGTAATTCTTCTTCTTCTTCTTCTTCGAGTACTTTCCGGCAGACTGGACACCTTTCGGCATATTGCTGCCTAACAGATTTATCTGCTCACAAGTTCTCTTCTCCTTCTTTTGAAAAGACATCCACTCGCCTCGCTCCTCTGAATAGCGCTGAATTATCTACCTCGTGTGTCTTCTTCTTCTATTTGGTATTACGGCGGTCGGCGGACGGGCCGGAAACACTATCCTAAAATCTGTAGAGCAGCAAATCCGCAGAAACCGGAAAACTGCAGTCTGCAGAGCCAGGAAGTCAGACACATTCTACAAACGTGTCTAATGTGAAATATATAAGCATATAAGCAAAACTAGATTTTAGGTCTGTGATGAAAAAGGGCCTCGCGGGAAGGGGGGCCTCGCAAAAAAATAAAAAAAAAATAAAAAAAAATAATAAAAAATAATAAAAAAAAAAAAAAAAAAAAAAATTATTTTTTTTTGCGAGGCCCCCCTTCCCGCGAGGCCCTGTGCGACCGCACTGCTCGCACACCCCCTGAGGCGGCCCTGTACATGCAGATACTACAGAACCTCTACTGAATGAGACCCCCTGGAGCCTCCTCAGGGACCCCTGTGGGTCCCAGGACCCCAGCTGCAGCTTCTCCAGGTGCAATAGTGAATGTCACTTTCACATGACAATGTAAACACCACGTTGAAAGGAGGCTACACTCTGAGATTCCATGAAAATATTGTCAGCTGTCGGACTCATCGGGAGATCTGATGTTGAAGAGGTTACTTTACTGTCACATAGTGGAAGTCGCAAGTCGAGAGTTTTGTTTGGTGGCTTAAATGCGGAGTGTGTCTGTTTTGGAAATATGTTCTTCTATTATACACTGGTTTATGCCTCTTTTACGTGTGGGCGGTAGACGGCGAGCTGGATATCATTTTGAATTGAGAGATGATGGCAAAATCTGTCCACACCAACGTTGATGTTTCATCCTCCGCCACAGATTTTCAAACCGGATGTTGATCCTCTCAAAGTTAGGTTCTTCTTTAGTTTTGTACAACAAAGAGCTTTTTCTGAGATACAGATAATTATTTGACCATCACTTCCCAATGAAGTGTTAAGGACTGCACATTCCTTATCTTTTAATTACCGGAGTGATGTTTTTAAGTCTAAACGCAGCATTAGTCTCAGTAAACACCTCCCAGGGCTGACCTGGGACCAGTGATCACTGAACTTCTGAATTGATGCAGGGGTAAAACACCTCCCAGGGCTGACCTGGGACCAGTGATTGCTGAACTTCTGAGTTGATGCTGGCGTAAAACACCTCCCAGGGCTGACCTGAGACCAATGGTTGCTGAATGAATTCTTGATTTGTACAGTCTATGTTTTTAAAGAGATAACCTTTTTAACCCTAGCCCTATGCTACATTACTTACTTACTTACTTATGCCTGCTACCCCTTCTGGGGAATAGGCCGTCAACAAGTGATCTCCAAGCATCTCTGTCTTGAGCTGTTCTCTCCGGTTGGTTCCAGGTCATCTTCATGGTCTTGGTGTCTGCCTCCAGGTCTCTGTGTTTCTTGGGCGGCCCCTTTTCCGCTTGCCCTGCGGGTTCCATGTTAGGGCGTGTCTGGTGATGTTACTTGCGGGCTTTCGCAGGGTGTGGCCTATCCAGCGCCATCTGCGTTTCTTAATTTATTCTTCTGCGGGCAGCTGGTTTGTTCTCTGCCAGAGTTTGCTGTTGCTGATGGTGTCTGGCCATCGGATGTGGAGGATCTTCCGCAGGCAGCTGTTAATGAAGACATGTACTTTATTGATGGTTGCAGCTGTAGTTCTCCACGTCTCTGCTCCATGTATGAGACGGGTAAGACATTTCAAGTAGCAGCAGCGATGAGGAACTACAATCTGACGCTGCTCGGAATAAGCGAGACAAGATGGACACAGTCCGGACAGAAACGACTGGCCTCAGGAGAGTTAATGCTGTACTCCGGACACGAAGAGGACAACGCCTCCCACACCCAAGGAGTAGCACTGATGCTATCTAAAATAGCACAGACAGCGCTCATAGGATGGGAAGCCCATGGTCCAAGGATCATCACCGCATCCTTTCGAACCAAGAAGAAGAGGATCAATATGAACATCATACAGTGCTACGCTCCTACCAATGACAGCGAGGAAGCAGACAAAGACCAGTTCTACAACAGACTGTAGTCCATTATAGAAAAGCACCCAGAGAGAGACATCACAATCCTGATGGGAGACCTTAATGCCAAGATCGGAAGTGACAACAGGGGGTACGAAGATAAAATGGGAAGACACGGATTGGGGGCCATGAATGAAAATGGGGAGAGGCTGGCGGACCTGTGCGCTATGAACAACTTGGTCATTGGCGGCAGTGTTTTTCCCCATATGAACATCCACAAGGCCACTTGGGTATCGCCAGACCACATAACCGAGAACCAGATTGACCACGTCTGTATCAGCAAGAAATTCAGGAGGTCCATGCAGGATATAAGAGTAAAGAGAGGAGCAGATGTGGCTTCAGACCACCACCTCGTCGTAGCCAGCCTGAAGCTGAAGCTGAGAAAGAACTGGATGTCAGCACATACAACACAGCTTTCTTGAGAGACGCCAGTAAGCTGGAAGAGTTCAGAGTAACACTCAGCAACAAGTTCCAAGTTTTACAGGAGCTGTTGGAAGAGGACGAGTGCACCCTGGAGAACAGTTGGAAGGGGATAAAAGAGGCAGTAACGTCTACCTGCCAGGAAGTGCTTGGCCCCAAGAAGCACCAGCAGTGCTTCTCAGGGGACAGTCTGCAAAAGATCCAAGAGAGGAGGGAGAAGAAGGCAACAGTGAACAACAGCCGGACAAGAGCAGAGAAGGCCAAGGCACAAGAAAGGTATGCAGAAGGAAACAAGCTAGTAAAGAAGAGCATCAGAGCAGACAAGCGAAGGTATATGGACGGCCTGGCAACAGAGGCAGAGCAAGCAGCAAGGGAGGTGAATCTGAGAGAATTGTACTACATCACCAAGAAGCTGGCAGGAAAGTACAGCAAACCAGAATGACCTGTGAAGGACAAAGAGGGATGACCGATAACAACGGGAGAGGAGCAATAGAAAAACAGATGGATGGAGAACTTCTAAACCGACCAGCACCACAGAACCCACCAGACATCGTACAGGCTGACACAGACCTACCCATAGCCTGCAACGCACCAACCAGGGAAGAAATTAGGAAGGCTATCAAGCAGCTGAGGAACGGAAAGGCTGCAGGACCAGACAACATCCCTGCGGAGGCACTGAAGTCGGATATAGAAACCACAGTGAAAATGCTCCACCCACTCTTCATGAAGATATGGGAGGAAGAAGGTGTGCCAGGAGATTGGAAAGAGGGCTACCTCATCAAGATCCCAAAGAAAGGCGACCTTAGCAATTGCGCAAATTACAGAGGGATCACACTGCTATCAGTGCCAGGGAAAGTTTTTAACAGAGTCATCTTGAACAGGATGAAGGACCTCATCGATGCACAACTCCACGATGAGCAAGCTGGTTTCCGCAAGGACCGATCCTGCACAGACCAGATTGCAGTGCTGCGCATCATCGTGGAGCAGTCGATAGAGTGGAACTCACCCCTGTACATAAACTTTGTGGACTATGAGAAAGCATTTGACAGCCTAGACAGAGAGACCCTCTGGAAGCTTCTCCGACATTACGGGGTGCCAACCAAGATTGTTTCCATCATCAGGAACTCCTATGAGGGACTGACATGCAAGGTGGTCCACGGAGGGCAGCTCACAGAGGCATTCCAAATGAGGACCGGGGTCAGACAAGGTTGTCTGCTCTTGCCCTTCCTCTTCCTGCTGGCCATTGAATGGATAATGAAGACCTCCACAGCACAGAGAAGGTACAGGATTCAGTGGACACCTTGGATGCAACTGGACGACTTGGACTATGCTGACGATTTGGCACTACTGTCGCACACCCAACAACAGATGCAGGAGAAGACCAACAACGTGGCATCCACTTCCGCGCAAGTGGGACTCAACATCCACAAAGGCAAGACTAAGATCCTCAAGACCAATACAGCAAACAACACCAACGCAATCATGCTGGATGGCGAGGCTTTGGAAGAAGTTGAAGCCTTTACCTACATTGGCAGTGTTATTGACAAGCAGGGCGGCACAGATGCTGATGTCAGAGCATGAATAAGGAAAGCACATACAGCATTTGTGCAATTACGGAACATCTGGAGCTCAAAAGAACTGACTTCCAACACCAAAGTCCGATTCTTTAACACCAACGTCAAGGCAGTCCTACTATACGGAGCCTATGCTACATTGCTGTACTGATAATGTTGATAGAGTCTCCTCTTAGCACAATCCATGATGTTCCTCAATACTAGCTCCAGCCTATTAGCCACAAACCAATGCTAGGTCAATGGGGTCAAGCTCCTGACAATGAAAATCTACTTTCTCACGCACTGCACCTCGACTCTGGAACTCCCTCCCTCAGACCATCAGAGACTCCCCCACACTCTCCACCTTCAAATCCCGCCTCAAAACCCACCTGTTCGCCCTAGCCTTCAACCTTCCCCAACCTTAACCCCCCCCCCCCCCTCCAACCTGTTTTGATCTTTGTTACTGTGGCCTTATGTTCTCTGTGTTTCATGCTGTTTCTGTTAGGGTTTGTAACCGACCTCAAGCGCAACGGCACAGAGAGAGTTGTTTCAGAGTTAGCCAAAGCAAGGGCGTATTTATTCTCAGAGTCACAAGGTTGAATTAAGTTGAGCAACAGAACAAACGGGGAATCTGGCATGTGAAGATTGTTGCGGCTCTGCAGATTCTCCCAGTAGGTGGTGGTGAGGAATTAGCTTGTGACGTCTGAAGCCGCTCTGCAGATCCTCCCAGCTTTCACTCCAGGTGGAACCGGAGAGAGAGAGAAATCTGAGTTAGCCCGGCTCACAACAGAAACAGAGAGGTGACTGATCCAAATAAATATCCAAGTGACTTGATCTTCGGTGTAACACACACAGTTAGCAGAGTCCAGAGAAAAAACAATACGGTAATCCAAAGTGTAAATCCAACACAAAAAATAGGTGAGAACAGTATAACAAAAACGGGATCTCTTCGGTGTTTCACAAACACACAAAAAACTGGTGATCCAAAAAGAACTGTTTCCAAAAACTCACCAGAGCGCAACGCGTAAAGCGGGCAGATAAACGAGGCACAGCTTCGTACGGGGAATCAGGTTCTCCACAGGGATTACTTCACGAAAGTCCTGGGGAGCAACAGACAGGGAACAGCGACGGGAAAGACAGGCAAATGCAGGAGTATATTCAAAACGATCCAACATCGATATTAGGGGGATCAGGGTATATAAAGCCACAGGGCGCTGATGACAAGCTGTGACAGCTGCGGGATGAAATTGATCATTGCTCCAGAAGCGTGTGGTGGGGAGCGGACCAAACCTCACAGTTTCCCCTGTTTTCCCCATGGTCTTCCTTTTGTTTCTTTGTTTTCTCTGTTTTCCCCTCCTAATGTCAGCGACTTCAGGTTCCTGAGAAGCGCTTTATAAATACAATGAATTATTATTTATTATTATTATTATTATTATTATTATTATTATTATTATTATTATTATTATTATTATTATTATTATTATTATTATTATTATTATTATTATTATTATTATTATTATTACTTTGTGTGCTCTGTGGAGATTTCAGGTGTCCTGATTTGATTTATTTTGCACATAATCTCTCACATTCTCCTTTCTAGTGTGAGAGGCCGAACTCTCTGTGAAGCTGCTATCACTGTGCAACATAAGTCATTTACTATTATACACCAGGATAACGGACATCACCACCTAGTGCAGCCACAGTTATGAAATGGGAACTTCACCAAAAAGCAATGCTGATTTGTTTTGCACATAATCTCACACACATCCAAAAACACATAAATGTAGATGAACAGTTGAGTTTGAATATCAACATCACTGTCAAACTAAATGAATGTGTGCAAAACTGTTTAAGGTTTTTGGATGTGTGTGAGATTATGTGCAGATGTGCAGAGATATGTTTTTTGGTGAAGTGTCCCTTTAACTCGGTGCTCGGGCGCAATGGGAAATGAGGTATTGCACCTGTGAAATGAGGAAGTATGAGGATGTATTTGAACTCTTAACAAAAGACCAACAAGGCTTGGTCTAAATTGGCCTGGCAATCAAACAGGAGGAACATGGATATGTGAAAAGAGGGAGAGGGAGTGGTAGAGACTAGAGAGAGAGAGAGAGAGAGAGAGAGAGAGAGAGAGAGAGAGGAGGAGAGAGAGAGAGAGAGAGAGAGAGAGAGAGAGAGAGGAGAGAGAGAGAGAGAGAGAGAGAGAGAGAGAGAGAGAGAGAGAGAGAGAGAGAGAGAGAGAGAGAGAGAGAGAGAGAGAGAGAGGAGAGAGAGAGAGAGAGAGGGGGGGGGGGGAGACAGGAGAATAAAGAGAAAGGGGGGAGAGAGAGAGCGGGGGGGAGGGGGGAGAGAGAGAGAGACAGGGTAACAGAGAAAGATAGAGAGGGGGAGAGAGATAAAGAGAGAAAAAGAGAGAGGGGAAGAGAGATAGAGAGAAAAGTGAGAGAGGGGGATAGAGATACAGATATATTAACCCAGGCTATATTTAAACAATATCTTTAAACATGATGCTGACTAGTACAGGCCAATAGATCAGTGACATGTTGGCCTGTACTAGTAAACATCATGCCAGACAATGTTTAAATAGGGCCTGGGCTCAAAAGAAAAGTGAAGCTGTCCTTTAAGTGCTTGGAATCAAATTACTGCATTCATATATAATATATATTACAATTTGTTCCTGACATTCTACCCATTCACTCACACACCGACGGCGGAGGCAACCATGGAAGGTGCCAACCTGCTCATCGGGAGCAATTAGGGGTTAAGTTTCTTGCTCAAGGACACATCGACACGCTGCCTGGGAACCTCTGGATTACCAGACGACCGCTCAACCTCCCAAGCCACTGTTGAATCAGTACCAATATTGAGTTTATTCCATTTATTTGTATAGATGGCAGATAATAGTTGCCACTGCTGTATGTGACATAGCCACTAGAGAGCAGCAAAGACACACCTATTGCTTTGCTAACAACCACTATCACTAGCCAGAAAAGAGTCACACAACACACATACAACCAACACTGCCATCCCCTGCGACACCACCAACACTCAGACCTTCTCTGGCATCTTATCTCTGCCAAATCCATGGTTTTATTTGATGGCATTTGTTCATTCTTAATGTCGACTAGTAAGGTCAGAAAGCCATCGGCCCAGGAGCTGGTTGGGCTCCTTCAGCCCCTGCCCCCTGGTATTGACCTGCCATCTCCCCCGAGCTCAGCTCCTCACCCATGACCTTCACATGATGGACTGAACTACCACCAACGCTCTCCCGCTGGTCTGATTTCCCACCGTTAAGTGGCTGTGGGTTATACTGACCGCGCGCTCAGCCTATCAGCTGACCTTCTCGCTCACAGCCTCTGGTGTGTGTCAGCAGGGGCTGTGTAAGAACTTCTGGGGCCTGTGCACATACTGTGTCTCTGGGCCCCCAGCGTTGACTCATACACACCTTCTAGTAAAAAAAACAGGGCTCAGGGCCCTGGGTAGTCAGTTCCACCGCCCTCCCACTTCTTCAGCTCTGTCTGTAAGCAGCATGTGCTCTTCAGGTCTCTCTGTGTAGGAGGAGTACAGCTCCAGGATGCCTATTGCTTAATGACAAGCATACAGTGCTGCTTTTGCTTCCGCGTTTTCCCTGATTGGCTGCTTTGACCATGTGACCGCGGCAACGCGAGAGAGCGGCAGTGCGGAAATAGGCTGTCTCTAAGACAAACTCTAACCTTAACCAGCTCCTTAACAGCGCCTAAACTTAACCGTTCTAACCTTAACCAACTCCGAAACAATGCCTAACCTTAACCTTAACCTTAACCATGCCTAACCTTAACCATAGAAAGAATATTGCCATTCTCTTTGACAAACTCTAACCTTAACCAGCTCCTTAACAGCGCCTAAACTTAACCGTTCTAACCTTAACCAACTCCGAAACAATGCCTAACCTTAACCTTAACCTTAACCATGCCTAACCTTAACCGGCGAAAGAATACACGTTATAAAAAAAATCACGTTAAAAAAAAAAG
Source organism: Notolepis coatsorum (assembly GCF_963971535.1). NCBI lineage: Eukaryota > Metazoa > Chordata > Actinopteri > Aulopiformes > Paralepididae > Notolepis > Notolepis coatsorum. The sequence continues at coordinate 25,913,199 of NC_140176.1, read as the reverse complement.
ATTCATGGGATTCGAACTCGTCAACAACGAACCGCAGGACCGCAGGACCGCTGCTCTGCCAGGTGAGCTGAAGCGCCGAATGAAAATCATGGCCGATTACTTGGGCGGTTACCTAATTTTGCTCGCGCTCTGCCGCTCCGCTCGCTCTGCCGCTCCGCTCGCTCTGCCGCTCCGCTCGCTCTGCCGCTCCGCTCGCTCTGCCGCTCTGCTCTTCGGCTGCCGCGCCTGCCGCGGGGCATGGCGCAGCCAATCAGGGAAAACGCGGAAGCAAAAGCAGCACTCTATGCTTGTCATTAAGCAATAGGCCTCCAGCCTCAGTTCTATGCATGCATGATGCCTCTCAGGGTTTTATGAATGAGGATCTGGACCAGTATGCAAGAATATTATAATACAATAATTAAATGTAATTATTTATGGAAAAAAAAGTTTAAGTTTAAGTTTTCACTGCCGGTTTCTATCCCACATTTTGTTCAACAGAAGGCTAAAGAAGGGACATAAACAACCATTACAAAGTCGCTACAGAGGGGCATTGTGACATCATTGTGACATCATGTGAAAACAAAGGATAGGAAATGTATCTATGTATGCATGTATATATGGATGTATGGATGTATAGATTCATTGATTATTTTGCAGAGCCATTGCAGTTGAGCAGAAGATGAAGTTAACAATACTTTAAAAAGTGTACATTTCAATACAGACATTTGTTCAGTTTAACTAAGTAATTCAAGTATTGTTAATTCTTTTAAATAGATTTTTTAGATCATCTTCTGCACAGTTTGCACAGTATGGCTCTGCAAAATAATCAATATACTGTATACATACGTACATACTGTATACAGAAGATGATCTTAACACTTTAATCGCCGGGGTTAAATTCATAATTTACCATCCCTCGCCAGCCCTATTTAACATGGAGAAGTTCCCCTTCTTTGCAGGGCTATAACTTTTTAAATTCTATTGCTAAATTGCCATTATTATGGCCCATTCAATGTCCTATATGTATTGTTCAGGGTGTAGCAACGTTAAACTTTTTCATTCACATATTCATACTAAAATATGGTCTAAAGTATAAGTATGTTTTTATCGTTTTCTGCAGCTTTCTTCAGAACGTGATTTATAGCCCTAAATGCATTATATTGATGATCAAATACAGTTTGGTAGGAATCTGTGCGAGATACAAAAAATTCAACTGGATGTGCTTCTAGAAGTTTCTACGTATCATCTGATGATGACCGGATGGGCGGGGGATCGTTTATAATTCCGTGGGCAGCGTTAGATGATTCATCCAGAGTGGGTCATATGTTCATCAGATCAGTTAGTATAGAAGACGTTAGAAAATAACGTTGAAACTCACCGTGGCTTCCTCGCGCCGCTGGCAGATGAGCGTGGAACAGAATTTTTTCTATTATGGGATGTAGAAATGCCCGATCCATTTCCAGGTTGTATAATAGTATATACGTCCAAATCATGTTGTTTTTTCGAGTTATTTGCACCGATCGATGTTCACTGTATCAAGACGGAGTCTCTCTAACGATAGCGAGTGGCCGGACCACATATGGATGAGCACTACCGGTTCAAAGGTTAATTTCCGGTTGGCGATCTGCCGATCGGCCACCAGATGGCGCTCTTGATCCGCTAGAGAGTTCAGTGGAGCTTTGCAGTGTGTCTCAGGGCTCCGGAAAGGAAATATGATTTCGATGACAGATTTTTGAAATATTGACATCAAAGACGAGTTACGGCGTCTTCGGCAGAATGAGCATGGCTAGGAAAGACGAGTTCCGGCGTTTTCGGCGATTAAAGTGTTAAAAAGAAAAACAATAACAATAACATTATTGTTGTTAACAATAAACTTGAACAACTTAGCTTTTCCCGATGTTCACTGACTCATGCCCTGTTTTCCTGTGTGTGTGCCCTCCCGTAAAACGGAGATGTGATTGTTGTCTATATGTTGTCTAAAAGTATCTATGTGTATCTACCCTCTGTACAGCACTTTGGTTGACATGTGTCATGTTAAATGTGCTATATAAATAAATCTGATTGATTGATTGATTGGTTAGTTAAAGGACCATGACAACATTATGGGAAATGCGCTAACCATCTTCTCCAGAGTCAGAAAAGAAGATAGATACAAATGTCCTCTCCCCCTGGCTGCAACCAGCCTAGCTTAGCACAAATTAATTGAAGCGGATACAGATCAGCCAGCCTAGCTCTGAGTTTTAAACTAGGCTAGCTGATCTGTATCCGCCTCCATTAATTTGTGCTAAACTAGGCTGGCTTGCAGCCAGATAGCTTTCAACTGAACTCACAGAGAGGGAATTGGGATCCATCTTCTTGTCTGACTCTCGAGAAGATGGTAAGTGCATTTCCCATAATGTTAGCGTGTTCCTTTTAACTCAACTAATATTTGGATTGAAATGTACACTTGACTTAATTGTATTTATTTTAACATTTGGAAAATAAGGCAATGCGTTTCTTAGTATCTAGTAAATTGCACTCTTTTGGTTTACAGTGGCTGTTGAAAACGGTTGACTTTAATTCATTAGTACATTTTTGATGATGTGATATAATGTCTTTCCCTGCATCATCAGTGTGATCACTGTAGCCCTCAGCCTTCACCTCTTTACACAGCACAGCCCTCGCTCCCTGATTAGCGTGCTGACGAGATGCTCGACGACAGTCTAATTAGCGCTCATCAGGATGTGATGAAGAGTAATTGTACGGAATCAGACACGAACACGTCCTTCCTGTTTCCTCTGTGGAGAGTGTATAGCTAATACCAATACGTGGTATCTGCAGCTGCAGAGACATACTGTACAAAAGGCTTCGTTCCAAAACACATCACATCCATTCTGGGGGGATTTCTTAAAATAATTTCAGTTAAGAATATCAAAAATACAGATGATTGCACGCACGATTAGTCAACACACTGACTATTGGTCAACTAAGGACATCTTTAGTAGAAGACAGCCCTGTTTCAAATGTTAGTATTTTGTCTAACAATGTTCTGTATGAATATATCTATCGATCGATCGATCGATCTATCTATCTATCTATCTATCTATCTATCTATCTATCTATCTATCTATCTATCTATCTATCTATCTATCTATCTATCTATCTATCTATCTATCTATCTATCTATCTATCTATCTATCTATCTATCTATCTATCTATCTATCTATCTATCTATCTATCTATCTATCTATCTATCTATCTATCTATCTATCTATCTATCTATCTATCTATCTATCGATCTATCGATCTATCTATATCTATCTATCTATCTATCACCAGGGTTGTTGGCCTTACATTTACCCAAACACCACAGTTAAGGACATCTGTGAGGCTTTTATAGGCTACTTAATATTTTTTTTAAATAGCTAGACTTCATACTTTGACATAAACAAATACTTTTACTCAACTACACTTACCTTTCAAACCTACAGTAACTAATTGAGTACCTCAGATGAAGAACCAACCAAGTTTTACGTTTTCAGAAGAATGTTTTCAAACTTTATTATCTAAAGATGGTAAGTTAGAGTGTTGAGTTCACTCATAGTTAGAGACAGTCGAGGTTGGGTAGTTTCTGGTGATATATCACATACACACACACCAAGTGATTAGATCAACTTCACAACAGCAAATACATGGGCTGTACAAAACAACTTCAAAACGGTCTTACGTGGCGATTTATTTGTTATTTATTGTTTATTGTTATTATTTTGTTTGTTTATATCTGTATTTAATTTGTATTTATTTTGTCTTGTTTTGTTTTTCGTGTGTCAGCGTGATGATGGCGTGTCTAATTTTTTTTATAATTTTTGTTTTGTTTTAGAAAATGTGTCTGAATAATCCAGTAAGGGATGGGTCATGTTGGAACGCCAGACACGAAAATAAATCCATCCATTCATCCATCCATCCATCCATTCATTCATTCGTTCATTCTAACTTCTTACCAGGGCATAATTCAGAAATGGTTTCCAGCGGCTGCCTGCTTCCACCATCCTGCGCGTTCAGGACCTCGGACAGAGAGCGCTGCGTCCTGGAGCTGTTTCTGGGGCAGGAGAGCGCGGTTAACCGCAGATGTCTCCACCTGCTCCGGGCGGCGGGCTTGATTCCTTCAGGGTCTGTTGCCATGTCCCCTTACAAGCTTGATAATCTTTTATTTTATTTTTATTAGCAAGGCAAAAGCAGCTGAATCAATGTCCAAACTTTAGAGAGAAACTAAGTTGTTCACGACTATGCCGTTGCAACTTTGATGAGGTCCTCTTCTCAAAACAGTTTCCGCCATCCAAGTCGCCCGATTTCCAAATACTACACTTTATAGCCCAGAGTCTGCGGTTTTAATATGAAAGTCAAGCTATGCAGTGTTCAAGTTCATCATCTGTGCTGCTCCTCGATCATCTGTTTTCCACATGGTTTGATGCACCCGTCCCGCGGGCTAAACAGGATGACGCAAGCAGAGGGAATCGAAGTGATCATTCAGTTTGTTAGCCTATAGCCCTAGATCTTGTCAACAACCCCTGTTTTTTTTATGTACCATCATTTTAACAATTTTATTTTGAATCTGATAAATAAATAAATGATACTTATGTTATGGGCATTTGGCCTATAGGGAAATATTGTGCAGGCATGGAGCAGGGGGTTCCCAAATCTTGCACGAGGTAGCCTTACTTCATTGGTTGGAAATATCATGTGGCCCCCAACCCTGAGAACTGTGCTTGAACCAAAACAATTATTTATTGAGAGAAATCTAGTCAAACTGCTTTTGTGCAGGAGGTGAAGTCGCATAATTTTCACAGGGTGCCCTCTGTGTCTTTATGATCATCGTTTTTAGTTGTGGTAATTTTATATATTATATTGATCAGTTTTTTTTTTTTTATATATATATTTTCATACTGTATTTTCATATCAGACCCCAAGGTTGTGGCAGGCTGGTATGCGAAAGGATGCTCATTTCATAAACTAATGAGAAGCCGACTGGAGTCAAAACTGGATTATCCAGCTACTTGTCAATGTGACTAATAGAAAATGATAGGTTTCTGGTTTTACACTTGACAGGTATTTTTGCGTGCATTTCACATATGCCAACAGACCTTACATTTTACTAACACTATTTGAGTTTCACAGCCTATATGATTAATGTTGGATGGGCCTGGCGATGGTTTTCTCTGTGCCCACCTACACTCTACATTCCTGCCTATACACCACCCTGAAAGCCTCAATGGCATCATAGAGGGGGCTCTCTGGAAGACGTTTTTCTTAATAATGTGTTGCTTAAGTTTTTGTTTTATTCAGTTATTCAGTCATTATTCAGTTTGGTAAACAACATCAATACAGGAATGACAGGGATGGGTGTCACACACTATGGGGTTGGTTGTCACCATGTGTTTTAAAACTTTTCATGGGAAAATCTTAAAAAGAAGACAAGATTTAGATTTCAGATAATGATTGAAGAAGTGCGTCTTTAGTCGACGGCGAAAGATTGGACGGGTTTCGGCTGTCCTAACTTGGGTAGTTAATTCCACCATTGTGGGGCAAGGACTGAGAATAGACAAGAAGGCAGAACTAAATTTGAAAGTTTAATTGCATTGACAAGTTGACAAATACATAACTTAATGCATCGTAATGAACATAAACAGGAAACACATCTTTAGGCCATCCTATACAAAATAAGAACACAATAAATCGGCCTAACAATAATAGCCTACACAACATGTGACAACCAACCCCAAAGAAAATGTGACGAGTACGACCAACCCCAACTGGAATGTCTTGATAGCATCAAGGCTAACAGCCATCTAACACCTAGTTAGCTAGCTAACAACAATCTAAACTATAGATCCCTTCACACTTTTTAAGGGTAATAATTGTTTCATTATAAACCAATTGGGTAAAAGCCTAGAAGAAAAATACTGAGGAGCGGAATATTTACAAATGGACATGAAAAACACAAAAAGTCCTCTCACCTCAAATTCAGCTGTTTCACTCCAAATATGACAATGTAGGTGAACTCTGACCCCAATTCTGGACATTTAAATACCAAAGTATGGGAGACAGGATCCCCTGGTGGTGAAATATAATGAATGTGACAACCTACCCGTGTGACAACGTCCCCCGTTCTCCCCTACTATGCTACTATGCCTATACTACTACCTACTATGCTACTATCACTATACTACTACCTACTATGCTACTATGTCTATACTACTATGCAGTCAGAGTGTAACGCTCAAGCTTGGCACTGATTGATGAACAATATCACTTACCCCTCCTGCTGACCTGTTGTACACAATTCATGGCTTTGGATAAAAGCATCAGCCAAATGACTAAATGACAATGACATTAGCCTTGGGGATCTGTGTATACTATAGGCTAGTTCATTACCTTGGATTTATTAAATATTGTATTCCATATTGAATCTATGGGACCATCATCACTACCATTACCAATCCCCCACCCCACGCCACCCCACCCCTATTGCCACCAGCTGTTTTTTTCCGCACATGCCATTACGCTCTATCTGCAGTCTATAGACCAAGGTCACAGTAGTCTACAGGGTATGTGGTCCAGTGTCCCCATGGTAAGTACAAGCCCGTGCAGTAGCCTTGTTGTGTTTCTGTTCGAATCGGCCGTCGATGGACGAATGAAAGAATACAGACCTCCAGGCTGAATTATAGATCCTTACTGGGAAATCAAAACTGTAACGATGTGTGTGTGTGTGTGTGTGTGTGTGTGTGTGTGTGTGTGTGTGTGTGTGTGTGTGTGTGTGTGTGTGTGTGTGTGTGTGTGTGTGTGTGTGTGTGTGTGTGTGTGTGTGTGTGTGTGTGTGTGTGTGTGTGTGTGTGTGTGTGTGTGTGTGTGTGTGTGTGTGTGTGTGTGTGTGTGTGCGTGTGTGTGTGTCTGTGTGTGTGTGTGTGTGTGTGTGTACGTGTGAGTGAGTGAGTGAGTGAGTGAGTGAGTGAGTGAGTGAGTGAGTGAGTGAGTGAGTGAGTGAGTGAGTGAGTGAGTGAGTGAGTGAGTGAGTGAGTGAGTGAGTGAGTGAGTGAGTGAGTGAGTGAGTGAGTGAGTGTGTGTGTGTGTGTAACAGTTCTCATTTAGTCAGAGACAGAAGAGTGACTCTGAACTGCTTTTCACCATTTATTGCTGCAGAAGACACATACTGTACAACAACACAGTTGTAGTCTTCTGGTCACTGCATATCTTGTACAGTATACCCTCAGCAGAGAGATACAGAACTGCTGGGTGGGTACAGTAACACAACAGGGACATACAGAGCGATATGCAATGACCCCAAAACTTCACTTCATAATGTATGTGTCGGTGTGTGATGTCGTGGTTCTATGGGCAGGTCCGCCACCGCACTTCTGACTGTAGACATGTATGTTCCTACAACATATTGACATTGATAAGTGAGGGGGGGGCATCACCATTAGCACAATGGTGTACACCTGTGTGAAGTCTTTGGACTGTAAGCTATATGTGAGATGTCAAGCACCATTTCCGTAAATGACCTGAAGAAGGTCTGTTGACCGAAACGTTGGTTTGAATTATTTCCACACAAAGTGAAGAAGCAAGAATACCAGTGCTTGAGTATTTCTTTCAATGCAAGAGTAATTCCCTGCTCTTGAGAACCTGGACAAAATGAAGGCGTGCACACTTTGCAAATGAGTCGAGGCTGTCCATGCCTGCAATAGAAACAGAAAAAAGTCAAAGCTAGATTCATATAGAGTCCTTATAGTAGCATTTTTTCAAAACTCCAATCTTCATATGCTAAGCGTGACAAAACTGCAATTTGTGATAAAAGTGCAACATGGGAAAAGCAAGGTCTGGCCACCGTGCTGCAGTGACCTGCGGGCATGAAGCCTAGGAGTGGAAATGGAGACACATCACTTCGCCGCTCGGTCTGGGCTCCGTGCTGGAGTGACCTGCGGTTGAGGGTGCTTGTGGGGAGACGCACATACGCTCAATTAGGGTAGAGTCCAGTAATGTGCTGGACAAGAGAAGACCCTTACTTTCCAAAGGGAAGTGAAAAAAACAAGTATTCCTGAGCCAAATTGGTATAGATTGGAGGGGGGGGGATTCTGCCCTGGCCTCCTGGGGGACGAGCGAGCAGCTCCAGGAAGGGATGGGTGTGAGTTTCGCTAGTGAGAGAAGCAGGCAGATCTATCTGATGATGGAGGTTGTGTATCAATGGTCAACTTGAGATTTGAATCATTGCTGATTCTATCACCAGGTTTGTTAAAGTCCCATGTGGCATTACTTTGAGTGTTTCCGGTTCTAAAGTTGTAGATGTCTTTTACAGCATCTGATACAGTAGCTAGCTCCATCAAATAATTTTTATTATAATTATAATTCATCATGATAATTACATTCTTCTGTAGGTACTCTTCCAAAGTGTTATCCTTCCACTCTTGATTCTGTACCCGCTGCCTCGCTGAGTTCCATATCACCTGTCTCTCCCTGCAATCCTGTTCCTCCTCAGACTAATGTCTTCCTCACTCTACTCCAATCGGTCTGAAATAACCCAATTACATTCAGAGCTAGAAAAGGCTTAGGGCTGATTCATTTAAATATTAGAAGTCTTCTCCAAAATCTGAAACTTTGACCACCTGAATATTTTAGTTTCTCAAGCAGACCCTGACATTATGGTTCTCAGCAGTGTTTGCGTTTCGGAGGTTGCTATAATAACCTCTTCAGAATGGACATAATTGGTAGAGGTGGTGGGGTGGCCATTTATGTGAGGTCTTGTTTTTCTGTTATATTCTGTTACCTTACCCAAGTGTTTTGAATGTACGGTATTGCTATTAGTGTTGATTGTGGGTCTAATCATTCCTTTGTAGTTAATGGGATTTATAGACCTCTATCAGCTGGTGTCTATTGATCTTCTAGCTGAATTACTGTACTCTCTCGCTATAGTAAATCTGAATTAATAGTTATGGGGGATTCTAACATTGATTGGTTGACAAATGCCTCAGATTATTTAAACCCCTTCAACCTTAATTGATTTAATATGTTCTAATACGAGTGATAAAATCACTGCATGTGGTGTTTTTGACTTGGGTATTAGATCATTGTCCTATTGTGTGTATTCGTGACACACATTTGAAGAGAACCTCATCTAAATGTAAAATGTTGACCTTTATAATAGTGATTTACATTCTACATCTGCTATTCCAGATGTTGAATAATTTTCTTTTTCTTTACAAATACTTTCCTGTCAGTTTTAAATAAACATGCACCTCTTAAATAGTTTTGAGTTAAAAAAAAAAAAATAGATCTAGCCCTTGGTTCACTTTTGAACTGTCATCTCTGTTCTTGTCTAGAAACAGAGCTTGGTCTCTTGCTAGACGTAGTAATGAGGCTGCACACTGGACTGCTTTCATATACGTCCCTTGTGAAATAGAATACAGTACATCCGTGTATTTGATTACTAACACCTACTCTAATCCATCTAAAAGCTGGTAAAAGCTAATAATAGCAATTTGCCTGCCTCTTTACCTTCTCAGGTCAAATATGATGATCTAGTGCATAGGTGTCAAACTCATGGCCCGCGGGCCAAATGTGGCCAGCCACGTCATTTGATGTGGCCCCCCAAGAGCTATGGTAAAAAAAATAAAAATAAATTAAAGATTAATCTTGGGTTAAAAAATAGCGGCGTTAAAAGAATTGTGGGTTAATGCGTTAATAAAGCTTTAACTTTGACAGCCTTAGTTATTACACATTCTTACACATACATGTATGTTGAACATCTGAGGTATTGATGAAGTAACAAAGGAAAAAAGCCAAAAGCACTTACTCCTCAGACATTCTTTGACAATTTTACAGCCCAAAATACAAAAAAGATCCAGGCGGAATAGGTAACAAAGGGTTGAAGAAATATTGTCTGAACTGTCGGATGCAAACTGGCTGTGTGACATAACCAAGCATCTTGCTCAATTGAATAAGAAGCTGCAGGACGCAAACAAGTCCCACCCAAAACTTGACCAATATAGTTGTGAACTGAGACAACCCTTATTTTGTTATTTTTGAGTACGGTTACAGTTGTGTGTTCATGCAGACACATAATAGCAATTTCATTACGAATTGAAAACAGGGGACCCTGATGTAAACAAGTCGAAAGTCTTTCTCTGGTCTGCATCTCCTTAACAATTGTGTGTATTGAGCTGTACTGTACTGTACCCATTCTGCAATCTGTTAATTAAAGTTAATTAAACTATCTTCCATTAGTTGGATGTATGGCCTCTGCAAGGTTGTGTGCAGCCATTTGTTTTTGTAACATCTGCTACATCTGTCCCACGTGTTCTTTGCAGCTCACAGTTGTTAGTTCTGCCCCTCTTGACTGTGACAAAAAGGTTTTGAACAAACTTAATGTCATAGCTTGTATTTGATGATATTCTTCTTTGTTATTTAGTTGAATGGTTTGATCATTGATTGATGGAGTAATATGGGGTTCTGATAAACTAAAATTATTTGTTAAAATAACATAAGCTAACATATATTTTTACATCTATGCAAAATGTATAACTTGAATAAGTAATAAATACAGAAACAACATGTTTAACAATATGTAAATGAGTAGCTACATTTATTTTACATTACATTAACATTTATATGGTCTTTGGCCCTTTGAGGGCAACCATAATGCTGATGTGGCCCTCTGTGAAAATGAGTTTGACACCCCTGATCTAGTGTATGATCAATCTAAAATGTGCTCTGCCTTTAATTGCCATTTTGCTGCAGCTGGCCAGATTTGTGAAGATGAGGATCTTGGATTCCCTCCTACAAATATTGCTAATCTGTTTACTGAGCAGGTTCATGTACCTACTCCTACTCCTAATCTTGCATGCCAGTTTTCTCTTTCTTCTGTGTCGCTTTGTGCTAAACTAGCTAGTGGTCTGTATCTGGTTCCATTCATTGTGCTAAGATAGGCTATCTTGCAGCCGGATAGCTTTCTACTGAACACTGACTTACTTGACTTAATCCTCTTTACCCCGTTGGGGGGCATAGGGCGTCCACCAGAGCTCTCCATCTCACTCTCTTCTGGGCCAGGGCCTTTGCTTCTTTCCAGCTCACTCCGATGTTCTTTAGGTCTTGGAGTGTGGAACGTCTCCAGGTGTTTCTCGGCCTACCGGCTTTCCTCTTCCCCTGCGGGTTGTAGTCCAAGGCCTGTCTAGTGATGTTGTTGGAGTCCTTCCTAAGGGTATGCCCTATCCAGTTCCACTTTCTCCTTTTGATGGTGGTAGCTATGCTGTCCTGGTTGGTTATCCTCCACAGCTCTTCATTTGTGGTTTTGATGGGCCACCACAGCTTGAGGATGTAGCGCAGGCATTTGTTGACAAACACCTGGATCTTGCTTGTGAGGCCCTCAGTAGTCTTCCACATCTCAGAGCCGTAGAGCAGGACAGTCTTCACATTGGTATTGAAGATCCGTAGCTTGGTGTTGTTGGAGAGTTGCTTGGACAACCATATTGGCCTGAGTATCCTGAATGCTACCTGTGCTTTGCTGATGCGTGCCTCTATGTCCCTGTCTGCTCCTCCATCCCTGCTGATGTTACTCCCTAGGTAGGTGAAGTGCTCCACGTCCTCTATGGCCTCTCCCCTCACTGAACACACAGAGAGGAAATTGATATCTATCTTCTTGTCTGACTCTGGAGAAGACGGTAAGCACATTTCCCATAATGTTGACGTGTTCCTTTAAGAGTGTACCGCGGCACACCTATACTGCTCTATCACATCCATCGATCCCCTAACCACACAACATTTACATTTTACATTTAGTCATTTAACTGATGCTTTTATCCAAAGCGACTTACAAGTTCTGTACGACAAGTCATCAGGAAGGGTACAACTCTATCAGCTGAGTAACAATGTTCATCAAAGTGTTGCGTGTTACAGTGTAGGTTCGTTTATTAGGACAAGTGCATGACAGTGGAGTGGCCAGTCCGGAAGCCAGACTGATTAGGGTCTAGGAGGTCATTCTGTAAGAGATAAGCAGTAAGTTGGTTGGATACAGCACGTTCAAGTGTTTTAGAAAGGAAGGAGAGAAGAAAGACAGGACGATAGTTGCCTATGACGGTGGGGTTCAGGATTGGTTTTTTTATGAGGGGTGTGACTCTGGCTTGTTTTAGGGAGGTGGGGACCACCCCCGAGTTGAGTGAGGAGTTGATGGTTGCAGTTAGGAATGGGAGGATGTCTGGTGCTATGATCTGGAGGAGTGGGGAGGGTAGCTGGTCCAGCTGGCATGTAGTCGGACGGTTCGATGTTACCAGTGTCAGGGTCTCGGCTTCTGTAATGGGAGAGAAAGATGACAGAGTGAAGGATGAGGTTCTCGATTCAGTATTTGGAATGGGTGGGGGTTGGGAGAAGGCGCACACAAGTTAACCATGAATGTATGTGTCTACCCCCATTTTGAATGATTAGGGGATCCATTGATGACCAAGGAAAACATCTCCAAACCAAAGCAAATCACACCAAAACTATCAGGATGGATAGATAGCACTCTAGGTAAGAAATAACACGTGTCTTGGAATTCCATGACTTTCTTGACAGCTCTGCACCTAGTTTGATGAGTTTACATTTGATATGTGAATATGGTTTGAATCAAACTGGGTTCTTCTCTCTTTCCTTTGCTGTTAGGAGTAAGAGAACCCATTCCAATTCTAAGAAGATCACACTCAAAGGTTTGTAGTACTTGTCTAGTAAAAAACAACTTAATTTGACTCTGAAGTCATCACTTGCCCTCTGGGTATGATTAAGATTAAGATTAGATTTTTATAGCATCATCAGGGGCGACGATAGCAAAGGAAAAACTCCCTCTTGGAGGAAGAAGCCTTGAGAGGAAGCAGACTTTTTGGAGGATCCTATCCTCCTGTAGACGACCCTTGACCCTTTATTAATACCCATGGGGAAATGCAGGTGTCATAGCAGCATAGGGGAGGGGAGATACAGGCTGGGAAAAAATATATAATAATAATAATAATAATAATAATAATAATAATAATAATAATAATAATAATAATAATAATAATAATAATAATAATAATAATAATAATAATAATAATAATAATAATAATAATAATAATAATAATAATAATAATAATAATAATAATAATAATAATAATAATAATAATAATAATAATAATAATAATAATAATAATAATAATAATAATAATAATAATAATAATAATAATAATAATAATAATAATAATAATAATAATAATAATTATTATTTAATAATAATAATAATAATATAATTGTATTTAGTTGTAATTTAAGCCCCAATCCATGATTTATTTGACCATATCGCCTATACTCAGATTATTGTAGGGTTTGATCTGTAGATGGAGAAAACCCTTTTTGGAGCCTTCATATCTGTTGAGATCAGAGGCTCTGTATAGGATTGTTAGTAACTGCTAACTGTGCAATATGACTGTTTACACTGGTAACTGTTTACCTGCATATGTGATTGTCTCCACCAGTGATGGTCTAGTTGTATATATATCTGCTCCCACCGGAGGGCGCTCTAGGCGGAGCCACCCAGGTACCCTACCTTATGGCAACTATAAAAGGAAAGGTATCCACCCCTTTTGTTCTCTCCCCCAATGTCTCTCAGAGAGAGAAGAGTTGTAATACTGCTGCTTACATGTGAATAAAAGAAGCCATGCCAGTTGAGGCACAAGATGGAAACCATGCCTCTTGACCACATTATTGTCACCCTAAGTTGAGTTCTGTTAACAATATCCCAAGCCAGAATATAGCTATGTCTGTTTTACTACAGTGTTTAAAAACATTAACAATGTAAACTAACTTTTTACAATCATAAATTACAGTAAATACAGTTCAAAACAAATGTAGCTGTTCTCTTGTGTTAGTCCTTGTAAGAGATGAGTCACTCAACAACATAATGTCTGAAATTCAAACATATTAACTCTCAATATCTTGAAAATGTATTTGTGAAATACTTTTGTTTTTTGCCTCTTTAAAAATGAACTAGACGAAGAAAATACTTGCAAGTGTGTGTGTGTGTGTGTGTGTGTGTGTGTGTGTGTGTGTGTGTGTGTGTGTGTGTGTGTGTGTGTGTGTGTGTGTGTGTGTGTGTGTGTGTGTGTGAATGAATGAATGAATGAATGAATGAATGAATGAATGAATGAAAACTTTATTTAACAGATTGCAGAATGGGTACAATACAGTACGGCTCAATACACACAATTGTTAAGGGGATGCAGACCTGAGAAAGACGTTTATCTTGTTTCCATCAGGGTCCCCCATTTTCAATTCATATAGACATTTATGACATACACAACATACATGACATTTATGGCATAGGGACATATAGGTATTTAGTACTGATACATTTGTGACATAAACGGTATTCAAATATACAGTACTGTTACCCCTAGATCCTGACAGAGTATATACATATGATGGGGAGGGGACTGTACTTTAGGAGGGGGTGGGTGGGTGGGAGAGAAATATCCATACGGCGGGGAGGGAATATATACATGCGGTGGGGAGGAGACTGTCTATTAGGTCGGAGGTGGTGGGGGTGTGTGTGTGTGTGTGTGTGTGTGTGTGTGTGTGTGTGTGTGTGTGTGTGTGTGTGTGTGTGTGTGTGTGTGTGTTTGTGCACAGATAACACTACACTGTGCAACCTAAGTAAAGGAATGGAACTATCTATCCACTTTTCATGATCGGGGCTTGAGATATTGTGCGTATTGTGCGCGCAATTGTGTACTTTCCCACCACTACTTCCCATGTGTGTGAAAGCGACCTAGTAGGTTTGCTGGGTGCTGTCATTTCTGTCCACTAGAGGGCAGTCTATTATAAAGAATACATTGAATTACTTTCTAGTACACCTTCCCGCCTCACACTATAAACTATAGACCATCTTTTCTGTAAACAATGAGGATGTTTTGGGACGATGTGCCTTTTGGTTTCAGGGAATTCTCCAGGGACAGTCTGCATGAAACCCATGTGACATACGAAGACCTGTAGGTTTTCATGGAGACTGTCCCTGGCCTGGAGTCTCTCCCCCGAAGATGCACATGTGGTTTGGAAGCAGAAGCAGAGGTTTACTTTCAAGACAGCGTTGACAAAAACAAGACCATGCAAGCTTAATTAAGCCAGACCTGGCTGTTTCAACAATGGGGAATCAGTCAGTTATGGACATTTGCTACTGTAGGCCGACCCTCTGGGTCTATTCTTCTTGCCCATATACTGTAGTTCAATGACCCTCTCTCCGACTGAGGATGACAAAATCAGGAGGTTGAAATAAAGCTTTTATTTTCACACACAGCACAACAAATATCCCAGAAGAAGTTCCCAGACTGAAACATTGCGATTAATAATATTGAGCAAGTTAAGACGGTGAGTGCAGGTGTCTCCTCATGGTCTGGTCTACTCAGGGGCGCAGCTTCCTACAGGCGGTATAGGCGGTTGCCTAGGGCGCCACCCAGAGGGGGGCGCCAAAATATATATATATATATATTTTTTAATTCTTTATTTATTTTTTTGCTCAGTGCAGTTTTGGCGCCCCCCTCTATATCTGCAACCATTATTTTTACATAAAAAAAAATCTAACATAAGGGGAAATGAGCCAAAAATCTAAAACGGTCGGTCGGTTTGAGCCTCAGCTTTAGGTGTTCACAGTCAGAACATGCTAGAGCGCTGTGCATTGATGGGTATCGGTCAAGTGTTTATAGAATTGAGCGTTGAGGAAAGAAAGACTAACGTTAGAGAACTATGAAGACGCAAAAGCCATCCGGCCATCCAGTATAAAAAGAGAAGAAAAGAAGAAGACGAGAAACGTGCCAAGGTGAAAGGTATGCAATTTTGTACAACTTCCAAGACCTGACACACCAAGAGCTGATGAAGCAAGCAGAGGCACTTGTACACACCTTAAACCACGGAGGGCAATCTGATTTGGATGGGAAGGAGCTGGCTCAGGAGTTGGAACATTTGATGTGATTGATGACTTTGCAGCGAGGAAGGCCAGAAGGATTGCACTGTAAATGTAAACCAGTAGGAGCTACAGGCTAACCTTGAAGTGTGATGATAGGGAGTGGAATGTAAATAGTTCTTTAGACAAAGTAAATTTGTAATTTTTATTTATTTGTTTGTTTATTTAGCATATTATATTTTGATTATATATGTTTAACATATTTTACAATACATAATTTTCTTTTAAAGCAAATTTGCACGTTATTTTATTGTTTGTTATTGTTATTATTATCATTGATTGTTAGCTAAGTTGTTTGTTTTAATTCTTTAGTGCACTTTACATTTCTTCTTAATTTTCTTTGAAAGCAAATTTGCACATTCTTTTATTGGTTGTTATTGTTATTATTATTATTGTGTGTTAGCTAAGTTGGTGCAGTACTTTACTGTATAACTGTTAACCCTTTCACTGCCACACAACGGAGGGTTAACCCTTTACTATCACACAACCGACGGTCGTGAAAGGGTTAACCTTCTGTGTATTGTCGCAGTGAAAAGGGTTAACCGGTTGGTAGCGCGGCGATGTTTTGATTTTGGGGGGGGGGGTGAACCTCGCCTAGGGCGTCAAATGTGCTAGGTCTGCCCCTGGGTCTACTCCACCAACACCTGTTCCAAAGACTAATAATGACCTACAACACAATAAATCGACTTCGGTGGCGACTATCCCAATTGGGATAGATATATTAGAAGGCTTTGGATAATGCTCATCTATAAGGTATGGCAAAGAGCCCATTTCAACGCCACGGTTATGCCTCATGTCGCGTTCAATTCAAAGTCGGAGGTCAGTTGGGAGGCTGGAATCACGACCTCAGTGTGTTCCAATGTCCAGCTCAGAAATACAGAGGGAGAGACTGTAGATGTGTGAGATATGTAATGTATGTAACTATGGCACATCCGTGGACGCCCGCGCGAGGCTGGTGTTTTGTGTCGCAGGTTTGTGAGCACTAACAATTATAGAGAGTGTTGAATTAGGGTGAGAACCATAGAAGAACATGTTATTTTAAGCATCAGTATGTACAGACTACTTTAAATCAGATGTGTATTTTCGTATATGGCGCAAAACTGTGGAATTCTCTACAGAATGATTTAAAGAGTTGTATACATTTCTTTCTGTATTGTATAAAGAAAGAACAACTTCTTTAAGAACTTTATGAAGTTGAAGGGTAACAGGTTTCTATATGCCTCTATTTTCTTTCTCATTTTATTGTAAGTATTGATTGCAACAGAGTTCAGAGTCGTGAGCCTTCTTGACCAGTGCTGAGGTGTTGAGGTTCCAAGAGAGGTCCTCGGAGATGTGGACTCCCAGGAATTTGAAGCTGGAGACACGCTCAACCTCCGTCCCGTTGTTGTGGACGGGGCATGCGCGCTGGCTCTGGTCTTCCTGAAGTCCACAATGAGCTCCTTGGTTTTCTTGCTGTTGAGGACCAGGTTGTTGTCGTTGTTGTGGGTGAGGGTGGAGGAGGTGGAGGAGGTGAGATCGTCTATCCCAGTGTTTCTCAAAGTGGGGGGCGCGCCCCCCAGGGGGGGCGCAGAGGCATGACAGGGGGGGCCTTGAGATTTATAAAAAAATATATATATATTTGGATTACAGAAAATTATCACTAAAGTGCTATCTGTTGCAGCTGCACTGTTCTCCATGAAAATACCATTTCTCAAAATCTGAAAATCATTATTTAATAAAACACAGAAAAGGATCACCAAGTTACTCTGGATAAAAAAAACCTTTACAGACAACATTGAGACAAAGCTTCCTGACACATCTCCATCCAAACTCTTGGAAGAACTCTTTGAAATCTCATCTGATACCACCTAGAGAGCTAGTTTCAGAGTGTGGTGCTGAGTACCAAGTATCTCATCTCATGGCCCACCAAGTATCTCATGATGCAGCAGTTAAGGTGTTGATACCATTCAGCACCACATACAGTGTCTGTGTGAAGCTGGCTTTTCATCCATGACAGCTCTGAAAACTAAATATAGGGCCAATTTGAAAGGTCACGATATTGGTGTTATTTCAATAAATTTAAACATGGCCCATTTCATGACTATTTTGTTGGGGCGAGGGGGGGGGGGGGGGGGGGGGGGCAAAATATTTTGGTCCGCCAAAGGGGGGCCTGACAGAAAAAGTTTGAGAAGCACTACTCTATCCTAACGAACTGGGGTCTGTTTGTTAGGAAGTCTAGTATCCAGTTGCAGACAGAGGGGTTGATGTCGTGGTCCTTGGTTTCCACAAGGTCACCAAGTGTGGAGATGAGTTTGGTGTTGGATGCTGAGCTGAAGTCAATGAACAGCATTCTCACATGGGTGTTGCTCAATTGACTAAATATGTATTTTGTGACTCAAAATATGACTCAAAATACAATCTTATTGTTAACCCCTCATTCTGTAAAGACTGCAACACACAGGAAAAAAAGTTTTTCACAATAGGTCCCCTTAAATTAATTTGTATACAACACACAAACAACTGTAAATGTTTAAAGATGTTCAATGGTAGTCCATATATTGTATAAGATAATAGTTGTTTAGCTGTAAGGCCTACTGTACTGTAGCTTCACTACAGTACTGAGAACAGAGGTTGGGAGTCTGCCATGAGTCTTATGAGTCAGCAGTGTTGGGAAATTCTCACTCGCTTTCTCCTCTCACTCCGAAAATACTAGTAAACTATACAACTACTCTATGGTTTGCAGATTAAGAGATGCTGCTTGAAGGAAAGTCGGAAGCTTCTGCCTTACTTCTAAAACTTGTTTTGGTGAAGTTCATCAAATCATTATTAGTATTTGAAATCCTACTTACTAAACACGTTTTGCAATTATGCCACAATAATGTGGAACGCCCTACCCACAGCCGTAAAATAATGTGAATCCCTACCCTCCTTCAAAACCGCTCTCAAAGAGCACCTACGTACGGGTGGCTGAAACTGGCGCCGGTAAATGTCCAAATCCTCCCCACCCACCCAACCCCCTCCAATGTACAGTTTCTTCCCCTTCGGATGTATACATTTTTCTTATGACCTTTTGTTTTTTCTCACACAGTACTGTATATTTGTATGTCCCGTATGTTATAAATGTCCGGATGAATTGAAAATGAAGGACCCTGATGTAAACAAGACGAAAGTGTTTTTCTGATCTGCATCCTTGTAGCAGTTGTTTGTATTGAGCCGTACTGTATTGTACCCATTCTGCAATCTGTTAATAAAGTTTTCAATCAATCAACTTATACTGAGCCTCATAGTGTAGTGATCACATCTCCGTTGAGACCGATGAATAGTTTAATAGTAGCTTCTGAAAGTTTTTACTGTACCCTGTGTAATATTCATGCTTTGAATATATCATTTACGACAGGCGCGCCAGGCGCACCTTCATATTATGTATACCTGACAAGGGGTCCTGACAGCCGTGGATGGAGTTACACTCATGCTTAACGAGTACTTACCTTTGAATAAATATCTAAATGCAATCTCCTCGTCCTGAAGATTATTCTATATAAATCGAATACGACATGGTGTCAGAAGCGGGATGAACATGGATATCAACGGAGTCCCGTCGCCACGGATGAATTGGGATTCTCTGGACTTACCGGGAGAATGGAAGAAGTTCAGGCAGCATGCAGAGCTAATGTTTTCGGGCCCACTCAAGAAGAAAGGAGAGGACGAGAAATGTAGCTACCTGCTACTGTGGAGCGGAGAAAG
This sequence comes from Notolepis coatsorum, assembly GCF_963971535.1. Taxonomy (NCBI): domain Eukaryota; kingdom Metazoa; phylum Chordata; class Actinopteri; order Aulopiformes; family Paralepididae; genus Notolepis; species Notolepis coatsorum. The sequence goes on along the minus strand of NC_140176.1, from coordinate 25,893,512 downwards.
AGGGAGAGACATTCACAACACATGGACTCTCAGTGCAGATGAAGCAAAGGTATTGAAGAGCTACTATGACAATTTCGAAGCATATGTACTTCCAAGGAGGAACACGATTTTCGCTAGGTACAAATTCCATGAGAAAACCCAGCAACCTAGCGAGTCATTTGAACAATTTGTCACTGCATTGAAACTACTCGTGAAGGACTGTGCATATGTGAACAATGATGAGATGGTTAGAGACCGCATTGTGTTTGGCATACACTCAGCAAAAGTAAGAGAGAAACTATTAAACGTTGGATCAGACTTGTCGTTAGACAAAGCGGTAGATATAGCTAGAGCCCACGAGCTAGCACAATCACAGATAAAGAGCTTTACTGGCGCCACGAGCAGCACGCAGGAGCAGCTCGTGCACGAGGTACACAGACATGAACAGAAGTATAGCGCACAGAGATATCGCCCCAGAGCAGAGTGGACAGAGAGAGCGAACAGAGCGAGCGACACAGACACACGTAAGAACTGTGGATACTGTGGGGGTAGAGCTCACAAGGAAGGGGATAACTGTGTAGCTACTGTAGGGGGAAACAGTGCACAAAGTGTGGAAAATGGAACCACTTTGCCAAAGTCTGCAGGGCCGGTAGTTTCCAGAAAAAGTCAGTACACGAGATTAGCATGCGCTCTGAGTCAGGAGAAGAGTCAGACGAACTGTATGTAGACACCGTGACAGACAGACGATTTGATGCAACAGAACAAGCGTTCGCAGACATACAAGTAGGAAAACAGGGCACAGAGCTTAAATTTAAGCTAGACACAGGTGCACAAGTAAATGTAATTCCTTTGAGAGAGTATCACAGTTTACAAGATAAACGCAAAATACAGCCTACTTCACGCAGACTGACAGGATATGGTGGAGAGAAGCTAGTGGTAAAGGGCACATGCACATTAAAGTGTAAATACAAAGAGCGTGGCATGTTGTTAGACTTTTACATAGTAGACACTCAGGCACCCCCAGTTCTAGGTTTACAGGCATGCCTGAATATGGACCTCATTAAACTAGTGTTGTCAGTAAATGCACACACAGATAAACAGACCATCATGGAAGAATACCACAACGTGTTTAAAGGGATAGGACTATTCCCAGGAGAGTGTCACATCCATATAGACCCAGACGCCACGCCAGTAGTCTGCCCACTGAGAAGGACACCGATCGCCCTGCGTGGCCGACTAAAGAAGGAGCTACAGAGTATGGAAGACACACAGATCATCGCTAGAGTCATCGAACCAACGGAGTGGGTCAGTGCACTGGTCATTGTTGAGAAACCATGCACAGGCAAGCTCAGACTATGTTTGGATCCTAAGGAGCTAAACAAGGCTATCAAGCGCCCGCACTACCCTCTGCCGACACTAGAGGACATCACACCCAGACTAACAGGCGCACGCTATTTCAGCGTACTGGATGCAAGGTCGGGATACTGGTCCATCAAGCTCTCCACAGAATCATCGAAGCTGACGACGTTCAACACACCGTTTGGACGATACAGATTCCTACGATTACCATTTGGGCTCGCTTCTGCCCAGGACGAGTTCCAACGAAAAATCGACGAGACATACAAGGGACTGAACGGAGTAGCAGCTATAGTAGACGACATCCTTGTATATGGCGCGACCAGAGAAGAACACGATAAGAACCTACATGCAATGTTGGTGAGATCACAGGAGAGAGGCGTTCGGCTCAACGCAGACAAGTGCACCATCGGAGCCACCGAAGTGAGCTACTTCGGGCACATCCTTTCAGCTGACGGCATGAAGCCTGACCCAGGCAAGATAGCTGCCATCAAGGAGATGGAGGCGCCAAAGAGCCGTGCAGAACTGGAGACCGTGCTAGGTATGGTCAACTATCTGGCGAAGTTCGCCCCGAGCCTCTCCGAGATCAACGCACCCATGAGACAGCTGCTTAAACAATCGAATGAGTTCCTGTGGGACGCGCAGCACGACGCTGCATTCCAAAAGATGAAAGACATACTTACCAGCGAACCTGGGCCAGTCCTCATCTACTTTGACCCAGATAAGGAGCTCAGCTTACAAGTGGACGCATCAAAGTATGGTCTGGGTGCTGTGCTGATGCAGGAAGGAAGGCCCATTAGCTACGCATCCAGATCACTCACGGACAGCGAGGTCAACTACGCACAAATCGAAAAAGAGATGTACGCAGTCCTTTATGGATTCAAACGCTTCCACCAATATGCCTACGGTCGCCATGTTATGGTGCAATCTGACCACAAGCCCCTGGAGTCGATCATGAAGAAGCCGATCGCCGCAGCCCCACCGCGGTTACAGAGGATGATACTGCAACTACACAAGTACAACTTTACGATCGTGCACCGCCCTGGGAAAGACATCCCAGTAGCCGACACGCTGTCCAGGAAATCACTCACCTCTCACGACGACGGTCTCAGTGAAGGGATGGACCTTCAGATACACATGGTATACAACAGCTTACCTGTACACGACGACAAGCTACAGGAGATCAGAGAAACAACAGACAGTGACACACAGCTAAAGCTGCTCAGCCAGGCTATCCTGGAGGGATGGCCTGAGGAAAGAAAACAATGCCCCCAGAACATCACCGAATACTGGAATCACCGAGATGAACTATCCAAAACGAATGGAATAATTTTCAAAGGGGAGAAAATAGTCATCCCTACCAGCCTCAGAGGAGAGATGCTGATCAAGATCCATGCAGGCCACATGGGAATGGAAAAATGCAAACTGAGAGCACGAGACATCATGTTCTGGCCTGGAATGGGTAGACATATAGAGCAAGTCGTGGAGAAGTGCTCAATATGCCAAGAGCGCCGCCCATCAAACACCAAGGAGCCCATGATGCCTCATCGTATCCCAGACCGCCCCTGGCAGGTTGTAGGGACAGATCTCTTTAACTGGAACAACCAGGACTATGTTGTGACCGTCGACTACTACAGCAGATTCTTCGAACTAGACAGACTTCACAGCACCACATCGGCAGCTGTTGTCCACAAGCTAAAGGCAGCATGTGCCAGGCATGGCGTCCCAGAGACCATAGTCTCAGACAACGGACCACAATACAAGTCTAAAGAGTTCGAGGCATTCGCCAAGTCGTGGGAGTTTACACACGTCACGTCAAGCCCACACTATCCGTAAAGCAACGGACTAGCGGAGAGAACTGTGAAGACGGCAAAATCACTCATGGACAAGGCTAAGGCAGACGGAAGAGACCCGTACCTAAGCCTCCTGGAATATCGTAACACCCCAGTCGACAACTTCAAATCGCCGGCACAGCTGTTGATGAGCCGCAGGCTACGCTCAACCCTCCCGAGCACCAACCAACAGCTGCGGCCAGGGGTAGTAAGCCCCAAAGATGGACATGACAAGCGAGTGCAGAGACAACAGCACCAGAAGAAATACTATGACAGGTCAGCTAGACCGCTGCCCCCACTACATTGTGGTGAATCTGTCAGGCTACAAGAACATGGACGCTGGAGGCCAGCAGTAGTCATACAACCAGCCGACACTGCGCGGTCATACCACGTTCGCACCCAAGATGGACGCGAATACCGCCGCAACCGCAGGCACCTGAGGGACACAAAAGAGGAACACTTCCAGGACAGCGACGGTATGCCAAGTCCAGAGAGCGTCGATCAACCGCCGGAGACCAACGACCCTGAACTGTCAGAGGACTCAGAAGAGAACTCAGCTTCATACTACACCAGATCCGGCCGAGCAGTGAAGCCTCGGGACATTTTAGACCTATAAATGTACAGGGTGCAGGCGGATCGCTGCCCTATTATAACACCATTTACCCCAATGAAAAAAAAAAAAAAAAAAAGGGGGTGGTGAAATGTAACAAAATATTAATGTATGCTGAAATGATGACTTACTATATGTGTTGAATCTATGACCTACTTACCTTGCTTAATTGTCGATATTTTCCCATTTTGAGTGTTGAGACACACGACCAAATAAGCCATGAATACATACCTTTTCACAGCTGAAGTATTCAAATATTAAAGCAGACTTTCCAGAATAAGAGGGCACACAATACGAACTGTAATACCTTGATACATGAATCTTTTATGTTTAACATATTAATCCTACCTGTTTACATTGCCTGGTCCTGACACAGGTAACGCACTTGTTATTGTTTACAAAGAAACTCTTACAGAGTATTGCACAACCTTTCTTTATTTCAATTTTGTTCATAGCTTATAAAGCTTTCTTTAAAAGAAGGAGGATGTAATATTCATGCTTTGAATATATCATTTACGACAGGCGTGCCAGGCGCACCTTCATATTATGTATACCTGACAAGGGGTCCTGACAGTCAGTTGGCTGCCAGCCGTGGATGGAGTTACACTCATGCTTAACGAGTACTTACCTTTGAATAAATATCTAAATGCAATCTCCTCGTCCTGAAGATTATTCTATATAAATCGAATACGACACCCTGGGGGGTTAGAGCTGCATCTAGAGCCAGAGAGTTGTCGTAGCCTGGAAATGCTGGCTTGGATGCAGGTCAAGAAGGAGACATAATAATTTCCACATTTCACTCCATTTGCCAGATGGGGTCAGAGGTCAGAGGAAAACACTACCTCACTGCTCCCTCAGCTGACTCGTCTGAACATCAAGGCTTTCATTCCAAAACAATAGGCGGTTTCTCCAGAATTATGTTGTTAGGGAACAGTTTGGACACATTTTCCATCAGTTATTAGCCAACATTGCAACAGGAAGTAAACTTGAGTCTATGTACAGTAGAATGTTGATATTATGACCAAACTTGACAACATGAATATTCAAAATGGGCCCGAGTTTGTTTCCTCTTGCAGTGTTCGCCGATATCAATAGCTGACAGGAAATAGCTGTTCCCCTAGCAACACAATTCTACTGAAAAGGTCTATGTCCCTTTTGGATAATGTACTCTTATCTCCTGTTCATTGTTCTATATTTACAACATACAGATGATTCCATCCTCTGCAACATGAACATGTTATAAGCAAAGATACTAAGATGGCCAACTTCAATAACATTCAGTAGTGTGCTTTTGGTAAGAATACTGTTAAAGGTGCTCAGTCATGTAATTGCGTGGGAATAGTCTATACGGTCCTCCTGTCAGACTACGGTCTTTGTAGACTCATCCATTCAATTATGTTCTCATTTCCACGCCATTGGTTGAGTCATGGATTGACATGTCTTGGATGGGTCAAATGTCATTATGACATGGCTCTACAGTTGATACAAATCCAGTAACACCGGATTCCTTTACATGTTACACAAGTAACGGTGCGACGATATGAATTCAATCTTAAGATAAGATAAGATGTTCCTTTATTAATCCCCTTTGGGAAACGCAGGGGTCATGCCTGTAGCAGCACAGAGTAGGGTGAGGGGAGGTACAGGCAGGGTAATAGAAATTACAATAAAAATAGGGCGGCTACGTGGCGTAGTGGGCAAGGCGCTCGCCACGAATGCTGGAGACGCTGGGCTCGCCTGTTCGAGCCCAGCGCTCCACATTGCTTTCAGTTTAGCTGGTCGTTCATACTAATACACATTGGCCGTATTAGGGGGTGGGAAACTGATGGGTGGGGATCGGGCGTTGTGGACAGCGACTCCTACAGGTCGGTTGGTGCGCCTGCGCAGTAGAATCAGGAAGTGTCGGGGGCAGCGTGAGCCTCCCACGCGTTACTCCTCGCCACTGAGAGATCGAGCTGCGCAGGTGAAAAGATGCGACTGCTGTTACCTCAAGTACCGGAGGGGACTTGTGCTATGTATGACTTAGTCCACATTGCAGCCGGCTTGTGGGAGGCAAGAAACAGCGTTCGTGACAGGGGGGGTTGAATTGGATGATACGAAATTGGGATGGGAGAAAAATATAGAAAATGGGAGAAAAAGTGGATAAAAAAAAAGAAATTACAATAAAAATATATGACAATAAACAATATAAGATTAAAAGGTAAAGAAAAAGATAAAATATGAATAAAAAAAACACAACTATTTTTTTTTACTTTTTCTGAATGGTTTATTGACATACAGAAGCAGTGACAGACAGTGTGGTCGAGTTGAGCGTGTGACAACAGCGTTTCGGTCTTGGGATCAAAATGGGACCTTCAGTAAAATAACCATACAAGTCCCTTTTGAAACATCAGCCAACAAGAGCCTACATACCTGCAGTTCTCTAGTCAATCCACATCGTTCGGAGAGCGTGTGTGCATGTTAAACGTGAATGTATACAACCTCCCTACTGACCATTAACCAGTTATCGTAGAGAAACACTTGGAACATGCAGCCTTTAAGATAATGAGATGTGAACACCTCTTAAAAAGGACTTCTATGGTGTCTGAAGAAACAGAAAAATGGCGAGACAGCGGCGCCGGTCGTGTACGAGTGCAAAGAAAACTGCTGTGGTGAAACAACAACAAAAACATTCGATGAAGCTGCATCCCCCCTCCTCTAAGTGTCTATTCTGCTCTAGCTACAGTATCGCCTACTCAAGAACAACCTTATCAGCAAGCAAGCCCCCACTAAAACGTGTCCAAAAGGCACTTTTAAAGCTGTTCTTTTTGCGTGTGTGTGTGTATTTTTGTTGGTTTCGTCATACTTTCACAGAAACAGAAATACACCCCACCCCCCTCCCCCCGTTATTGGCATTCTCTTACCCTTTCCTTTTCATCATGGATCCATTTTTACTTTCTTTCATGCTACTTCCCCCCCCCCAGCCCCCCCCCCCATCTCTCTCTTTTTCGTGGATTAGTCCATCCGGTTCACTCATCATCGCGGTCATCGTGGTGCTGGGTCGACTCATTGATTACCTGGGGATGGGGGTGTAAGGGCATTTTATTTAGACAACGGGGGTCTTCGTTCGCTGTGGATCAAAGACAACGTCTAAAGGTCAAATTCCACAATGATAACAATTGGACAAGATGAGAGGATGATGAATATACTAGGTTGAAACTTCACATCAAATGTACCCTTTTACACGTTGATAGTGACAGTAAATCACTATTCACCTTCGATTTCATAGGAAAGGTGACATTTGAAAAGCATTGTAAGCAGTGGGTAAGTCTCACGGATTGCTCGAAGGCGAACAGTAAAATACTCACGTGCCCATCTCTAGTCTCGATGGTCTTAATCAGGACCTTCTTTGACAGGCTGTCGATCATTGGCCTAGTCTCCAACATGGATTCTGTATATGAAGAAGGCATAAACCACAACAATGTTCAGTTGCAGGGGGTCATCCATTTTGCAACGATGCAGTGAGAACCACTGTGACTCTGTTACAATGTCTGTTCCCTCGGAGAGCAGCTCTTCCACTCAGCGATCTATAATGCATGAGGAGCCCAGGTCTCTGACTCAGCAGCACGGATTGAAACGAGGTCACATCAGGTTTCCCCGTGGGGGCACTGGGGTCGTTTCAGCCGGCTCGCAAGGCTGTAGTGGCAATCCATCGTAAAACAGAACTCATATTGACTGCGACAGCATTGGGGAGTAGTTACCGGTAATCATATGTAGTTCAATTACTAGCTTGACTACTTTTTTTTGCAATAGCCGGGTTGTGGCTTAATGAAATTCAAAGTATTTTCAGCTGACCCCCGAGACTGAATTCCCATATCAACGAATTAGCCTTCAGTTGTAGCCTACTTTGTGTTTTTATTTACCTTGGCTTTTAAAAGCTCAGTCAATCATCATCCATCATCCGTTTTCACTCAGGCTGTGATATGATTTGGTTGTATCCAATTTCATTTATCAAGGGAATTATTGCTAATTCAGCCCTACTCTGAAATCTGTGTGTTGCGTGTGTGCATACCAGTGCATTTGTGTTCCACTTGTGTTCTCCAAGTCCAGGACCAGTTTAACCTAGAATTGCTAATCTTGCAAACTCTTGTGAGTGAATAATTAATTGAAACCCATGATTAGCTTGTTAATTCATCATTATTTTACTGAATTGACCTACTCTGAAATCAAAGCCATGGATATAATTGGATCTGCGCGAGACCAGTTAAAGCTGCGGTGAGAGATGTTTTGTGTGCGTGTGTATTCTACTTCGTTCTCCAATATGTCATTTAGATCTGTAAAGAATACATCTATAATAAGCCAATATCCATAAATGATGCCTCCTTACCCGCCTTTTAAACAGACACTGCCTTCCTTTTATTCATTGAGGCACCAGAGAATGAACAGAAGTAAATGTACAACAACATATGGACAAGACACTTAACCCCTAATTGCTCCTGATGAGCAGGTTGGCACCTTGCATGGTTGCCTCTGCCGTCAGTGTGTGAATGGGTGAATGTGAGGAACAAATTGTAAAGCGCTTTGGATAAAAGCACTATATAAATGCACCATTAATATTGAGCTGGTATGCACAAATTGAATAGATAAAAAAAATTACGAAATAAGATAGTGACCTCAGGAAAATGCACAATTTTCTAGGTATTATTATGTGTCCACTGTCCAGCCCATGACATCATCTTTATTTTTTATTTCGGCCCCCTTGGTAATTGAGTTTGACACCCCTGCATTTACCAAGGTGCTGCCAGTTTTTGTATAGGAAGGTCTTAAGAAATTATTGTCAAAACAAGATAATAAACCGGCGAGCACATTTCCTTGACAATGACACAAAAGTTTAGTAACCATGGAAGTGGCACTGTAAACAGAATTATATTTGGACCAATCAGGCATGCTGTGGCTGTAAAATGCTGGTTCCAGGTCAGCCCTGGGCCCCGTTCCCCGTACCTGGATAACTGAGTTAGCCGGATAACTTTCGGTCAAGTCTGACTTAAGCCGGACTTTCCCGTTCCCCGAAGCTGGATTGTCTAAATCACCATGACAACAGATCAAAAAGTTTGAGCCTGGTCGAGAGCAGGGTTTAAGTTCAAGTTAGCCGGATGAACCATCGCCACGCCCCCGCAAAGAAGTGACAGCGCGTTTCCTGAAATTATTCCCACAGTCTAGGATCTGCATTATACCATTCTGAATTACGTTTTTGTGCTCCATTCTTCCAGAGGGGGCTTTTGAAATGTAAAATAGACCCAAAATGCTGATACTAAATTCACTTTGTCCTAAATAATGCACGTTATATACCGTGGCGCTCGCTCGGTGCGATGTACACATTATGTGGTTATTTTAACAACGCGCAGCATTGCAAATGTGAATCCCGCGGGGATATCCTTAATGATTGAAACCTATCGCTCGTTTGGCTCTGATTCCTTTCATATTCTCCGCTGTGGATGAGGAGCGAGGAAGGAGAGGAGCGCCTGGATTTTGTTTCATTCAAGCATAAAATTGAAGTGTCTATGCGTGGATTGTGGATCTTGTGTGATATTGTAACTGGGATTAAAATGTCTGATGAGATGCGCTGTTTGACGGATTTGAGAAATTGAATGAGCCGTTGACGTCACATTAATGAATGAGAATAAAGAGATAAAACTTCATTCAAAATAAAGAATATTCTAAACACGGATCTCTCGTTCATTAATGTATAAACAATGAATTTATCCCATCTGGCACAGTGGCGCAGCGGTAGTGCTCAATCCTGGCAACCCGGCGACCGGTGTTGCCCTGTGTTTCCAATATAATTTTTTGGAATATAATATTAATGATTATACGCAAAGGTAGCCTAGTTTTAAGTTAAAATATTATAAATCTACATGCATTGAGGATGTCATTCTTTATATAGCTCTCAACGTGCACCAAATTGAATTATTCCTACATTGCAAAAAGAAGGAAAAGACTAGGTTTCGAACCCCGGTCGTCTGCGTGAAAGTCAAAAGAAGAACCCGTTACACCACAGTGGAGATAAGTAAAAGATCGACCATACATCAATCAATGGGTAAGAGAGCCGTATCGTTATTCTGTATAACAGTTTAACTAATTATTTTCGCTAGCAAGATCTCATTTGATTATTCAATCCAGCAGGCAAGTTTAAAGAAATATAATCTGATTGATTGAGGTAATGAGGGACTTAAAATTAGCCTATAGATAACGCATTTAACTTGTCGGCGAGGCGATTGAGCCGTACTGCAATATGTTAATAAAGTTTTAAATCAATTAATCAATCAATGCCGCTAGAGAATCAGGATCTCTGCTATCGATACGTGCTGGCTTTTCAACTGAAGCGGCCGCGCGCACTTATCCTGGGTCTCAAGTCTGGTTTGAGTTAACGAGACTGAATCCACCTTCGAGGAACAGGAAAATCCCGGCTTCAAACATCGGGTTAACTGAATCTGGATAATGTGACTCTTGATCGACTTAGTTGAACCAGGTACGGGGAATAGGGCCCTGGACTCTTTTACTTCAGAAGATTGTGATGAACCTTGTGATGAATCAGGAAGGAGAGGTCTTGTGTCTTTACTCACCTCTCAGATTAAATGAGGAGAAGTTTGGCATTGGGGTGGTAATCCTGTCAGAGAGAGAGAGAGAGAGAGAGAGAGAGAGAGAGAGAGAGAGAGAGAGAGAGAGAGAGAGAGAGAGAGAGAGAGAGAGAGAGAGAGATATTAACCAGTTCTGGTCCCATTTAACATACACACACAAGGTGAACACTCCTCCCCATTGTCATTGTGCATTGTGTTTGTCGTACTGTGGACCTGGGAAAGTTGTTCTTTGCACAAATTGTCACCAAAACCCAATATTCTACATGCAATGCATTTGATGAATAAAGTGTTTTTGATTCTAAGTGGGTCTGTGACCGGAGGGTTGCCGGTGCGATCCCCACAAGGACCGGCAGGGAAAATCTGGGCGGATGAAGTGAATGAATAACGCTCGCCCATTGCTCAATAATTCCACCTCTTGAGCAAGGCACTTAACCTCCAACGGCCAATAGTATCAGACTGTGGTTGTACTACTGGGTAGCTCCCAAGGTGTGGATGTGTGCAGCAATATGAGCAGGATCCACCGCTAAAAAAGAACATATGTGCTCAGTACGCCTACCCAGGGTAAATAAAGGTAAAACAAATATATAATAAATAAACACCTAACCCCCCCTCCCCCATCCCACCTACCTGCTCTCTTCACCCTCCAGCAGCTTCCTGTAGGTGGCGATCTCGATGTCCAGGGCCATCTTGACGTTGAGCAGGTCCTGGTACTCCCGGAGGTGGCGGGCCATCTCGTCCTTCATGTTGTGGATGTCATCCTCCAGGTGACTGATGGTGTCTTGGTAGCCGTTGGCCTCCATGCCGAAACTGTCCTCCAGCTCATGCAACTGCCGGTCCATGGACTCGTTCTGAGGTGGAAATGTAAATTCCGTCCATGTTAAGGACCTTTCGTGTTAATAGGGCTAATACATTCACCTCCAAGATTCACTTTAGAGTTGCATTCAATGGTTGGGTCTACACGAGATCTCAAAACAACAGTTTATAGAACTGTAAACTCCTGTCAGGCCTGTATCTGTGTTTAGAATGTAATATCAATGGCTGTCTCACTTCACTTCTCACTGGCTGGCAAGCTCGCTATAATTCACAAAGAAAGACGGGCATTCAATGTTAGTGTCGGTGGAGGAGATCTGGAGGAGATCTGGAGGAGATCTGGCAAATCTAATTTAAAGCATCATCATACGGTTTGAGTAGCCTTTCAATCACGAGTTCATGTTGTTCCCCATCTTCACTGTCATTGCCATACAGACATAATGGTTCTGCCGTTTCAGTTATTTCGAATTTAGGAGAGGGTCTAACTTAGCCATCCTAACTTAGCAAATTCTTCAGCTAGGACGGTTCTGTAATAGCTAAGTTCCTATCCTAAAATGAGATTAGATTTTTTTCCCCTAAATGCAGTTAATACCAGAAATCCTAAATGTCATCCTAAACTGAGATAAGATTTTGAGACTTAGGATGTTTTCCATTGATGTTAATGAGGCCCCTATGCAGGAACCCTTTTCTCTGTCCCCCAGCTTGTAAAAGTCAAACTACAGGACGACACATTGCTATTTTAGGAACTGGAACATGGTCTCGTTAAAAATGCATTAGTTCTTCTGACTCAGCACATAAAATCACTATAGCAGTCAATGCACCAGTACTCTAGTGGTGCCCTGGGGGGGGGGGGGGGGGGGGGGGGGGGGTCAGCATGGGCGGGGTGCTTTTCCAAAACCCTCTTAGTGCTAATCTGATCTCTGCTCCATTTACGGTTCCCTGCCTTTTTATAGAAAACCATTTTGCCGGACATTTCCAGGACATTATTGACATTTTAATCAAATCAAACTGCACAACAATGGATATGTTCAATCTGAAACGTTTCAATTTGCATCGAGTAGTGTCATTTCTATTACGACATTCCACCCAATTTCTTTCCCCAGTGTGTTTTTGACTATTGGAAATCTACATCTTTTCTTTACCGGGATGTGTGGGAGTCCTGTCAGTTGTACATTGAACATAAGACAATGATAACCCCAGTGGTAACGGTGGTGCAGTGGTGCAGTGTTCAGCACTGTTGCCTCACAGCAAGAAGGTCCTGGGTTCAAACCCAGCAGGGGGCCTTTCCGTGTGCATTGCTCCCTGTGTTTGCGTGGGTTCACTCCGCGTACTTGTGCCAGTGCCCTTGACCATGGTACTGGCATTACAACTGGAGTTGGTCCCCTGGTGCCACACTATATGTTGCTCCTAAAAACTACTGCTCTTAAATAGTTAGGATGGGTCAAATGCATGAGTTTCCCCAAGGGGATTAATAAAGGTTCAACTTAATATTATGATATACTGTACAAGAACAGATGGCCCTCATATTCACAGAAGCAATCATCAGATTTGCTTGCCATAAGAAGCCACCACCAAAGATCAGCATTTACAGAAATGCACCATAATCATATTCATAGCAACATTTTAGAACCAGTACATTTAGGAATGTATTTCTTTGCGTATGTCCCTCTGAGACACATGCATACACCAGAGAGCACTGGATCAGCCATCCCTTTCAAAAAAGCATGGTAGTTTGATGGTAAGAGTTTACCATTGTATATGTGAGGTTTCTGTCCTTGCTCACCTACTCGCTCTGTTCCTTTAAACCACCTCGCTCTGTTTTCCATTTGTTTCTGTTAATCATTTCATTCCCCCATTCACACGCTTCTTCCCAGAGACGTCGTTGATTGGTTCTCTCCCGTCCACACGCTTTTCAATCACATCCCCCAGCTGTCACTGCTTGTCAATCAATCAATCCCGTATTATTTATACCCCGTTTCCCCACTCAAGTTTTGTTGGATCGTTTTGATATTTTCTGTTTGCATTCGCCGTTCCTGCTGCTGCTGTTGTTCCCTGTGCTTTACCTCCAGGATATCCAAGAAGCCTTCCTCTTGACACCTTTTTCCCGTGGCGACGCGCTCGCTCCGCTGCTGTTCCAGCTCTCTTTACGCACAACGCCTGGGTGAGTTTTTAATGACTGTCTTGATCAAATTCCGTTTTCGTGTGTTTTTATAACACTGAAGATTACCACCTTTTTATCAGACAGTCACTCACCCAGCGTTTGCCTTTTTGATTGTTTCACTGGGATAATATTTTGACCTAACATCTCCCACTGTGTGTTTATCACACCGAAGATATTATCACATTGGATTGTATTTTGGACTTCGCTCTCAGTGTCTATTTTTTGCACCGAAGATATTTTTCACTTGGGATTGTGTTTTGGAACATTGCTCACTGTGTGTGTTTACACGAAGATTGTTCACTTGGATAACTTTTGTTTTTGGGTACAAGTCACCTCTCTCTCTCTCTCGGTCCCGCATCACCTCGGAGATTCTGCCGAGAGAAGTCTGCAGAGCGGCTCTGACGTCAGCATCTGCTACCCCCTACTACCACCTCGGGAGAAGCTGCAGAGCAGCAGAACAATTCATCCTTGCTTGAATTCCAGTCTTGTTTAGACTCTTCCTATTCTGTGCTGTTAATTAGTCTCAATAAACAAGCCCCTGTTTTTGGCAACTCTGAATCCTACTCTCTTGTGTCGTTGCGTTTGGGGTCGGTGTCAAACCATAACAGTATAAATTATTTATCATGGTACAGCCATAGTAAAAGTCATGTATCACAATGGTTCCAACTTCCAAATGTGTACTTATGAATGATACTGTGAGGTTTCTGTCCTTGCCTTCTCACTCGTTCTGTTCCTTTAACCACCCTCGCTTTGTTTTCATTCATTTTTTCTGTCAAGTATTTCAATTCCCTCGTTCACACGTTTCTCCCCGCTGACGTCATCTGAGACGTCGCTGATTGGTTCCCTCACTTCCCCACGCTTTTCAATCACATTCCCCAGCTGTCACTGCCTTTCAATCAATCGATCCCTCATTATTTATACCCCGTTTTCCCCACCCTAAGTTGTTGGTTCGTCTTGATTTGTCGCTGGATGTTTTTCCCCGTTGCTTCTGTTTCACTGTGCTATTCTCCAGGAATTCCTAGAAGCCTTCGCTTGGATACCTGCTCCGTGGCGCGCGCTCGCCTCCACTGTTGTTCCTGTTCCTTTACGCAGCTCGTCTGGGTGAGTTTTTCTAGATTGACTGTCTTGACCTATTTCCGATTTTCGTGTGTAAACCTTTACACTGAAGTCTACCACCTTTTTGTCAGACAGTCACTCACCCAGCCATTATCGTTTTTGCTCTTTCCTTTTTGGAATAATATTTTGGGGATCTTCCACCTCCCACTGTGTATTGACACGAAGATATTATTTCACATTTGGACTGTGTTTGGATTTTTGCTCACTGTGTATTTACACGAAGATATTGTTTCACATTTGGACTGTGTTTGGATTTTTGCTCACTGTGTGTTTACACGAAGATAGTATTTCACATTTGGACGGTGTTTGGATTTTTGCTCACTGTGTGTTTACATGAGGATTTCACTTGGGCTGTTTTTGGAATATTGCACATCACTGTGTTGTTTAACACGAAGAATATAACACCCTGTCCTCCAGCTCGTTTCAAGTCTGCTCTGTCACTGACCCGTTCCCTCTCTCCCTCTCTCGGTCTTGCACAACATCTGAGAGGTCCGCCGTGAGAGTCTGCAGAGCGGTACAGAGATCTGCTCCTGCTTCCCAAGACTACCCTACCGGGAGAAGCTGCAGAGCAGCAGAACTTTGCCCCTTGTTCATTGTACCTGTTCTTGTTGACCTGCTTTCCCTGTTTCACTTATTCCTATTATCAAATAAACAAGCCCTCGTATTTGGCAACTCTGAATCCAACTCTCTTGTGTCGTTAGCGTTTGGGGTCGGTGTCAAACCATAACATTACGAACCAACCATGACGACCCCAGCCGACACAGAGGGGGTCAGAACCGCACTTGCAATTCAAGTCGAGTTGACCAGGGATCACGGTCTCCAACTTGAGCGGGCTGCGGTGCAGAACCTCAGGGACCAGGTCCTGCCTATGCAGGGTTCAATGGCCGCTATGGCGGGACAACAGTCCGAGATTCTCGCCCAGCTTAACTCGCTGGGCGACGCCGTTAATACTTTTCATCTCTCACACCCTTCAGGAACATTCCCCGCAGCCCCAGCAGATCTCGCACCTCGGGAACCCCTTCTCTCCGTCCCACGGCTGTTCGACGGTAATCCCGAGGAATGTGCCACATTCATCATGCAATGTGAGTTGGTTTTCCGTCATCAACCAAGCCGTTTTTCTGCTCAGGGGTCCCGAGTGGCTTATATAACCAACCTACTTTCAGGCCATGCTGCCCAGTGGGTCACTTCCTCCTGGGCAATGGAAGCAGATTTTTTGTTCTCCTACCCAGACTTCGTGGCGGAGCTCCGCAGAGTGTTCCACCATCCAGCCCGAGGTCTGGACCCTGGAGCCCGGTTGGGGACCTTCCGACAAGGGAGCAGCAGGGTGACGGACTATGTCATGGAGTTTCGACTGGCGGCGGTGGAGAGTGGATGGAACGAACCTGCTCTTCGCCTAACCTTCATAAGGGGGCTCAGTGACGCAGTCCGGGACCAGCTCGCTACCAGGGAGGTGCCCGACTCCCTCGAGGAGCTTTTTAGCCTTGTCATCCGTATTGACGGACGCCTCCTGGAGAGAAGGCGCGAGAGGACCCGACTGTCACCTCCTGAAACACCCCGGACTCCTGGACGCCCCGTCCCCAACACTACTGATGGTAACAGGCTTCCCCGTCCGGTGCGCGAGGAGGAACCCATGCAGCTGGGACGCTCTCATCTGAGCCAGGCGGAGCGTCAGGCAAGGCTCAGGTCCGGTCTCTGCCTCTACTGCGGAGGTGCGGGACACCGTATCGCCGACTGCCCTATCCGGCCAAAAGATCGGGCTCACCAAGACCCCGGGAGATCCTGGTGAGCCGTTTTTCCCATTCCCAGCGCCGCGCACCACCTGACCATCTGTTGAGCGTCACCCTGGCCTGGGGGGACCAACGTGCCACGGTGGAGGCCCTCATCGACTCTGGGGCAGACGAGAACTTCCTCGACTTCGAGTTTGCCACCCAAGCCAACATACCTCTTGAGGCCCTTGTGAGGCCCTTGGAGATCTTTTCGTTGGACCAACACCGCCTGGCCGACATCTCTCAACGGACCGGCCCAGTCTTGCTGACCATTGCTGGGAACCACGTAGAGAGGATCCAGTTCCTCATTACCCAATCCCCCCTTGTCCCGGTGGTCCTGGGTAGGCCCTGGCTCGCGCTGCACGAGCCCCACATCGCCTGGGCCTCCGGTACCATCAGGGGCTGGAGCTCCTCCTGTCACGCCCGCTGTCTACAGGCGGCGTCTTGTCCCCCGCCCCGGAGACCGGCTGGTGAGTTGCCCCCGGATCCCTCGTCCATTCCTCCCGAGTACCACGACCTCATGGAGGTATTCAGTAAGACCAGGGCTCAGTCCCTTCCACCTCACCGCCCCTATGACTGCGCCATCGACCTCCGCCAAGGGGCTCCCCTTCCCGGCAGCCGCCTCTACAGTCTGACTGTCCCGGAGAAGAAGGCGATGGATCTCTACATCTCTGAGTCATTGGAAGCAGGACTCATTCGGCCTTCCTCCTCCCCGGTGGCGGCCGGGTTCTTCTTTGTTGGTAAGAAGGATGGGGACCTGCGACCCTGCATCGACTATCGTCAGCTCAACGAGATCACCATCAAGAATAAATACCCCCTACCTCTCATGAGCTCCACCTTCGAGCCACTGACCCAGGCCTCGTTCTTCACCAAGCTGGATCTCCGAAGTGCCTATCATCTTGTCCGTATCCGTGAGGGCGATGAATGGAAGACCGCCTTCAAGACCCCCAGGGGCCACTATGAGTACCTTGTGATGCCGTTCGGCCTCACCAACGCCCCGGCGGTATTCCAGGCACTCATGAACGATGTCCTCCGTGACATGCTGGAGGTGTTCGTGGTGGTGTACCTGGACGACATTCTTATCTTTTCCAGGACCCTCGAGGAACACATCCTGCATGTCCGCCGGGTGCTGGAGCGCCTCCTCCACAATCGGCTCTTCGTCAAGGCGGAGAAGTGCCGTTTCCACTCCAACTCCGTCGACTACCTGGGCTTCATCGTGGAGAAGGGCTTGACCCGAGCGGATCCTCGCAAGATCCAGGCTGTGGAGGATTGGCCGGAACCCACCACCCGGAAGGAGCTACAGAGTTTCCTCGGGTTCGCAAACTTCTACCGAAGGTTCATCCGGAACTACAGCCAAGTGGCGGAGCCTCTTACCAAGCTGACCTCCCCCGCTCTGCCGTTCGACTGGTCCCCAGTGGCACGCGCTGCGTTCCGCTCCCTCAAGAGAAGGTTCACTTCCGCTCCTATCCTGCTCCACCCTGACCCCAAGAGACAGTTCATCGTGGAGGTGGACGCTTCGGATTCTGGCCTGGGCGCTGTCCTATCTCAGCGTTCTCCTTCCGACCAGAAGGTACATCCTTGCGCCTTCTACTCGCGTCGCTTCCTCCCCGCCGAGAGGAACTACGACACCGGCAATCGGGAGCTACTGGCGGTCGTGGCTGCTCTGGAGGAGTGGCGTCATTGGCTAGAGGGTGCCGAGGAGCCTTTTACCATCTGGACGGACCACAAGAACCTAACGTTCATCCGCGCTTCCAGGCGCCTCAACGGTCGGCAGGCGAGATGGGCCAGTTTCCTCAGTCGGTTCGACTTCTCGCTGACCTTCCGCCCCGGTTCCCGCAACACGAAGGCCGACTCCCTGTCCCGGATGCACTCCAAGGGGGCTCCACCCTCTGAGGACCCATCTCCCATCATCCCGGAGGCCCGAGTGGTTGGAGCCATCACCTTGGGCATCGAGGGTGTGGTGAGGCGTGCCCTACGCTTCCAACGTGCCCCAAGCAACGTCCCTAGGAGCCGTCTCTTCGTCCCTGACTCTGTCCGGTCCCAGGTACTGCTGTGGGGCCATACCAGCCGGTTCGCCTGCCACCCAGGCGTCCATCGCACGTTCTCCTTCCTGGCTCGTCGTTTCTGGTGGCCCACCATGCGGAACGACGTCAAGGAGTTCGTTTTGGCCTGCGCGGTCTGTGCCCGCAGCAAGGCCTCTCACCAGGCACCCTCCGGGCTCTTGCAGCCACTTCCCGTTCCAAGCCGTCCGTGGTCCCATGTGGCGCTCGACTTCGTCACTGGTCTACCCTCCTCCCAGGGGAACACCTGCCTTCTGACCGTGGTGGATCGATTCAGCAAGGGGGTCCACCTCGTGGCCCTCTCCAAGCTTCCCTCAGCAGCCGAGACGGCGGACCTCCTGACGCACCACGTGTTCCGCCTTCACGGCTTTCCCCAGGACATCGTCTCTGACCGGGGGCCCCAGTTCACCTCCCAGGTATGGCGGGCTTTCTGCAAGGGATTGGGGGCAACGGTCAGTCTCTCCTCTGGCTACCATCCCCAGACAAACGGGCAGACGGAGAGGATGAACCAGAGCGTGGAGTCTGCTCTTCGGTGTGTGGCAGCCGAGAGGCCGGCATCCTGGAGTCGTTTCCTTCCCTGGGTTGAATACTCGATCAACTCAATGGTCAGTTCCGCCACCGGCCTCTCCCCTTTTGAGGCCTCCCTGGGCTACCAGCCCCCTCTTTTTCCCGCACTGGAGACGGAAGTGGCAGTTCCCTCCGTGCAGGTCCACCTCGACCGCTGCCGTCGCGTTTGGGAGATCACCAGGACCGCGCTGCTCCGGACATCTGAGCGCGCCTGTCGTGGTGCCGACCGGCGCCGGGTTCCCGCGCCGACTTACCGCCCTGGGCAGAGGGTGTGGCTCTCCGCGAAGGACCTCCCGCTACGGTCCTCGGCCAAGAAGCTCAACCCTCGCTTCGTCGGTCCTTTCGAGGTCCTGAAGGTACTCAGTCCGGCGGCCCTGCGCCTGAAGCTTCCTGCATCCATGCACATCCACCCCGTGTTCCATGTCTCCCGGGTTAAGCCCGTCTCCCTCAGTCCCCTTATGCCTCCGGCTCCTGATCCACCGCCTCCTGTGCTAGTGGATGGTCACCCCCAGTGGCAGGTCCGCCGGTTGATGGGCGTTCGTCGGCGGGGCCGGGGATTCCAATACCTGGTGGACTGGGAGGGTTACGGCCCTGAGGAGCGTAGCTGGGTCTCCCGGCAGCTCATCGTGGATCCCGGCTTGATCACCGACTTCCATCGGGCCCATCCTGACGAGCCGGGTCGGCCTGGTCGCCGGGCGGCTCCCGTGGAGGGGGGGGTACTGTGAGGTTTCTGTCCTTGCCTTCTCACTCGTTCTGTTCCTTTAACCACCCTCGCTTTGTTTTCATTCATTTTTTCTGTCAAGTATTTCAATTCCCTCGTTCACACGTTTCTCCCCGCTGACGTCATCTGAGACGTCGCTGATTGGTTCCCTCACTTCCCCACGCTTTTCAATCACATTCCCCAGCTGTCACTGCCTTTCAATCAATCGATCCCTCATTATTTATACCCCGTTTTCCCCACCCTAAGTTGTTGGTTCGTCTTGATTTGTCGCTGGATGTTTTTCCCCGTTGCTTCTGTTTCACTGTGCTATTCTCCAGGAATTCCTAGAAGCCTTCGCTTGGATACCTGCTCCGTGGCGCGCGCTCGCCTCCACTGTTGTTCCTGTTCCTTTACGCAGCTCGTCTGGGTGAGTTTTTCTAGATTGACTGTCTTGACCTATTTCCGATTTTCGTGTGTAAACCTTTACACTGAAGTCTACCACCTTTTTGTCAGACAGTCACTCACCCAGCCATTATCGTTTTTGCTCTTTCCTTTTTGGAATAATATTTTGGGGATCTTCCACCTCCCACTGTGTATTGACACGAAGATATTATTTCACATTTGGACTGTGTTTGGATTTTTGCTCACTGTGTATTTACACGAAGATATTGTTTCACATTTGGACTGTGTTTGGATTTTTGCTCACTGTGTGTTTACACGAAGATAGTATTTCACATTTGGACGGTGTTTGGATTTTTGCTCACTGTGTGTTTACATGAGGATTTCACTTGGGCTGTTTTTGGAATATTGCACATCACTGTGTTGTTTAACACGAAGAATATAACACCCTGTCCTCCAGCTCGTTTCAAGTCTGCTCTGTCACTGACCCGTTCCCTCTCTCCCTCTCTCGGTCTTGCACAACATCTGAGAGGTCCGCCGTGAGAGTCTGCAGAGCGGTACAGAGATCTGCTCCTGCTTCCCAAGACTACCCTACCGGGAGAAGCTGCAGAGCAGCAGAACTTTGCCCCTTGTTCATTGTACCTGTTCTTGTTGACCTGCTTTCCCTGTTTCACTTATTCCTATTATCAAATAAACAAGCCCTCGTATTTGGCAACTCTGAATCCAACTCTCTTGTGTCGTTAGCGTTTGGGGTCGGTGTCAAACCATAACAGATACTAATGATTAGTAATGGTAATATCAAGTTGGTTGGTCACTACCATCACAAATGATGGAAATACCATACCAGATAAGTTTGTTTTATACCATGATATATATATTCTTTTTTGCATGATACTTTAAAAAAGAAATTTGCATGATACTTTTTTTGGAAATACCATGATACTTTTTTGTTAGGGATTTGCGGCACCCCCAGGAGCACCGTTCCCTAACGTTTTATTTCCGCTCCAAACACACCGTTACAAACGTTTTATTTCCGCTCCAAACACACCGTTACAAACGTTTTATTTCCGCCACAAACTCACCGTTCCCTAACATTTTATTTCTGCTCCAAACACATCGTTCTCTAACATAATACTGACCCTGAATCTATCTATTGACATAATTCCACCTCCGACAGCATTAAGTAGCTGTCAGAAGAAGTGAAGAGGAGGGAGGGGCGTGCTTACGGTTCCTTTGAGCGTGTCCACATCACAGGTCAGTGACTGGACCTGGCGCCGGTACTCGTTGGCCTCCTGCTTGGCCTGGCGTATGGCCTCGTTGTTGCGCTGCTGCTGGTCTGCCAGGTCGGCGAACTGGGAGAGAAGGAAGAGGAAGCGTTGGAGGAGAAAGAAAGATGGGGGTCGGGGGGGAAGGAAGAGAATGATACACATTATTGTCGATTCGACACCAAAGCTCAAAACCAGTGATCAAAACCAGCTACTGTGTCTGTTCTGCGTGTTTGTGACAGGTAAACATGCAGGAACATGGTGTGGTAGATTGTATTTATATTGTATGTTCTTGTAATGTTTTTATTAATTGCCCTGTTCTTTTTTGTTTTTAAACTTGTGTAGCACTCTGTGCATTCGTGCTGGGAAGGGTGCTATAGAAATAAAGGTGTACTTACTTACAACTTAAGTAACACACGCTCACTGTATCCACTGTATCATGTCCTCACTGTATCACTGTATCACACCTTCACTGTGTCATGTCCTCACTGTATCACTGTATCACACCCTCACTGTATCATGTCCTCACTGTATCACTGTATCACACCCTCACTGTATCATGTCCTCACTGTATCACTGTATCACACCTTCACTGTGTCATGTCCTCACTGTATCACTGTATCACACCCTCACTGTATCATGTCCTCACTGTATCACTGTATCACACCCTCACTGTATCATGTCCTCACTGTATCATGTCCTCACTGTATCATGTCCTCACTGTATCATGTCCTCACTGTATCATGTCCTCATTGTACCATGTCCTCATTGTATCATGTCCTCACTGTATCATGTCCTCACTGTATCATGTCCTCACTGTATCATGTCCTCACTGTATCATGTCCTCACTGTATCACTGTATCATGTCCTCACTGTATCACACCCTCACTGTATCACTGTATCATGTCCTCACTGTATCATGTCCTCACTGTATCACACCCTCACTGTATCATGTCCTCACTGTATCACTGTATAATTTCCCTCTTTTTCTTCCATCCTGTCACCGGCTCTGACCACATACTTTCCAACGATCAATAGGCTTTTAAATTGGCCATAACGTGATCTGCTCACTGACCCTGACTATTAATGTATTGTATATGCATGTGGATTAATGTGTGTGTGTGTGTGTGTGTGTGTGTGTGTGTGTGTGTGTGTGTGTGTGTGTGTGTGTGTGTGTGTGTGTGTGTGTGTGTGTGTGCGTGCATGTTTGCTCTCCAGTGAATCTAATCAGCTCTCCTGGTCCCATCTGTCCCTAACATAATGTAATCCTAAGGGACAGGCAGGAGAGACAGCCTGCTGGATACTTCTATCTATACCCTGGTCCCTAGACGCGTATCCCTCTCACAGTCGCACACACACACACAGTCGCACACACACACATAGTCGCACACACACCCACACACACACACACACACACACACATACACACACACACACACACACACACACACACACACACACACACACACACACACACACACACACACACACACACACACACACACACACACACACACACACACACACACACACACACACACACACACACACACACACACACACCTCTTATTTAACTATGTGAAAAGAGTTGTGTGGCCCACAAGACATAGCATGAATACGTAAAAAAAGAATTATATATATATATTATATATAGACCCCTTTCACTGTAAATATTTTATTGTGGCATAGCAGGGAAAACACAGGTTGTAACTAATAACATTAATTAGGGGTCTGTTCACTTTAGGTGTGTCTGAGCCATTCCAGTGAGCCAGCTTGCACAATACCAGGGCCCTGGCTCTGCCACACTTCATCTTATTAGTTACAGCTGTGTTTACCCTGCTATGACACATCAAAATGGCTGCTGTGAAAAAGGGTCCGTCATGCTAGTGTCGTGGACAACATTGACAGTGGCATTCCATTTCCCAGCTAGTTTATATAAGCATAAATTCCCAACGTTAAAACCGTTTACATTCCAAAATGTCACACGTATGATGCGACCTGACATGACCTCATACTGCTTGTATTCCTCACCTTGGACTTGTACCAGTCCTCAGAATCGTGGAGGTTCTTGTTGGCCATGGTCTCGTACTGCATCCGGACGTCCCGCAGGGCGGAGGTCAGGTCGGGCTTGGCCACGTCCATCTCTATCTGAACATGTTGCTCCTGGATATGAGCCTGGAGCTCAACCATCTCCTACACACACATGGATGGAGAGAGAGAGAGAGAGAGAGAGAGAGAGAGAGAGAGAGAGAGAGAGAGAGAGAGAGAGAGAGAGAGAGAGAGAGAGAGAGAGAGAGAGAGAGAGAGAGAGAGAGAGAGAGAGAGAGAGAGAGAGAGAGAGAGAGAGAGAGAGAGAGAGAGAGAGAGAGAGAGAGAGAGAGAGAGAGAGAGAGAGAGAGAGAGAGAGAGAGAAACATCTTCAAAGAAGCTGTCGGAGTGCAGTACCCTGAATGCCCATAATACCGCTTTGCCCTTTGAGGTCAAGGTCACAGATGTGTATGTATGCCTGTATGGTATATGGTTCCTCTATCTAGACCAGTGGTCACCAACCTTTTTAAGCCCAAGATCACTTTTTTTTTGGTGAAGGCAAGATCTACATATTGAAGTGTTGAGAGAAAAAAACAGCCAAGATTGTACTTTAAACTAAATTACTTTTATTTGCCTGTATTCTAATTACATGCAATGCTTTGGTCCAACATTAAAACGTCAAAGTAGAACTATTATGTACTTTCTCAGTCAGTGCTAAGTGCAGTCATCTTATGCAGCATCACTTATCACATCAAAACAAAAGTAGAACTGTAATGTGGACTTTCTCATATTATTAACATTGACAAACATATTTACAATTAGCATTTTATAAAGTAGAACTGTAATGTCTACTTTCTCAGTCAGTGCTAAGTGCAGTCAGTGCTAAGTGCAGCATCACGTTTCACATCAGAACAAAAGTAGAACTGTAATGTGGATTTTCTCATATTATTAACATTGACAAACATATTTACAATTAGCATTTTATAAAGTAGAACTGTAATGTGTACTTTCTCAGTCAGTGCTAAGTGCAGCATCACTTTTCACATCAAAACAAAAGTAGAACTAATGTTTACTTTCTCAGTCAGTGCTAAGTGCAGTCAGTGCTAAGTGCAGCATCACGTTTCACATCAGAACAAAAGTAGAACTGTAATGTGGATTTTCTCATATTATTAACATTGACAAACATATTTACAATTAGCATTTTATAAAGTAGAACTGTAATGTGTACTTTCTCAGTCAGTGCTAAGTGCAGCATCACTTTTCACATCAAAACAAAAGTAGAACTAATGTTTACTTTCTCAGTCAGTGCTAAGTGCAGTCAGTGCTAAGTGCAGTCAGTGCTAAGTGCAGTCAGTGCTAAGTGCAGTCAGTGCTAAGTGCAGCATCACGTTTCACATCAGAACAAAAGTAGAACTGTAATGTGGATTTTCTCATATTATTAACATTGACAAACATATTTACAATTAGCATTTTATAAAGTAGAACTGTAATGTGTACTTTCTCAGTCAGTGCTAAGTGCAGCATCACTTTTCACATCAAAACAAAAGTAGAACTAATGTTTACTTTCTCAGTCAGTGCTAAGTGCAGTCAGTGCTAAGTGCAGCATCATTTTCACATCAAAACAAAAGTAGAACTAATGTTTACTTTCTCAGTCAGTGCTAAGTGCAGTCAGTGCTAAGTGCAGCATCATTTTCACATCAAAACAAAAGTAGAACTGTATGTGTACTTTCTCAGTCAGTGCTAAGTGCAGCATCACTTTTCACATCAAAACAAAAGTAGAACTGTAATGTGGACTCTCAGGGTAAGATCTAAAAAAGATATATATATTTTTTTTATAATTTTCATGGAAAGATCTACAGGGACAGTCTCAAAGATCGACCAGTCGATCAAGATCGACGGGTTGGTGACCACTGATCGACAATATACATGTTTCTCTGCAACATAACAGAGATGCGGTGTGGAGCAATGGGCAGAAAGCTACGGTAAACAGTAGACAAACAGGTGAAAGGATTTGCTGTGCAGTAACTTATACAAATCTGTGAGTGCTCTGGAACCAAGGAGGAGGGGTCTAGTAATTACCTGCTCATCGTCGCTGTAGAACTAATTATCACGGCAATCAGCGCAGTCTGAGCCAATCAAGACACCAATACCAAAAGTGTACCTCTCCCATAATGCTTTCCTTTTAAAGACTTATTAACCTGATTGTCCAACATTATGCATGTACAGGATTTAGAAACAGAACGTTGAACTGATTTTGACAATCCTGCATTAGCTATGACTTATCAATGCTATTCATTGGCGCCATGGCTGCATGCGCACCTAGTGATGTTGATAGACTCATGTCTACAGAAACATCCTTGCTTTTTTACTCCACTACATTTATCTGAACTCAGCGGTTACTCATTTGAAAGATATTTTGCATACGAAACATGTGATGAGTTGATGAAAAGGACGTTTGGAAGTTCAAGCCTGTTAACGTTAAAGGACCACACCAGTCTTTTTGTGGGTTCCAAGTCATTCTTGCCTTGATACAAAAATCACTGTGCCATTATTTTTTCACAATCTTTAACTGTTACTGAAGAATATTGTGGTAATTGGCATCCAGTGTATCTGAAGATGTGTTTTAAACACCACATAAACCCACGAAAGTCACAACATCTGAATAAAATGGAAGATAAATGCACATCAGATGATAGAATAGCAGATGTGGTGGTGGCTTTCATGGGTTCATGTATAGTGTTTATTTTATTCAAGTGGTGAATCGGCAGAAAATAACTTCTACTTAAACTTCTGGTAAAAAATTATGAAAAAGAAACGGCACGGTGATTTTTGCATCACGGCTGACTTGGAACCCACGTGTCAAAAACACTGGCGTGGTCCTCGAAGAGGAAATCACCAGGCAGCATAACACTCCAAACACTCTCTTACTATAGAGAGAGTGTACTTTTACTGTATGGAACACTTTCATTACGATCAGGGTATTTCTACTCTTACTGAAGTGAAGGTAGTGCGTATCGCTCAGTGGACAGACAGTCCCTATATGAAAGTATTTTATATATCAGCTTTACACGTTCAAGTTCAGCCTTCTTTAGCAGACCACAGAGTTGCTCTCGCCTTCAAGCCCGTTCCACGTGTCGCTGCTTATCCACTCCACCGATAATCCCCTGCTTCCTCTGAGCATGTCTAGTAATCTCCATGGCGACGACCCCGAGGCCATGGTCTACTCAGGTTCTGCTGACTGGGGCTCGTAGAGAGCATCCCTCCTCACTGTGATTCGTTTGGTATGGTCGCCCACGAGTCGACCAAACTCCAATGGATTTAGTCGTCTAAACTGTTTATTCCAGCTAAATTGTGAAATATATTTCTTTATTTCTTTAAATCTTTATCTCTCACTATTATAGTATTTTTGTCGCCAAATAAAAGCAGTTGTTATTATTTGTTTTAAGTTTTTTTAAAGTTTGTTTTACGTTTTTTTAAAGTTGGAAATACGGTACATAAACCTGTAAATTGTAAAGGAACACGCCAACATTTTGGGAAATTAGCTTACCGTCTATCTGGCTGCATGTTAGCCTAGCTTAGCACAATGAATGGAAGCGGACATGACCGGTTAGCCTAGGCATTGTCCAACTAACACCTCTCCCGAAGGCTAACCGGTCATGGCCGCTTCCATTGATTGTGCTAAGCTAGGCTAACATGCAGCCAGATAGCTTTCTACTGAACGCACAGAGAGGAAACTGGTATCTATCCTCTTGTCTCTCTCTGGAGAAGACGGTAAGCTAATTTCCCCAAATGTTGGTGTGTTCTTTTAAGCAAAGGTACCTGAGTAATTTAGTGACGTTCAACCCCTCTACAGAAAACATACAGTACAGGGCAACTTTATGGAGGCAACTTTACATGCTTTTGTGTGTGTGACGGCTAGCACAAACACAATAATAATATACCTACAAAGTATAGAATGAGGACCAAGGGGAAATATGGGGGAGAGCCGGAGTCCGCTGCTGCTGCAATTACGTACCCAGAGGGAGAGTCGGTATTATGGCACTGTATTAGGTAGCCATGACCAGAGGATTATACTTTTAGTGTATCCTGATGGAAGCTAGAAATAACCAAGGTTCACAATCACAATTTTAAACACTGTATTTTAAGAGTTACTATAGTCGCAGAATTTGTCCTCTTCGCGAAGTCCTGTGTTACAAAGCAATTCAATCTTTGAAATTAATACTGTGGGAGATAAGACTGCCTTCCCCCTCTCTTTGATGATCTCCCTCCCCCCATCCTTCCTTCCTACCCCCATCCCTCCCCCCTTTCCTTCCTACCCCCCTTCGCCACCTTTCCATATGTCCCCAAAGATGTCACACCCCTATGTTCGTGTATTCCTGTGACCCCCACCCTTTCCAGTTTGTATGTATAAAGATGTTCCAAGATCCAGTGAGGTGGTCTCTCTTCCCGTGGTGTCTTAGCTAAACACTTCGTTGAGAGTCATCCAGCCTAACTCTTACTATTTTGTATTGATACTTTGATTGAGTTAATAAAACCGTATTAACCAGGTCTCTTTTGACTGAGTAAGTTATTCAGCTTCCTCTAATTCAACGACCCAAACCCTTAGGGACAGCTAATGTTTTGAAAGCGCTTCAAATGGACCCTTCTGCTATTTGTAAAAACGCTGACGACATTATGAGATGCGTCACACGTGCACAATTTGGTTTGGGAAGTCTGCAGGGACGGTCTCCGGGTGAAACAGACGTCTCTGTGCACACTGATCCAGAGTGTCACTCATCCAGAGTGTCACTCAACCAGAGTGTCACTCATCCAGAGTGTCACTCATCCAGAGTGTCACTCAACCAGAGTGTCACTCATCCAGAGTGTCACTCATCCAGAGTGTCACTCAACCAGAGTGTCACTCATCCAGAGTGTCACTCAACCAGAGTGTCACTCAACCAGAGTGTCACTCATCCAGAGTGTCACTCATCCAGAGTGTCACTCATCCAGAGTGTCACTCAACCAGAGTGTCACTCATCCAGAGTGTCACTCAACCAGAGTGTCACTCAACCAGAGTGTCACTCATCCAGAGTGTCACTCATCCAGAGTGTCACTGCAGTCCCTCCCCCAAAAGAAATTGCGCGCGGAGGTTTTGCCTACGATGACATTGACTAGACTAGAGCCAAAGGGGCCTCATACTGTGTTGCTGTTGGAATTCAAAACAAAAGCAAAAGCATGCTAATCAAATATCTCAGGAAGTAAAACCTCCTAAGCTGTGGAACGGAAGGTTATCAAAATCACAGCTGTGATGTCAGTGACCACGACGTACAGTACTCCACATCTTTTGATGTGTTGTGGCGTGTGTGGTATAGCTGGAGGTGTGAGAGACGAGGCTTGTTGAAGGCGTGTGTGTGGTGTGTGTGGTATAGCTGGAGGTGTGAGAGACGAGGCTTGTTGAAGGCGTGTGTGTGGTGTGTGTGGTATAGCTGGAGGTGTGAGAGACGAGGCTTGTTGAAGGCGTGTGTGTGGTGTGTGTGGTATAGCTGGAGGTGTGAGAGACGAGGCTTGTTGTTGAAGGTCACTACTTACTTCGTCGTGGAGCTTCCTGAGGAAGATGATCTCCTCCTGAAGAGACTCCACCTTCCTCTCCAGGTCCAGACGGGCCAGAGAGGCGTTATCCACGTCCTGCAACACACACACACACACACACACACACACACACACACACACACACACACACACGCACATGCACACACACACACGCACACGCACACACGC
This sequence comes from Notolepis coatsorum, assembly GCF_963971535.1. Lineage (NCBI taxonomy): Eukaryota > Metazoa > Chordata > Actinopteri > Aulopiformes > Paralepididae > Notolepis > Notolepis coatsorum. The sequence goes on along the minus strand of NC_140176.1, from coordinate 25,864,489 downwards.
ACACGCACACGCACACGCACACGCACACACGCACACGCACACACACACACGCACGCACACACACGCACACACACACACACACACACACACACACACACACACACACACACATTTAGGCAACATGTACCTTTTTCAGTCACAAGTCACAATGGCTTATTTTCATATACGTTGTTTTTGTTGTTGTTGTTGTAAAAATGTGGTTCGGTGACACTTGGTATTCTACAGAGGAAAACTGGCTTAATGTTAGCAGAAGAGAAATAGTGAAGGTACAATGCCACCCTTCTCCTCTTCCAAACAGTGAGACAAGATGTGTCTAAAGATCAATGTACTGTAAGTGAAAATGATAAGAGAAAGCTCATTATTGGCGGCTGGGTGGCGCAGCGGACATTGCGCACGTCACCAACGCAAGAGACACCGGGTTCGAATCCGGCTGTCGGCGTGGCCTCCGGCTTGGGCCGGCCGTCATACTAACTCAATTGGCAGAGTTAGCGGGTGGGAAGTCGAAGGGTGGTAGTCTGGTCGTTGTGAACAGCGACTCCTACAGGTCGGTTGGGGACGCCTGCACAGAAAAGTCAGGAAAATGGCGGGGGCAGTGTGAGCCTCCTACACGTTACTCCTCGCCCAAATGAGAGTCCGCGCTGGCAGGTGAAAAGATGTGACAGGCTGCCTCCACATGTATCGGAGGGGACATGTGATGCAAGGCTTCTATCCTCCCTACAATCGGCCAGTGGGGGGCATATGCGAGCAACGATCAGGACAGGGGAGGGAGAATTGGTACGAGAGGTAAATTGGGATGGGGAGAAAAATCACAGAAAAAGGAGGAGAACAATTATTGTGTGATACATATGGACAGAGCAGCGGGTGAGTTTTTTCAATTCCTCAGAACTCTATCTTGGAACTCTACCAGTGGCTATTGCGACACAAAATCATTACAATGTTCAGTGCTAAAAACGTCCTATCACGCAGGTGCGATCACATGCCTCAAAGGCTTCAAATAAGCACTTGCTATAGCCACGTTGAAAGCCTCAGATATAAACACTGCCCATTAGAGCAAATTTCTAAATCCTTAGTCCCTAGTGTATATGCTGACATCAAGGCCCCCTCCAAAGCTTATTCAGACAGACCAGTGTGCTTCCTGTGTGATTACTGCCCCCAGGCAACGGCAGACACAGGAAGGAAGGGAACCAGAGTAGATAGAAGTGGCTTAATCTGTCACACTCAAGCTGTAGAAGCGTCCTGTATCAAAGAGGACAGAAAACGTAGAGGTAGACGTAGAGAGGTAGATGTAGAGATGACTAGACACTACTATCAGATGTACTGTACACTACTGTACACTACTATCAGATGTAAAAAATGCCAGATGGTATCATCAATCACGTCAAATGACAGTGGATGACGTCAAACTATGTTTCTAATTTGTAGTGCTAAAGGTTGCAGTGACATGACTTGAAAGGTAGAATCTGTAATGCCGTCAAACGGTGACCTCTTGGCAAAAGAGACGTGGTTGGTGCTGCACTTTGTTTACATTTTGTTTAGTTTTGGTCTGACGTGTAGAGTGGAGTGGGGATAGGGGATGAGGGGTAGGTATTGCTGGCCACACCTCAGGCTCATATATTCTAAATGGCATTCTGAACCAAAAGCAATGGACATCACCACTGACAAAACTATTGTAGTCGAGGACTGGTCTTAAAGATCCCCTCTACATGTAATTTAAACCCTTAAAAAATGTCCATAATGAATAAAATAATTTATAAGTGTGTTTTTTTTCCACCAACTTGTTCAATAAACTACTGAAAATTTCTTAGCAGCATCTCTACAGCTTTACCCTCATTGAGAATGTAAGGATCTATCAATATGCAAATTGGCAATAAGCACCCATTAATATCAACAACACAAAAGTCAACATCTACATTGACACGTGTACAGCTTTCTGTGTACGCTGAAGCTAAAGGTGTCAAGTTACCACATAATTGGCTTATGGGGGGTTTGACCCAATAGTAATGACATCACATAGTAACTCAGATGTCAGGGAAATTCAGAGATGCTCTCCCTTTCCAGGGGAAGAATGTGGAAAAAAAGTGCACTAGTGACAGCTTTTGCACCAATAACAATCTGTATCGTCAAAGTCACGCCTCCAAGAGGAGTTAACCATACAAAAAAAAATTGGTTTTCGAGTGGAATATCCTGTGCGATATCCTAAGTGGCTTTGAAATACTGTCACTCCTAACTAGCCAAACATGACTGTTTCAATCGAGAATGCTGATGAGCACTGGTTGAGAAAGCAATGTCATGGTAAATTAAGCAGTAGCTCGGGGTGGCCTGCTGTGGCCCCAGACTGCTGGCCTCTGCTCTCTGTCCCGTCTGCTCGGAGTCTGGTCCTCCTGCAGAACCCTCTGTGCCAGTCTGTCTGATGCCAACCAGGGGGCAGAGGTCAACACACACACACACACTTTATTTATAATAAAATGATGACCTAATGATAAGGTTGAGCGCTCAATGAAGAAAAACCCAATTCCATTGCCAAAAGCCTTTAAGCCCATATAACACATTTATCAAATTCATGTTAACTGTCTCCCCTTCCTTCCTTGCATTCGCTCTCTAGGCCATTCGCTCTGGATGTGAGTATAAAATTAAGCAATAATATCAACCAATTTAAAAGCAGCTATAAACAACTACTTATGGACAAATATAAGAGAGAGGATGTGAGGTTTTGTCCGCTGCTCACCACCTTTCTCTGTCTTCTTTAAGCCTACTGTTAGGAATTCCCTACTCACTCTCTCTAGCCCCCACCCTCTCGTTCTTTACTCTCAGTGGCCACACCTGTTCGATTATCAATTACCTCTCGCACCTGTGGTGGCAGGCTAATTAGTTCCCCTGTGGGCTTTAAATACCAGGGCGCTTCCCCTCGTTTCGGCGTGGGGTCGTGTTGTATACTTGCCGAGTCATATTCTCTAAACATCTAGACTCTTTCGGGAGATCCTCTGTCTGCCTATGCTGTTTTATCTCCGGCGTGAGACGAGGTGCAAGCTTTGGCCACCTGTCGCCGTTTGCCTGGAGGGAGACATTGTACTGCGCTCTCTAATCCTCTACGGGAGGTATTCCAGTGTTCCACTCCAGACCAGCGCGCCAGATGCGCTCAAGCCTTCGTCTGCTGTCGCCGTAGCCTGTGGAGGAGACTGTTCTGCGCTCCCTGTAACTTCCACGGGAGGCACCCCAGCGTTCCACTGCAGACCCCAGCGCAGCTGTTCGTCCTGACGCACATCCAGACCAGCGCGCCAGATGCGCTCAAGCCTTCGTCTGCTGTCGCCGTAGCCTGTGGAGGAGACTGTTCTGCGCTCCCTGTAACTTCCACGGGAGGCACCCCAGCGTTCCACTGCAGACCCCAGCGCAGCTGTTCGTCCTGACGCACATCTAGACCAACGCGCATCTTCCGGACCCTCGGGCTTGGCACGCTCTCCAGTCACCAGCGCGCAACGCGCATCTGCAAGGGCTTGGCACGCTCTCCAGTCACCAGCGCGCAACGCGCATCTTCAAGGGCTTGGCACGCTCTCCAGTCTCCAGCGCGCAACGCGCATCTTCAAGGGCTTGGCACGCTCTCCAGTCTCCAGCGCGCAACGCGCATCTTCAAGGGCTTGGCACGCTCTCCAGTCTCCAGCGCGCAACGCGCATCTTCCAAAGATCCTCGTGCTTGGCACACTCCTCCTCGCAGACGCACCCCGATGCGTCTCTTTGTTCCGACGCGCACACCAAGGTGTGGCGCGCACTCTGTTCCTCGGCTCCGACAGCGGCTACCCGGTGGACGACACCCTCGCCACCGCCACTGTTCCGACGCGCACACCAAGGTGTGGCGCGCACTCTGTTCCTCGGCTCCGACAGCGGCTACCCGGTGGACGACACCCTCGCCACCGCCACTGTTCCAGCACTCTGTTCCTCGGCTCCGACAGCGGCTACCCGGTGGACGACACCCTCGCCACCGCCACTGTTCCGACGCGCACACCAAGGTGTGGCGCGCACTCTGTTCCTCGGCTCCGACAGCGGCTACCCGGTGGACGACACCCTCGCCACCGCCACTGTTCCAGCACTCTGTTCCTCGGCTCGGACAGCCAGCCACCCGGTGGCGATGCCCTCGCCCCGCTGCTGTCCCTGTACCTTTACGCATACGCCTGGGTGAGTTTTGATTGTGATGTCACTCACCCAGCGTAGTGCCCTTGCCCCCGTTCCCGCTGCTGTCCCTGTACCTTTACGCATACGCCTGGGTGAGTTTTGATTGTGATGTCACTCACTCAGCGTAGTGCCCTTGCCCCCGTTCCCGCTGCTGTCCCTGTACCTTTACGCATACGCCTGGGTGAGTTTTGATTGTGATGTCACTCACTCAGCGTAATGCCTCTTGCCCCCGTTCCCGCTGCTGTCCCTGTACCTTTACGCATACGCCTGGGTGAGTTTTGATTGTGATGTCACTCACTCAGCGTAATGCCTCTTGCCCCCGTTCCCGCTGCTGTCCCTGTACCTTTACGCATACGCCTGGGTGAGTTTTGATTGTGATGTCACTCACTCAGCGTAATGCCTCTTGCCCCCGTTCCCGCTGCTGTCCCTGTACCTTTACGCATACGCCTGGGTGAGTTTTGATTGTGATGTCACTCACTCAGCGTAATGCCTCTTGCCCCCGTTCCCGCTGCTGTCCCTGTACCTTTACGCATACGCCTGGGTGAGTTTTGATTGTGATGTCACTCACTCAGCGTAATGCCTCTTGCCCCCGTCTCGCTGCTGTTCCTGTACCATTACGCATACGCCTGGGTGAGTTTTGATTGTGATGTCACTCACCCAGCGTATTGCCTCCTTTAGTTCTCACTTAGTTATTAGTTTGGACATTTCATCTCCCACTCTGTTTTGTTCTCTCGTGGATATTATTTTGGACATTTCATCTCCCACTGTGTGTTTGTTCACACGAAGATAGTATTTACTTTGTTACTTAGTTATTTGGACTGTTCTGCATCTGCTCTGTTTGTTCCCTTTGAATATTAACCCTCTCCTCTGTTCTGCAGAGCGGCCCAGATGTTTTCCCACCAGTCCCCAGTTCCTCCCTGTCCCCAGCCCGCCTCCGCGGTCCTCTGTCCCCAGTTCCTCCCTGTTCCCCAGCCCGCCTCCGCGGGCCTCAGTCCCCTCTGTCCCTAGTCCTCTATCCCTAGCTCTCCTAGTCCCTAGTCCTCTCTCCCTAGTTCTCCTTGTCCCTAGTTTACCTAGTCTCTAGTTCCTCTGTCCCTAGGCGTTCCCTTAACCTTCCCTTAGGCATTCCCTTACTTTCCCATAGTGTTCCCTTTTCCTGCCCGCCTCTTAAAGGCACTTTACCTTCCCCTCTTGTGTTATTCCAGTGTTTTGTGTTTTCTCCCTTAAAGGGACAGTGCCCTTTTTCCCTGTTCTCAATAAATATCTGTTTCTTGGCAAACCACCATACCTGTCTTGTGTTGTGCGATTGGGGTCGGTTACAAACCATAACAGTACGACCCCAACCAAATCGACGACCCCAGCCAGCACAGACGGTGTATGTTGAGTTTGCCTTTTTTTTTTCTTGTTCCCTCTAGCTTCCTTGTTAGCCTGTTAGCTCCCCTGTTAGCTTGTTGGTCTCCCCGGTTAGCTCCCCTGTTTAGCTTGTTAGTCTCCCCGGTTAGCTCCCCTGTTAGCTTGTTAGTCTCCCCGTTTAGCTCCCCTCTTAGCCCTGTTTGACCCCCCTGCAGCTTGTTAGGCCTCTACTACCAGCATGGCCCTGTCTGCTAGCTTTGCCTCGGCGGCTAGCACAGCCTCTATGTTAATGCAGCCCTTACTGCTGGCATAGGCCCTGTAGCTAGCCATGCCCTGGCAGCTAACCCAGTCCCTCAGCAGAGCCCCAGTCTGCTAGCTTAGCCCCGGCTGCTAGCACAGCCTCTATGTTTATGCAGCCCTTGCTGCTGGCATGGGCCCTGTAGCTAGCCAGGCCCAAGCAGCTAACCCGGTCCCTCTGCATGGCCTCCACTTTTTTGTGTAGTTTATCCCACTGCTAGGACTGCCCTCTCAGCTAGCAAGGTCAGTTTATCTCCCACTGCTAGGACTGCCTTTTCAGCTAGCAAGGTCAGTTTTTCTCCCACTGCTAGGACTGCCTTTTCAGCTAGCAAGGTCAGTTTTCTCACACTGCTAGGACTGCCCTTCAGCTAGCAAGGTCAGTTTATCTCACACAGCTAGGACTGTCCTTCCAGCTAGCTTGTTCTCTCATGCTGGTCCAGCCCTGTCTGCCAGCCTAGCTCCGGCAGCTAGCGCAGCCTCTATGTTAATGTAGCAGTACAGCTAGCATAGGCCCTGTAGCTATCAGTGCCCTGGCAGCTACCCTTTCCCTCTGCTAGCCTGGCTCCGGCAGCTTGCGCAGCCTCTATGTTGATGTAGCAGTACAGCTAGCATAGGCCCTGTAGCTATCAGTGCCCTGGCAGCTAACCTTCCCTCTGCTAGCCCTTTCCCGGTGCTACCATGGTTACCCCTTTGCTACCCTGCTTGCCCCTCAGTTTCTCTAGACCCAGTCCCTCTAGACCCAGTCCCTCTAGACCAGTTCCTCTAGACCAGTTCCCCCGGTTGCCCCTCTGCTACCCTAGTTACCCCTCGGCGACCCTGTTTCTTTTGCTAGCCCCACTCTTGTGGTGGCTTCCCCTGCTGGCTTGGCCAGTACCTTTTGTTTTTGTCTTGTTTTGCCCCCTGCCACTCTGTCTGTATTTGTTTTGGGTCGCCAGGTGGCTCCCGTTGAGGGGGGGGGGTACTGTGAGGTTTTGTCCGCTGCTCACCACCTTTCTCTGTCTTCTTTAAGCCTACTGTTAGGAATTCCCTACTCACTCTCTCTAGCCCCCACCCTCTCGTTCTTTACTCTCAGTGGCCACACCTGTTCGATTATCAATTACCTCTCGCACCTGTGGTGGCAGGCTAATTAGTTCCCCTGTGGGCTTTAAATACCAGGGCGCTTCCCCTCGTTTCGGCGTGGGGTCGTGTTGTATACTTGCCGAGTCATATTCTCTAAACATCTAGACTCTTTCGGGAGATCCTCTGTCTGCCTATGCTGTTTTATCTCCGGCGTGAGACGAGGTGCAAGCTTTGGCCACCTGTCGCCGTTTGCCTGGAGGGAGACATTGTACTGCGCTCTCTAATCCTCTACGGGAGGTATTCCAGTGTTCCACTCCAGACCAGCGCGCCAGATGCGCTCAAGCCTTCGTCTGCTGTCGCCGTAGCCTGTGGAGGAGACTGTTCTGCGCTCCCTGTAACTTCCACGGGAGGCACCCCAGCGTTCCACTGCAGACCCCAGCGCAGCTGTTCGTCCTGACGCACATCCAGACCAGCGCGCCAGATGCGCTCAAGCCTTCGTCTGCTGTCGCCGTAGCCTGTGGAGGAGACTGTTCTGCGCTCCCTGTAACTTCCACGGGAGGCACCCCAGCGTTCCACTGCAGACCCCAGCGCAGCTGTTCGTCCTGACGCACATCTAGACCAACGCGCATCTTCCGGACCCTCGGGCTTGGCACGCTCTCCAGTCACCAGCGCGCAACGCGCATCTGCAAGGGCTTGGCACGCTCTCCAGTCACCAGCGCGCAACGCGCATCTTCAAGGGCTTGGCACGCTCTCCAGTCTCCAGCGCGCAACGCGCATCTTCAAGGGCTTGGCACGCTCTCCAGTCTCCAGCGCGCAACGCGCATCTTCAAGGGCTTGGCACGCTCTCCAGTCTCCAGCGCGCAACGCGCATCTTCCAAAGATCCTCGTGCTTGGCACACTCCTCCTCGCAGACGCACCCCGATGCGTCTCTTTGTTCCGACGCGCACACCAAGGTGTGGCGCGCACTCTGTTCCTCGGCTCCGACAGCGGCTACCCGGTGGACGACACCCTCGCCACCGCCACTGTTCCGACGCGCACACCAAGGTGTGGCGCGCACTCTGTTCCTCGGCTCCGACAGCGGCTACCCGGTGGACGACACCCTCGCCACCGCCACTGTTCCAGCACTCTGTTCCTCGGCTCCGACAGCGGCTACCCGGTGGACGACACCCTCGCCACCGCCACTGTTCCGACGCGCACACCAAGGTGTGGCGCGCACTCTGTTCCTCGGCTCCGACAGCGGCTACCCGGTGGACGACACCCTCGCCACCGCCACTGTTCCAGCACTCTGTTCCTCGGCTCGGACAGCCAGCCACCCGGTGGCGATGCCCTCGCCCCGCTGCTGTCCCTGTACCTTTACGCATACGCCTGGGTGAGTTTTGATTGTGATGTCACTCACCCAGCGTAGTGCCCTTGCCCCCGTTCCCGCTGCTGTCCCTGTACCTTTACGCATACGCCTGGGTGAGTTTTGATTGTGATGTCACTCACTCAGCGTAGTGCCCTTGCCCCCGTTCCCGCTGCTGTCCCTGTACCTTTACGCATACGCCTGGGTGAGTTTTGATTGTGATGTCACTCACTCAGCGTAATGCCTCTTGCCCCCGTTCCCGCTGCTGTCCCTGTACCTTTACGCATACGCCTGGGTGAGTTTTGATTGTGATGTCACTCACTCAGCGTAATGCCTCTTGCCCCCGTTCCCGCTGCTGTCCCTGTACCTTTACGCATACGCCTGGGTGAGTTTTGATTGTGATGTCACTCACTCAGCGTAATGCCTCTTGCCCCCGTTCCCGCTGCTGTCCCTGTACCTTTACGCATACGCCTGGGTGAGTTTTGATTGTGATGTCACTCACTCAGCGTAATGCCTCTTGCCCCCGTTCCCGCTGCTGTCCCTGTACCTTTACGCATACGCCTGGGTGAGTTTTGATTGTGATGTCACTCACTCAGCGTAATGCCTCTTGCCCCCGTCTCGCTGCTGTTCCTGTACCATTACGCATACGCCTGGGTGAGTTTTGATTGTGATGTCACTCACCCAGCGTATTGCCTCCTTTAGTTCTCACTTAGTTATTAGTTTGGACATTTCATCTCCCACTCTGTTTTGTTCTCTCGTGGATATTATTTTGGACATTTCATCTCCCACTGTGTGTTTGTTCACACGAAGATAGTATTTACTTTGTTACTTAGTTATTTGGACTGTTCTGCATCTGCTCTGTTTGTTCCCTTTGAATATTAACCCTCTCCTCTGTTCTGCAGAGCGGCCCAGATGTTTTCCCACCAGTCCCCAGTTCCTCCCTGTCCCCAGCCCGCCTCCGCGGTCCTCTGTCCCCAGTTCCTCCCTGTTCCCCAGCCCGCCTCCGCGGGCCTCAGTCCCCTCTGTCCCTAGTCCTCTATCCCTAGCTCTCCTAGTCCCTAGTCCTCTCTCCCTAGTTCTCCTTGTCCCTAGTTTACCTAGTCTCTAGTTCCTCTGTCCCTAGGCGTTCCCTTAACCTTCCCTTAGGCATTCCCTTACTTTCCCATAGTGTTCCCTTTTCCTGCCCGCCTCTTAAAGGCACTTTACCTTCCCCTCTTGTGTTATTCCAGTGTTTTGTGTTTTCTCCCTTAAAGGGACAGTGCCCTTTTTCCCTGTTCTCAATAAATATCTGTTTCTTGGCAAACCACCATACCTGTCTTGTGTTGTGCGATTGGGGTCGGTTACAAACCATAACAGAGGAGCTTGAGCAGTAATGTGACTGCCTAATATATATTTTTTCTCATTTGGATTTGTATAAAAACGGTATCATTATTTGTTATATTATTTTTATTTGTACTATAATGTAAAATATTGTAAGGAAGGGGCAGGGCTTGGTAATTTTTTTTTACTTCCCCCTGTTCCTTCTCGAACACTTATTGAACTTATTGACTATTTACCTTTTTTTCCTTTTTTTCTATGTTCGAGACAAATAAAAAATCAAATCAAATCAAATTTAACTCTATCTTTCTGCCAACAGCTCTCTTATCTGACCAGCAGGCTCTTTCCCCCTCCTCCTCTGTGACAGGGTTAATGATATCCTGCAAACTGTGGTTTTCTACACGCAGCTGGACTTCAACCAACTGACTTGACTGACTGACTCAACAAGTACTGATCAATGTGGGCCAACCCACTCCCTCTACCAAGTACTGATCAATGTGGGCCAACCCACACTCCTTCTACCAAGTACTGATCAATGTGGGCCAACCCACACTCCTTCTACCAAGTACTGATCAATGTGGCCAACCCACACTCCTTCTACCAAGTACTGATCAATGTGGGCCAACCCACTCCCTCTACCAAGTACTGATCAATGTGGGCCAACCCACACTCCCTCTACCAAGTACTGATCAATGTGGCCAACCCACACTCCCTCTACCAAGTACTGATCAATGTGGGCCAACCCACACTCCCTCTACCAAGTACTGATCAATGTGGCCAACCCACACTCCCTCTACCAAGTACTGATCAATGTGGGCCAACCCACACTCCCTCTACAAAGTACTGATCAATGTGGGCCAACCCACACTCCCTCTACCAAGTACTGATCAATGTGGGCCAACCCACACTCCCTCTACCAAGTACTGATCAATGTGGGCCAACCCCCACTCCCTCTACCAAGTACTGATCAATGTGGGCCAACCCACACTCCCTCTACCAAGTACTGATCAATGTGGCCAACCCACACTCCCTCTACAAAGTACTGATCAATGTGGGCCAACCCACACTCCCTCTACCAAGTACTGATCAATGTGGGCCAACCCCCACTCCCTCTACCAAGTACTGATCAATGTGGGCCAACCCCCACTCCCTCTACCAAGTACTGATCAATGTGGGCCAACCCACACTCCCTCTACCAAGTACTGATCAATGTGGGCCAACCCCCACTCCCTCTACCAAGTACTGATCAATGTGGGCCAACCCACACTCCCTCTACAAAGTACTGATCAATGTGGGCCAACCCACACTCCCTCTACCAAGTACTGATCAATGTGGGCCAACCCCCACTCCCTCTACCAAGTACTGATCAATGTGGGCCAACCCACACTCCCTCTACCAAGTACTGATCAATGTGGGCCAACCCCCACTCCCTCTACCAAGTACTGATCAATGTGGGCCAACCCACACTCCCTCTACCAAGTACTGATCAATGTGGGCCAACCCACACTCCCTCTACCAAGTACTGATCAATGTGGGCCAACCCACACTCCCTCTACCAAGTACTGATCAATGTGGGCCAACCCACACTCCCTCTACCAAGTACTGATCAATGTGGCCAACCCACACTGCCTCTACCAAGTACTGATCAATGTGGGCCAACCCACACTCCCTCTACCAAGTACTGATCAATGTGGGCCAACCCACACTCCCTCTACCAAGTACTGATCAATGTGGGCCAACCCACACTCCCTCTACCAAGTACTGATCAATGTGGGCCAACCCCCACTCCCTCTACCAAGTACTGATCAATGTGGGCCAACCCCCACTCCCTCTACCAAGTACTGATCAATGTGGGCCAACCCCCACTCCCTCTACCAAGTACTGATCAATGTGGCCAACCCACACTCCCTCTACCAATGACTTCTTCCATCCCTCATGTATTTTAAGTGCTTGTTACTTTCTGCCACAAGGACAGATCTTTCCCTCTGCTGCTCCAGCCTGCCCTCCAATGATGCATTCATCCTACTCACAGTGCTGTTCTCTATAGTTCTAGTTCTGGAGGACAGGTCCGTCTGGAACCATTTAATCTGCCTGTGAGTCATCTTCCGCCCCTGCTCTTGCAGACTCTAGGGGTATTTTTCCTGTATTTTTCATAAATCTTTTTGGGTGCAGTGAAACTCTACAGTCTGCGCCCACCGATATACAGGGGTGCTAACCCACCGATATACAGGGGTGCTAACCCACCGATATACAGGGGTGCTAACCCCCCGATATACAGGGGTGCTAACCCACCGATATACAGGGGTGCTAACCCACCGATATACAGGGGTGCTAACCCCCCGATATACAGGGGTGCTAACCCACCGATATACAGGGGTGCTAACCCACCGATATACAGGGGTGCTAACCCACCGATATACAGGGGTGCTAACCCACCGATATACAGGGGTGCTAACCCACCGATATACAGTGGTGCTAACCCACCGATATACAGGGGTGCTAACCCACCGATATACAGGGGTGCTAACCCCCCGATATACAGGGGTGCTAACCCACCGATATACAGGGGTGCTAACCCACCGATATACAGGGGTGCTAACCCACCGATATACAGTGGTGCTAACCCACCGATATACAGGGGTGCTAACCCACCGATATACAGGGGTGCTAACCCACCGATATACAGTGGTGCTAACCCACCGATATACAGGGGTGCTAACCCACCGATATACAGGGGTGCTGCTAACCCATGCCACCCGGGTGGAGCATATTTCCAAGCCGTCACATGGACTTTCACATGGAGGCATGAATGGACATGCTTTCTCTCGCACACATACACACACAAACAGAGTCATGCAGACATGCTCTCTCTATATCTATATCTCTCGCTCGCTCTCTTGCTCTCTCTCACACACACACACACACACACTCACACACACTACTCCCCAGCCGTCACGCCCACCAGGACAACAGCTTGCTTTGTCATTTACCGGTGAAACTCTGTCTTTCCTCATCTGACCAACAAACAATGGCATGTGGAAGAGAAGCAGCTTTCCTGCCTCCCTGTTCTGTTGGACAAAGCGCCCATTGAGGCTGATTTCACCGCTCTGCCATGCTGTTGGCATATAGCCAGACTGTGCCAGTATGATAAGCCGATGGCTGAGATTGGTCAGTAATTAAGGCCTATTCACAGATGCACAGGAGAAAATAATCCTTTTAAGCAATCAGAGATTACATTTTGTTTTTTCACAGCTGTCCTGGAACTGTCCCAAGCTACATATACAGTATATTTGTCCAACACTAAAGGAGAGCCGTCTCAAATGTTGTCACCCAGAGACTCTAAGTCTGTTTTGTACCGTCCCAGACACAATTTATATCGTCTCTGGGACGTTGGGATATCCTTTATTTTGTTGCCCTGGGTACAACCACAAGAGATTTGAAAGTCAGAGGTGCAAGATGGATGGGAGCCACACTCTAGTCCGGTGATGCAGGCCTCCAAGGTCGAAACGTCATGTTTTAAACATTGATTCTTGTTGAGAGAGTTCTTGCTCTTACACTGATCATATAATAAAATGAGCCCTGGGACCGCCAGGCCCTCTGTGCATCGAGTACAACAGCTTATCAGTGAGATGGACAGGTGAGAGATTTAATCACTTAATCTTAAAATATCTCAATGAAATGACGTAGATAAAAAAAATAGCAATCCCTATCGCAATCCTTATCTCTATTATTTCATCTACATCATTTCATTGAGCTGTAATTAACACAACACTAGGATTCAGGGACCTCTGATGATATCACTGGTGGCCATATTCAACTTCATTAACTCTCAATAACACACTAAATTAATTTAGAGCCTTGGGATATGTGTGAGATTATGTGCAAAATAAATCAGCGTTGTTTTTTTGTAAAGTGCTCCTTTAAGTCTTATTTCAAGCTTGTTACAGAGACACAGGTACGTTTATGGTACGTATGTTAATATTTACATTATATTTCAAGCATTTATAAGATGCTCTTAACCAGAGCAGCTTATAGGTGCAACAGTAGAAAGAGCTCAAAGTCCAGTATCACCAACATAGTGAGGAGCCAAAATGAGGAGTAATGAGGGAGAATCAACAGTTCCTAGTTGACAGTTTGAAAACAAGAAGGTTCAAACAAAAGCAGCCTAAAATTCCTATTTATTTTAAGCTAGTAATTAATTAAAACTATATGTTTGCCCTTTGTAAAGGTTCGGCCACCTGTCCGTAATACTGCCTATATATTATATATATTATATATTGAGCAGCTCTGATTTCAAGCCTTCTCCCAGCTGTCCTCGTCTTGTCAGGTCGTAAACTCAGCCTCAGGGACGTTCAATGCGCTGAGCACAAGATCATTACAGTATGCGTCTTCATATCGACTGTGTGTGTCCTTGCTTCCTCTTCTCCTCAGTGCTATACAGGCTAGCCCCGTAGACGGTGTGTGTGTGTGTGTGTGTGTGTGTGCGTGCGTGCGTGCGTGCGTGCGTGCGTGCGTGCGTGCGTGCGTGTGTGTGTGTGTTGCCTCGGACAAATTACATATGAGCGTATAATTTGTCATAGCCAACACGTATTGTGTAAGAGAGGAGGCTGCCATGTTGTAATGGTCCAATCAAGGCGGGGTAGGGAGGGAGGGGGAGCGGGAGGGGGATCAATGGTGGTCCCTTTACAGAAACCCCCTCCACATCCATCAAGGTCGAAGAAGCCCCGCCCTTTATAATGACTCCCCTTTCCTCGGTGGTCTTATTCGCTGACATGTACTGAACTGTAATAATCTCAGGAAGTATTTTCTCGGTCCAAATGTCTGTTTGGGCTTTTTTTTTTTTTTTTTTTTAAACAATAGAACACTGAGGCATATGGCTTTCCCCTCTCCTTCTACTTCTCTGACCTTTGAGGAAACACAAGAGGACACACGGGTCATCCTCAGTGGACAGAGGACCCCCCGCGGGACGGGGCAGTAAAATCAATGGAGCAATATTGACTTAAATGTCAAATGAAAGGCCTTCCATCAGCATCCTGAGGAGATACGCCTCAAGAGAATGTGCCGGAGAAACGCACTCAACAAGAATATTGAAGATCTTTTTGACATAATTTTTTTTTTTTAATGTCTCTTGGTCTTTCATTTCGATGCCTTTTTATCCATCAGTGTAAAATCTTTATGTCACCAATGATTTTTGTGTCCTTTTTTTCCTCAGGATCGAGCCTTGAAGTCAACGTGGTTGAGGACAGGCAGGCAGGTCACGCCCTGGAATGGCTGCTATTTGTCGGATGTGCGGTCGTGGCTGAGGTGAAGCTTTTTGCCTGATGGGATCTGGGTCTCAGTCGAACCAACTGCACTATATACTGTAGTACGCTTGTTGTAACAGAGCAACAGAACGGTGTTTAGCAGTGATGTACTGTACAGATGTCTCATTGTCTGTAAGCAGGGTGTAAATTGTGTACATCTAAAAATGGATAATAATAATAATAAATGGAGAGGATGAACTGTTATTGTTGTTGTTGTTTCCAGTTGGAGAAATATAAATTAACAGAATATAAAGTGTATAGTTATTCGGGGACCCTACCTGTCTGAATGTTTGCAGGTTGTGGTCTGCCTCTTCCTTCTGCAACATCTCCTCCTGCAGCCTGATGGGAATATGGTAGGAAAGAATTACATAATGGCGGTATAGTAGAAGTGAACCACCACACCCACATCTGCTGTGGGGAAAGGAATACTCTATACCCACATAGCCTACACAGTATATACAGTGTGCAGTCTATCAGACTTGTATATATTTAACAATGAAAAAATAATATGAAACAACAGTAAATATCTTTAGGAATATGTTTGTTTTGTATATCCAAATTGGGAAAATATGGGACTGATTCTGCCGACAAAGAAACCCATGAGGCAGCGTGGACCAAGTGGGAAAGTTGCCATGTTGTGTGAGCTCACCTAAAAGTTATTTTGTGATTACATAGAGAGGACTGAGTGCAAAACACAGTCGGTAGCCTATACTCATGCCCCTCACTCTTGTGCTGAACAATGCATGGCACTAAATCTGCGACCAGGGTAAAGCTTTGATTAACAAAAGCCCCTTAATCGCAACCCTGAGTCTGAGGGCTTTGGGGACGAAAAAGAATTTAATGGACTGTGGCCAAGACAGGAAGAGCAAGAATAGTGCTAAAGTAACGGAATTAAATGAATTGAAGTGAGTGGATGGATGGGTGGGTGGGTGCATGGATGGTTGGGTGGATATGGGTGGGTGGATGGATGAATGAATGAATTAATGAATGAATGAATGAATGAATGAATGAATGAATGAATGAATGAATGAATGGATGGATGGATGGATGGATGGATGGATGGATGGATGGATGAATGAATGGATGGATGGATGGATGGGTGGATGAATGAATGAATGAATGGATGAATGAATGAATGGATGGATGGATGGATGGATGGGTGGGTGGATGAATGAATGGATGGATGAATGGATGGATGGATGAATGAATGAATGAATGAATGAATGCATGAATGAATTAATGGATGGATGAACGGATGATGATTATAGGAGTGCCAAAGCTTTTAGTGGAAACACAACCAGCTATATAATAATATAACTTTGTAAGCATGAATGTTGGGTGAACACATTAAAGTTAACACTATCCAAACCTAAAAGAAATCAAATAGTAAAACGTAAAAAAAAAAAAAACACACAAGAAGACGAAGAGAGCTGGTGAGTATAGCCTACTTTTGCCTGACACGCTCGATGTCGTCCCCCATGTTGTCCCGGTCCACCTCCACCTGGGCTTTGTCGTTGGTCAGCTGGTCCACCTGCCTGCGGAGCTCCCGCATCTCGTCCTCGTACAGGTCTCCGATGCGGGACTTCCCCTGGCCCCGCAGCTGGTCGAGCTCCGCCACCAAGATCTTGTTCTGCTGCTCCAAGAAGCGCACCTTGTCGATGTAGCTGACGAAGCGGTCGTTGAGATGCTGCATCTCCGCCTTCTCGTTGGTCCTGTTGGCTTTGAACTCCGTGTTGATGGCGTCCGACAGGGCGAAGTCCACGGTCTCGGAGGAGAGACGGGGCATCCCGCTGCGGAGACGGACCGTCTTGTTGGCGTAGATGCTCGGGGAAGCGGAGACGCCGTAGGTCGTCCGAGAAGAGGAGCGCACCGGGCTGGAGTACTGGCGGCTCGAGTAAGTGGACCGAGCCATCCCCCCGGCCCGTTCCCCTCCAAACATCCTGGAGTAGGAGGAGGAGGACGCTGGCCTGCTGGTGCTTGTCCGGCTGGTCATCATCTTGCCTTTAAATCCGTATAGGTCCCTCAAATACGGTTTTATTGGGGTACAAACTGCGTTTGTTCTCTCTTATTTTAGACTCTGCTTGGCGCAATCACTCCCCTTGTAGATGCACCGTCACTGATCCAGCGAGAGCTCAGCAGAGGTCCCACCAGGGGCTTTATAGTCCACTCCCTAATACTCCCTATGCAAATGACATAACGGTGCGTGGAGGAGAGGGTGGAGTGACGCGCCTGGGAGCCTGTGAGAGCGGTCCTCCTCTTATGCTATGAGGGTTTGTGGAAAAACCAAAAGCATCCCCCGCATTGCACCCCTTTCCTTTTGTTCTTCTCCGGGTGTCACTCACAAAGCGAGGAATGCGACTAAAGTGAACTGCGTGTGCCTAAACCCCCAGTGTGATAGAGAGGCTTAACCCTGCGATGCACTTGCTCAGTGAAGCAACACATACGCCAACATTTTGGGATATTATAGCTTATCGTCTTCTCCAGAGAGAGACAAGAATATACCAGTTTCCTCTCTGTGCGTTCAGTAGAAAGCGATCTGACTGCACATTAGCCTAGCTTAGCACAATGAATGGAAGCGGACAGTGCCGGTTAGCCTTCGGGAGAGGTGTTAGTTGGACAATGCCTAGGCTAGCCGACACTGTCCGCTTCCATTCATTGTGCTAAGCTAGGCTAATGTGCAGCCAAATAGCTTTCTACTGAACGCACAGAGAGAAAACTGGTATCTATCTTCTTGTCTCTCAAAATGTTGGCGTGTTGTGCCTAGCACAATTATGTAGCTCAAATAATTTAATAACTCTGTTCATCGTCTATGGGCGCCACAATAAAGACAACCTATGGGAATTTGTACAATTAAGTATCATCATTTAGTCTAGAGTTATACATGAATGGGTCTATTGATAAAGACTGCTGTAGGCACTCTGTCTGTCATGGGGAAATGCATGAACTCTAAGTGATGGGCAAACAACTTTACGTTCCATAGCAACTCTTCCTCACCGCGCTAAGCAGTCTTCGCTCAAGTATGATGTCTAAAGCCTTAAGTCCAGCTAGGACTGCATACAGTACAGATGGTCTACTACGACATAAGTCGTATTTTATTTTACGTAGAAACACTATTATAGCATTTACCGCCCAATATAATATGGCGATGTGGTATGAGCATTGATCTATAATACAAATAAATTAATAAATAAAGTGTTCCGTGGTAATATAACCTATATAGAGCTGGCGGTGCCCGTTCCACCCTGATTTTAACTCAATTCTCTCTCTACGGCAGTAACCCTTGGTGACAATTAATTAGGCTATGATTAGCCACAATCATTTCAGTCACACATATCACAATAGCCTGCCCACGGCCACGGGTCTCCGAGAAACCAGGAATACAGTACTGTCTTATCTGTATGTCATGTATGTCATATATGTTAGGATGAATTGAAAATGGGGGACCCTGATGTAAACAAGACGAACGTCTTTCTCTGGTCTGCATCCCCTTAACAATTGTATATATTGAGCTGTACTGTACTGTACCCATTCTGCAATCTGTTAATAAAGTTTTCAATCAATCAATCAATCTATGGACAATTCTTAACTATAGGGGGCGTGGATTGAGAAGTTAGATTATGCAATTGAACGAAACTAAATTATATAAATATTATTTATGTATTTTTAGAATGACACACGCCATTTAAGAGCTTCCAATAATAGGCAAATAGCATCTGACAGCTTGACTGCGGAATTTAAAATAACCGGAATCCGGAACCTTTCTTTACAGACCTCGATTCTAGACGGAAGCGCAAACGCTGGAAACACGTGTTACTGTTTACATTCAGCCGCCGCTGCAACTATGGATGGTCTCAGGGTATTAGAGCTTTACAGCGGCATAGGGGGGATGCATTACGCATTAAAAGGTATGTAGGAATATCCGCTTGCTATCACTTAGATAACGAGGTTTTAGATACCGTTACGTTAACGCTGTGAACATGATGTCATGTATGTTGTGTATGTCATAAATGTCACTATGAATTGAAAATGGGGGACCCTGATGTAAACAAGACAAACGTCTTTCTCTGGTCTGCATCCCCTTAACAATTGTGTGTATTGAGCCATACTGTATTGTACCCATTCTGCAATCTGTTAAATAAAGTTTTCATTCATCATTCACTCATTCATTCATTCATTCAACATGCAACACAGCTCTCTCCTAAAGCTAGAAATCGCTCGAATAGAATAGAAACGAATAGGGTGAGTGAGAAAGTCTCCTTGATGTCAAATCTGGGACTGCTCCATAGACAAAGAATGGGGCACTGGCTTTGTGGAGCGTTGAGTTATCACACCCAAATTAGGTCATAAACGGCTGCTTGTGAAGCAGGTCTGACTTGTCACACACACATTTGATTATTTCGGGAATTAATCACTTTTAGGGAACAAAACTGTATGTATGCCATACACACGAATATACACACGAATACATTCCTCAAACTGCAACACATTGACAGCTTCCTGCATGGCAGACATTCAGTCCTTTCTATCGCTTGCCACTATCTCCAGCTTCTTTTGCCAGCCACATCTGACCAGCACCTCAAAAATACATAATCACCAAGGGGGTAAAACACTGAAACTGAACAACACAAGAGTCATTATAACAACATACAAGTTATTATGCCATAATTGCCATCATTCTCCAGGGGAATACGCTTCCTTGTGGAACACCACAGCTCACTGGGAGGGGGGGGGGGGGGGGGGGGGTGTACTGTTTACCTCCACCAAGATACTAGGCTACTGACAGAGCTTTAAAGGAACGCATCAACATTTTGGGAAATTAGCTTATCATCTTCTCCAGAGAGAGACAAGAAGATAGATACCAGTTTCCTCTCTGTGCGTTCAGTAGAACGCTATCTGGCTGCACTTTAGCCTAGCTTAGCCCAATGAATGGAAGCGGACAGTGCCGGTTAGCCTTCGGGAGAAGTGTGAGTTGGACAATGCCTAGGCTAACCGGCACTGTCCACTTCCATTCATTGTGCTAAGCTAACATACATTAAGGAAACGTTATCTTCTTGTCTCTCTCTGGAGAAGACGTTAAGCTAATTTCCCCAAATGTTGGCGTGTTCCTTTAAAGGACACAAAAAAGGACATGCAGATTCATAACTTTGAAACCAGACCTTTAAAAATGTATTGCATGTTAGCCCACAATATCCCCCCCCCCCCCCCCCCCCCCACAAAGAGCAATATGGTATTTTGACCACTGTCCATATCATTTAGCCTATTGCCTCTGATTGACCGTTGACACAGTCTCACCCAGTCGTCTCTCCCTCCAGAGAGCGGCGTGGCGGCCCAGGTGGTGGCTGCAGTGGACGTCAACACTACAGCCAATGAGATCTACCGGCACAACTTCCCCGACACGCCCCTTTGGCCCAAAACCATTGAGGTGAGTTGTGGTCTTGGTGGTTGCTGGTGGTGAGGTCAAGCGGATTCCTAACGTCCGGTTAACCCTTTCACTACCACACTACAGAAGGTTTTACTATCACACTACGGACGGTTAGTAAAGGGTTAACCTTCTGTAGTGTGTGATAGTAAAGGGTTAACCTTCTGCAGTGTGGTAGTGAAAGGGTTAACCTGCTGTCGTGTGGCAGTGAAATGGTTAACCTTCTGTATTGTCACAGTGAAAGGGTTTAAAGGGCTAGTCCACACTTTAACCGGTTCAATTGGGGGACCCTGCTGTCCTCGTCATATATCGATCAATGCAGACCGTATTAATTAATGTTGTGTTTCTTTTTCAAATGTAGCCAAGTGTAAAGACCCTAACCCTATCAAAACAGCAGTCAAGGTGTATATTTTCAGCACTACGTTTGTTGAAAAATTATTTCAAGTGTTATTAGTCAAATATGAGTTTCTCTGAATAACGTGAATTCTTTGTGCATTGCATCAGAAAAAGGAGAGTAGTCACGCAAGGAAATGACTAAATCTGTCACAAACCGGGAGTTAATTAAGGTGCATCCAAAAAGCTAAATGTTAGCATTTGTTAGCATCATGCTAGTAGAAGTCAATGGGGGTAAGAGGGGAGGGCTTCCTCTTTGTTTTTTTTTAGCTTTTTTTGTCTGCTTCCAGTATTTCAAAATCCTAGTGCTAATGCTATGTGGATGGACCGAAAAGGAATCGGATAGCCTTGTCAAAACGTGGACTAACCCTTTAAGGCAAATTTCCTCAGTAAAAGCACATGTACAGCACAACGAAAAGAAGTTTGGTATTTGCACTCTGTAACATTTGAATCTAATAATAGTAGAGAGTAGGGGGGAGACGAAGCAAAAGAGGGATCTGATCTCAGGTCAGCCGGGGTCGCCTGCCCCGTGTTTGCAGAGGTGGGAGTCTTAATCACTACTACTACACTATCTCTGCAGAGACAGAGGCCCTAATTCGAATGCATATTAAACACGGTCAATGAACACCATTGCCCTCCTTCCCATAAGCTTCGCAGGGTGTCGTCGTGCTATTTCTGCGCCGTCCCGTGACTGTGCTATTTTAATTGGACGTCCCGGGTAAAAGTGTAACCGAGGAGGTTTTTTTAGTGAGGGGTGAAGTCCATCTGCCCCGTCAGCAGCGGTCGGTAAGGACGCACACTGTCGCCGCTTCCTAGCCTGTTTCCATTGATGATGGAGAAGACTTGGGAGGACAGTTGACTTTCTTTCAGTGCTGCTTTGCACTTCCTCCCCGACACTTCTCTGGTGTGCTGCGAGTGTGACACAGGGTTCGGGTTGCTCTTGAATGCCTTGGATTATATCCAGGGTAGGAGATGTAGATACAAATCATTGAGGGCACTCGGGAGTCGGGACAGATTTTTACATTTTTTTAATGAAATTCTGGGCAATTTACTTATTATTCTGAAAGTGACTCACCCAGTTCTGACTTCCAAAACCAAATAAAATGCTTTTACGATATGCTCCATAAGTAAAGTTCAAGTGTTTTAGTGCCACCTCCGTTTCATATGCTATGCTGTAATGTTGTTATGGCAAATGTTTTGATTCATTTACACACATGAATAAATTCAGATTTTAGATAAGTAATGATGTGGGAAGATTTTGGGGGACAACTTTTGCCCCTGTCCCTGGCTGTTTGGGGGCAGTATTTGATTCATGGGGGCAACTTTACCCTTTGGCCCTGTGTAATTTCTTATTTTCCTACAATACACTAATTATATGATATTTTGTATATGTATGTTGTTAGCCCAAAACATGCATACTGTAATAGACGGGCTCTTTTGCCTTGTGAAACAACATGTTTAAGTTAGGCATGTTTCGTAGTGGTAATGATTAACTTGGTCTGCACAAGAAAAGCTGTGATCCACTTTGGCCCCTATACACCTCCAGTGTTTTCCCATTACATGGTGTTTCCCATACAGAGGTTTATTTCATGGTGTCCCACCGCTAGGCTATATCAGACAGACACCACCAATAGATTCCCCCAATTTGATGAAATTACATTTTTAAACTGCTTACACATTTGCATAGGCTACTTCATTCCATTTTCTGACTCCCAACTGGTCAGACACACCACCGGTCCACCGCATATTCATAGTGTTCTCAAGATGTTTTTCTGTCATACAATATGGCACAGTGCCACAGCTCATTGGCCACGGTTGTCAATTTATGATTAATGATAATCACCTGCTATTTGATTAAAATCACCTGTTCTTTGCGACCAAGATGTCTGCGATCGAATACTATGAATACTAAAAACCTGTAGAATCAAATCCCTGTCTGTTGGAATTAAATGGCCTTGCGACTGTTATTCCATGTCAATTATCCTAGAATATTGTGGCTAATATTTTTAAACTTTTTCATTGTGTTCAGGGGATGACACTGGATGACTTTGACAAACTATCCTTTGAAATGATCTTGATGAGCCCTCCTTGCCAACCTTTCACCAGGTAGGCCTACGCTTTGTGTATGTATATAATGATGTTAAACCTGCACTATATAACTTTAAAAAAAATATCACTTCTTTAGCACGCTAAATCAGTTGAGCTGAACAAGAGAAAACTCATCGAACAGCGATGCATGAACCAGTGAAATACTTCCAGTATTTCAAAATCCTTCTGGTCGGCCATGAGAAGTGCCGCAAAAGCAGAAAAGGCTACAGTCTCATTTCTAGAGCATGAAATGTGAACGACACAAATGTAAGCGTACCCAAAGTTACCTTGATTGAAGAAATTCTTGGTTGCCATTTTCACGTCTTCCGTGTTTTGGTTGGGAAGCATTTCAGTGCATACAATAGCCTGTGTTTCCGCAGTGTTGTAGTATTTGAGTCCAGGACACAGACTCGAGTCCAGGACTGATTTTCAGGACTCATGACTCGACTTGGACTTGAGCACTGATGACTCGGACTTGGACTCGAGCCTTGACTGCATTCGGACTCGGAAGATGCAGATGAGGAAATACAGTTTTTTTTTTATTATTGTTTTTTTTTTTGGTAATCATTTGACATAAGATATTGATGGCTAGTGTATTTGTTTGGCTATTGTGTCACAAAGTAAATAAACTCCCTTTGAAATGGTGACCGCTGTGTCATTTATGTTTAACGTATAATGTAGACCTTTTTTTCAGCTCTTTGACTGCCAGAGTGGAGTGGACTCAACCTTGATGACTTGGACTCGGACTCGGGGAAATGGGACTCGACTTGGACTCGACTCAGGCTCTTCTTTGGTGACTCAGACTTGGACTCGGACTCGAACACTTGGGACTCGAGACTCGACTCGAGATTTAGTGCCTCCACTACAACACTGGTTTCCGGACACAAGGGCTGCATTCTGATCCAAATTGGCACATAACCTCCCCTTGTTGTGTTATTGTGGGGGGCGACAGTGGCTCAGGAGGTAGAACGGTCATCTGGTAATCAGAAGGTTCAGAGCAATTCCCGCTCCTCCCGGGCAGCATGTCGAAGTGTCCTTGAGCAAGACACTTAACCGCTAATTGGCCCCGATGTGCAGGTTGGCACCTTGCATGGTTGCCTCTGCCATCTGTGTGTGATTGTGTGCGTGAATGGGTAAATGTGAGGAACAAATTGTAAAGCGCTCTGGATAAAAGCGCTATATAAATGCAAAAAATACAGTAAATTGTTTTTGTCTTCCATTTAGTGAGCCCTCTGGTGACAACATTCCTGGCATATACAACTACAGTAGTAAACCCTTCAGGTTCTGTAAGGGAAGAACAACTAGTAAACCCTTCAGGTTCTGTAAGGGAAGAACAACTAGTAAACCTTCAGGTTCTGTAAGGGAAGAACAACTAGTAAACCCTTCAGGTTCTGTAAGGGAAGAACAACTAGTAAACCTTCAGGTTCTGTAAGGGAAGAACAACTAGTAAACCAGTCTGAGTCTATGCGAGGGAAGAAGGAAGAGGGAACACTATCTGTGGAAATCGAATTGAGATCTCAATATCTTTTTATTTGTTTGCTTTTACAATCCGACCCCCTTTAAACGGCACAGCGTATGAACAGACAAGGAATTCACTTTAAATAAAGAAACTAAACACTGAAAAACAACACCAGAAATGTTTTCTCACTGCTGTTTTAGGGACTAGCGATACTGACGTTAGTAGCCAAGCTAACGCTACACAAGCATAGCTTGTTAACCTAGTTAGCTAAGTTATTTTGGTTACACATTGGTGTCGTCCAGGCCGCATAATCAGAAATATACCATGGGGTTTAAATGTAGATAACCAGCTATGTTCTGTGCATAAATCCAACAAAACAACTTAATTGAAGCTACTCGCTAGCTTATAGCTGCTAGCACTAGCCATCATACATTAGCCTAGGCCTCTCCAGAAGCATCCATTAGGTTATAATTTGGGTTCATTGTTAAAATAAGTGGAGCCGCCGGGTAGTATATAAGAGGTATAAGAACGATTGTAATATCCGCAATCGCAATACCGGTACTTGGGGAATTGGCACCCAAGTATGGTGATAGTATGGAATCGGTAGGTCCCTGACGATTCCCATCCCTGATTTTCACCCTCCACTTCCCTCTATGCTTTCCCCCATTCCCTTTCCTGTTTCTGTTCCACTGGTGCTTCACCCCTCTCTGTCTCTGTCATTGTAGTCCCTTGTGTCGTTACCGCTGGGTGAAATGCATTTGTTGAAAAACTAAAAGAAACTTTAACTTGAAACGTTTTCCTCTAACATGCAGACTCGGTCGGCAGGGAGACATCGCCGACCCCAGAACCAAGAGCTTCCTGTACATCCTGGAGCTCCTGCCGAGGTCATTATATTATTATCACGTTGTTTTTAATCAACCTTCGCTGCCCTGTAATCCGTCCCTCTCTCTGTGCAGACTGTGAATCATCTCTTTATCTTCCCTGTCGCACCGAGCCTCCGTTAGTTGCTCTGTTTCCCTTCTTTGTCGCCGGGCTATTTCTGTCGGGCACTGCTCACATATCCTGCCCACAGAGCAGATCTATTGTTTTCCACTGTTGCCCTTGTGGGTTTTAAAGGACTTCCAGCACACTTGCTTTATGAGTGAAATTAATTGGAATTATGTCGCCCATTGTAGGTTTGGTATGATGTAAGCATGATGTAAGCACATTTAACCTTCCGTCAAAGGCCACCACAGGCGGTAGTCATTCTTTACTCATCCCCTTCTCTCCTTCTTCTCCTTTTGACCCACGTCCCTCACCGTAGGCTGGCTAAGCTGCCCCGCTTCATCCTGCTGGAGAACGTGAAGGGCTTCGAGACCTCTTCGGCCAGGTAACCATGGGGACGGCTCGGGTTGGGTCTAGAGAGCGGGGAGGGTCGCCATGGTGACACAGCCGGCAGCCAATGGGGTCCCAGGACAGGCCAGGCTGTTTTGACTGTCCTTGCCACTGTGGACCTTCTAAAGCCTTTTTATAGAGCAAGGGAAACACAAGACCGCCCGCTAGCTCAAATAAAGCCCAGGAATGCTGCACTCTCTGTTTCCTTAAGGGAACTATCCACCGCTGTTGCTTTCAGTATTTCAAGAGTCTTATTGAAAAATGACATATCCAACATTTGAAAAAGGGAGACCTGCTGTGCGAAAATGATTGCAAGTAAAGTGTGAAAGGATGGCATATTATTGGCTAACTATTAAAAGTTCTCAACTGTCTTAAAGTGCCAATCTCGAAGATCTCCATTTAAATAAATGTTAAGTCTATCTATCGCCGAATGTGGTAACACACAAGCCTATGGCCCTAGCTTATACAGCATTAGCCATAAGTCATATATTTACATATTGTATTACAAATAAGTACATATATTATTACATAATCATAGTACAGTGTCGCTGTACGTGTCAGGGTGAGTGGATGGGTTACTGTAGTGTTGAGAGCACTCTCCCACGACCTCAAGGATTGTTGAGAGCACAGTTTGCAGCATTTGTTTTGGACTTTTGCAGATACAAAACGTCATTATATGACTTATACACCACATACATATATTACTTATGGCTATAACATAACGTACATTTTCCTGTGGCCGATTAGTACTTTCTGATGAGACCATGAAATGGAGATCTTCAAGATGAACACGTTAAGATCTTTGTAAAATCTTTACCAATAATGAAAGCATCTGTGTTCATAAAATAATATTTCTTGCTGAATTTCAGGTAGCAACCCAACCCCCAAAATCTTTATTTATAGGGTTTGGAATGCACCCATGACAAATACATATAATTTGTTGTTATGTCTTGCTTTGCTTCTCAAGGGAATCATTGGTGAAAACATTAAAGGACTGTGGATACACCTTCCAGGAGATCATGGTCTCACCTACCAGTGTAAGACATCCATATACCATGACACAGCTGACCTGCTGAAGCACTGACATGCTACTTAAATAGCCTTTCCTCACAAATAACCACAGAATCTTCACTATCTTATCTCTATTATATTCTACCCTACTCTTTTCTACTGTCCTGAACCCAGCTTGGTATTCCTAACTCCAGACTGCGGTACTTCCTGGTAGCCAGAGCCCCACCAGGCAGCTTCTCCTTCCAGACCAGTCCAGAGGTGAGAGACAGCCAACACTAAAGCCTCCGACCAACACCTCTTTGAACAAATCGTTCCTTACCCTTTCCTGCTGGTAGACAAGACTACTGTTTTAACACCCAGTCGCTATCTATTAACACAGTGTAATATAGGAACTTTTTTTCCTCAGCAAATCCCTCTGAGATGCATGTATATGTAGTAGGGGTGGGGGAAAAAATCGATAGTAGTATCGCGATACTTTGCGTGGCGATACTGTATCGATACAGGGACGCCAAGTATCGATATATTTAATTATTCATAATTTTCTTTAAAGAAATATGACTTTCTTTTGTATAATTTTTTTTTGTATAAGGAAGTTGCATTGTTCATTTCAATACCTGTAATAGTACAGTAGTCCACACACACGCACACATGTGCATTCAGTTAAGTTGGAATATGACACAGTTCATAACAGTTCAGTTCAGTTTGTCAGGTACATGCAACACAGATTACAGTGTTTACATCTGTCTGCTTGAGAAAATACCATGTTCTCCAATATAAATTATTGAAGTGAGATGAACAGACTGAACTTTATTTTATTAGATAAAACATGTTGACAAAGTTTTACTTTGCAGTTGAAAAAAGGTAATAAATCGCAATATTAATATCGCAATACTCAGCATATCGCAATATATTTAGTATCGCAATACTATCGTATCGTGACTCGAGTATCGTGATAGTATCGTATCGTGAGGCCTCTGGTGATTCCCACCCCTAATATGTAGGCCTTTCACCAGAAGGGTCAGAGCACAGTGTCAGCCATGTTGGCCAATGACCGAACAGTTCCGGGAGGGTCTCTCTTAACAGCCAGGGTGCCCTGCTGCCCCTAGTGGCAGAGCACTACTGCTAGCATTCATTCATAAAAGGGGAACACTTCTTTTTAGGCTGTTTTATTTTTAGGCGCTGCACAGAAAACGTCTTTCTAACTTGTTGGACTTCCTCCAGCAAACCGGTCGCCATTGTTTTCAGCGACTGCTCACTTCTCACCTACCATTCATTCAGCTGTTGTGGAGGAAGGGTCACGATTATTCTCGAACTATTCTATTCTTCGAACCATTCCCATGTTCTTCGAACAAAAGTGTGGCCGTTCAATTCACGTATCTTGCGTAACTACTCTTACTCTACTCTACTCATTCTTCCCATGAAGACGGGAAATCAGTGAACGACATTGCTGTTAAGTGCAAATCCAGCCGTACTCTCTCCATGGTTTTGCAACAGAGCAGGCTGGATGCACAGTCAAAAACACACGTGTTCGTCACACCAGCTGCGAAACGGTCATTGTTTTTCCTTTTTGCGGCCAGATCATAGAGGGGTTTCCGCAGCCCGCTGAGAAGGACGTCCCCGACCCCTCCCACGCCACGCACACTTCCTGTCCGAGCGCCTGCCCGGAGGACGAGGACGCGGAGGGGGGAGGCGTCCTGTACAAGCTGGAGACGGCGCGGGACGCCGAGAGGAAGACGAGTCAGAACAGAGACCTTTCCGTCGGGCAGATCCAGGACTTCCTGGAGGAGGAGCTCAAGGGAGAGGAGGAAGAGGAAGAGAGGAAGGCTCACTACCTCCTCCCTCCTAAGACCCTGCTGCGCTACGCGCTAATCATGGACATAGTCAGACCTGCCTGCAGGAGATCAGTCTGCTTTACCAAAGGGTACATGGCACGCACACACACGCGCATGCACGCACACACACACACACACACACACACACACACACACACACACACACACACACACACACACACACACACACACACACACACACACACACACACACACGCATCTAGAGTTTTTTTTACACTATGGGAAATAACACATCTACAGCATTATAGAGATGTCTTCATTCTTATTTATAAATAATTGTATTACCTGGATAATACATTGGAAAAAAGCCATTGTAAAGTGTTACCAACTATATTCATGTTCTGAATTCATCAGTAAAGCATATAAATGACTCCCAGACACTGTTTAAAGGTCCCATGCATTGCTATTCCTTGCACCATTTGGGCAACTTTACACAATTCCTGTGAGTCTATGGAACACATCTGTAAAGTTTTTTTCAAAAAAAATCATTGTTTTGTTTTTCTAATGAAGTACTCAAAAGCATAATTTTTCTGCCTCAGGATTTCAGGCTGTTATTGGATGGGCTCCGCCCATACGCGCTTTGAGTGACAATCACCCACACAGTCTGCGAGTGGCAGACAGAGAGAGATTGAGGGGGATACTAATTAATTTAACTAAATTGCATTGGTAACTTGTTTCAAATGACAATATATACCTCTCTGAATATTATTGTACGGATCGGAATACGGGTGGGAGCGTGCGCAAAGATATTTTGACAGTGATATGCTGCTCCCGACTGCGGGGAGAAGACTCATCCCCGCGGCGGGTCTTTTTTTTATTCACATATGCACATCCACTGCACACACACTGCACTTCACACACACTATACTATATATATACTATATATCCACACCATATAATTTTGTATCATATATCATACATCTATTCTATTCTATTCTCCACAGCTACGGACACTATGTAGAAGGCACAGGCTCTGTGCTGCAGTCCTGTGTGGAGACGGAGGTAGGCTCTGCCTTCATTACATTCACCTTTTAGGCATTTAGTAGAGGCAACTGTCCAGCACCTTTAAAAACAAGTGTGATAGTAGAATGAGCTCAAATCCTTGTGTCACCTACATAGCAAGTAGACAAAATGAGGAGTACAGAGGGCAGATAGACAGTAACCACACTGGACTAAACCAAACATCTGACACATTGGAAAGAATCAACCCAAAACCAGAGCTAATTGGAATGCTATTTGGCCCTAAACAGATAGTACACAGTGGCAGAATACCTGAGCACTGTGACTGATCCAAAACTAAGGAGATCCTTGACTAGGTACAGACTCAGTGAGCACAGCCTAGCCATCGAGAAAGGCCGCCATAGGCAGAGAGAGAGAGAGAGAGTTTGTCAGCGAATGATCAAAGACGGATCACAGTGGTCGTTCCCGCTCACACCGCTCACAGCTTTTGCTCCTCTCCAGATGGAGTCTGTGTTTACGGGCCTGGAGCTGCTGGAGGACGAGGAGAAGCTGCAGCGTCTCTCCAGGCTGAGGCTGCGCTACTTCACCCCCAGAGAGATAGCCAACCTCATGGGCTTCCCTCAGCACTTCTGTGAGTGTCCATCCACACAGCAGCATGGATGTTGAAATCAAACTGCACTGATGTGTATAACATCTTATGATCGATATAAATTAAAGTAATTCAGAATGAATGTGTGTTTATCTTATTATTATAATGTTCTGAACTCATAACCGATGGCTGACTCAATCAGTCCTATCAACATGTGTAGACTTACTGCACTTTTATAAAGAACCAACATTAATTGAATCAAATTGAACCTTGGTTAAAATGTATCTAATAACTGGAGTCAAATTTTATAGTTTTGTTGGACTGATCAGTTAGAATCCCTATGAACCTTTCTATCCTTGGGGGTTGGCATGCTACTGTATGTGATTGAGGTCCATACAAAATGTATTCCTAATCCCTTTAAAATGATTGCAGTAGTCTGTAAGAGCATCTGAACAGTAACTGCCTCCACAGAGGCCAGACTATGAAAGGCATTCACTCTAGTACATTACACACACAGTTGTCTCTTACCGGTTTAGACAAAGAGCTTGATTTCTTGGCAAGACTGCTTTCTGTATTAGTGCAGCGGAATCATGGAATCTATTACAGTGTGACCTAGAACTAAGCACTCTTGTTTCTTTCTGACGTTTTAGATTCTTAATCAATAGCCGTCCACCATTAACATGTAGTTGTTTCTGTTAATTGCTCTTGCTTGTGAACTGTATTATTATTATTATTATTATTATTATTATTATTATTATTATTATTATTATTATTATTATTATTATTATTATTATTATTATTGTTGTAAATTTTCTGACTATGTATTGATGATTGATCTATTATTTTTAATTGATTGTGTGTTCCGTTACATGTAATGCTCTGTACATTCGGCGCCATTGAAAATTAGGGTCTCCCTCAATGACTCCCGAGTTTAAATAAAGTATAAATAAAAATAAAAATCTATGATGACGAGTCAAAATGGCTGCTGTGAAAAGGGCCTATAACAGGGTCATGTGTGAAAAAAGGCTAGGCTACCCAATGCTAGGAGGTTTGAGGCGTCTCAGACCTAGCGTTGGTACCTCGACCAGCTACCTGTTCTGTTGCTTGCTGTTTTCAGCCTTTGCCTCTGAATGACCTCTATTCTGGGATCCCTGTGTAAGCAGCTTAACTGTTCCATCATACAATGGAGAGGAGAGGAGAGGCAAACAAAACTCAACACAAAAGTCTTGAGATGAGACTAATCTTCTCACAGGGGGGGCTAGCTCATCGTGGGGATACTAACAGAGATTAGTAACCAAGTTAGTAGCTTCAAATGAAAAAAAAGAAAAAGAATTTGATGAAAAATCAGACCCCTTGCTGTGAATAGCTTCAGCGACAGGATAAGCGAAACGGGGTCACAAATAATTTGTTATTACAATCCAACTAAAATGTAATAATATCTGTCTTGTCATTTTGGGGGCGACAGTGGCTCAGGTGTTAGAGCAGTCCCAGTTCGATTCCCGGGCAGCGTGTCAAACTGTCCTTGAGCAAGACACTTAACCCCTATTGCTCCCGATGAGCAGGTTGGCACCTTGCATGGTTGCCTCCGCCGTCGGTGTGTGAGTGAATGAGAAAATGTGAGGAAGAAATTGTAAAGCGCTTTGGATAAAAGTGCTATATAAATGCAGCCATTTATTTACCATTTTGAAATTAAAATAAATAAAAGAATACTGCCAATGGCTTTCAGAATGCATGTCACTGTAACATCCATGCTGTGTCTCCGCCTCAGCATTCTCACACGAGAGGTCTGATTTCAAGAATCAAGATCCTCAAGATTCATTCAAAATAGTTTATTGTCATGTGCACAGTTAAACAGACAGTTTGCCATACAATGGAAATCTTACTTTGCCAGTCCGCCCATCACACAAAATCACACAATACTTGTTTTACTCTTTAATACAAGCAAGTGCTGAAAAAAACAAGGTAAAAGTAGATTTTTTTAAAGGTAAAAGATATATACAAGGCACAGTGAGTAACTTTGACGTTATTGCACGTTCCGATTCACAGTGATTTCTGCACACTATGAGGAACGAAACATTGTTTATACACTCTGTACTACACAATCACACAATTGTCATATCATTTAAACATTGAGGTCACAGGAACTTTCTGATCGTAGTATACGGGGTCACCTGCTGGGAAGTTCCCGATCTTAACCCTATAGCGACTTGATTCTTTTCAAAAGTATATATGGATTTTCATTGATTTGAATCTCTTTTTTTTCATATATTTTTTTTTGCAGCCTTCCCGGAGAAGATGACTACCAAGCAGAGGTACAGAGTCCTGGGGAATAGTCTGAACGTGCTGGTGGTGGCAAGGCTTATACAGCTCCTGGTATCCTAACATACAGTACACACACACAGGAGGAGACATGGAGGGGGAAAAAAGACCGTTCTCTTCACTTTTTCTCCGGTGGTTTACAAATCACCAAAGACTGCTGGAACATGGAAAGATAAAGACATTTCCTGTTTGGAACATTGGCTGTAAAGGTGGCCCTGCTGAAGGTCATGGCTTGTTACTAAGTACTTCCTGATTTTGGAAGTGACATCATTATTAATGAACAATAGAAGTTGTTCCACGATTTGTATCGTATGAGGTTGTGTCAACATTATCTGTGGAAATAAAAAAAAAAACTTTAAAACTCTTTAAGCGTCCTGCTGCAGCACCAGTGTTCTGGTCGCCCAGTCAGTCGCCGAACTACCAAGTCGGAAGTCGAGGAAACGTTGTCATTTTGTAATTTTGTCATTGTGTGTTAAGACTGGACTGCATTGTCACAATGCTGTAAATGGTAAACTGTTTATGTCAATGCCATGACATTTTGACATTAAAGGGAAACCCCACTGCGGATCTGACTCTTAACATGACCGACGGAGGCTGAATCCATACAGACGGATGAGAGTCCCAACCTCGCCAGTTTCTTAGGTGAATTATTTGCCAAAACCACTGCATGTTTTGAATAATAGTTTTAGAACAGTGGTTCTCAAAGTGGTGTCCAGGGTGCGTCTATATTAAAGGCAGCCCAAGAGTGCTTCCGCGTTTCTCTGATTGGCCACGACGCCCATGTGACCGCGCCCGCGGCAGAGCGGAAATAGGCTGCTGCTCCGGCGAAAGAAAGACAGGCATTCTATTGCCATACTCTGCGACAAACTCTAACCATAACCAACTCCGAAAGAATGCCTAAACTTAACCCTAACCTTAACCAACTCCGAAAGAATGCCTAAACTTAACCCTAACCAACTCCAAAAGAATGCCTAAACTTAACCGGCGAAAGAAAGACAGGCATTCTATTGCCATGCTCTAAGACAAACTCTAACCTTAACCAACTCCGAAAGAATGCCTAAACATAACCCTAACCTTAACCAACTCCGAAAGAATGCCTAAACTTAACCGGCGAAAGAAAGACAGACGCTAGTTACGTTTATATAGAGAGATGATAAATTAATTAAACGTAAAAAAAAAAAAAAAAAAAAAAGATTGAAGTGATTCGAACTTGTCACCAACCTGACCGCAGGCTCCACAGCAAGCTGAGGAACGAGTTGAGCTAACCGTCGATGTTAAAACGGGGGATAACGAATGCATAATGCCGCCGCAACCTATGCGTCTCTGCCGCTCCGCTCTGGCTCTGCCGCGGGGCGTGCACGGCGTTGTCACGTGGGGCGTCGCGGCCAATCAGAGAAACGCGGAAGCACTCTTGGGCTGCCTTTAAAGAAGAGGCGTCCAGCGTTCCTTAAGGCAGTTCCAGGGGGGTCCCCAGCTAAATGAGGAATAAGATAAGCTATTCCTTTATTGATCCCCTTGGGGGAAATTCGGGCGTCATAGCAACTTAGGGAGGGGGGAGGGGACGTATGGGAATGGTAATAGTAGAAAGACATAAATATAGGCAATAAAGTTTTATCGGAATATAAAAATAATAATAATAATAATACAAATAAATAAAGTGTAAACAATATTATTAACTCTGAATATAAGAATATGAGAAAGTAAACGGTGTAATTAAAGGTGCAGTGAGGTTCTGGTTTTTATTTAATTGACTAGACGTTAGCCCAAACAGAGAATATGCTCATAGTGTCTCCACTGTTATCTCCCCACCTACAATATAGACGGTCATGGAATTCTGGATAAGCCTACCGGTAAATCATATCTAAACAATAATAACCGTCTGCTCAGATTGGGGTCCCTATGACAACATCTTATCAGCCCTAATGCATATACATTTGGAGGTCCTTGAAATAAATTAAAAATAATTATGTACGAGACGCAGTGGTCTAGACTAGAGGAAAAGCCTGATGTCAAGTGACATAATCTTTTACGAAAATCCAGATATTGCGATCATGAGGTTTTGTCTCAGGGGAGCTGTGTCCACACTAGTGTCGTCAAAAATATCGAAAAATCGATACATATCGATTCTGAATATTTAAAACGGTTTCAATACTAATTTCCCGAAATATTGATATTTCATTATTCATAAAAAAAATTAAATTGTATAAGGAAGTTGCATTGTTCATTTCAATACCTGTAATAGTACAGTAGTCCACACACACACGCACACACATGTGTGTTCAGTTAAGTCGGAATATGTATGATGATGTAATACAGTTTGTCAGGTACATGCAACACAGATTACAGTGTTTACATCTGTGCTTGAGAAAATACCATGTTCTGCAATAAAAATGATTGAAGTGAGATGAACAGTTATTTTTAAATGTGTGATCTAAAGATAAACAAAGGGTTTTTAAAAGTGTTATATTTATCTTCTCTTATAGTACCAGAGAGAAGCTGAGGAGAATCAACCAGCAACAAAAGCAAATTTTAATTTTAAGATTGAACCTTTTTCCCCGTGGTTTCGAAAATGGTATCGAATATCGATACTTTTCAATGTATCGTATCGAAGTTCGAAATTCCAGTATAGTGACAACACTAGTCCACACAAGACATATTCACACTGGCGGCTCACGCTCTGCTAACTGAGCGAGACGCTCGTCCGGCGCGGAATTTCCCTCTCAGTGCAATTCTGTTTCAATACAAGAATTAGTTGATTTAATGTGACTTAAAGACAGACTTAAAGGTGCACTAGGCAGTTTCAGAGAAGGGGGAATTGTTTGTAGAGCCTGCTAAAGAATTACATTACTGTAATTCTTATAATTATTTTATCTTGTATAAATGATTTTTAGTCACTGTGAACCAAACATAAGCCTAGAATATGTTTGTGGGCCCTGCCTTTGTAAATGACAGCAGTGAAATAGTAACTTCTCAGTTCCAGCATTCCAGGGATCCAATCTTTGTTTATTCAGGGATCCAATTTTTGTTTATTCAGTTGTGAAAATATATCTTGGAAACTTCTCTGACCTCACAAAACTACATAGTGCACCTTTAATGTGCACTTCATGTGAATGATTTGGCAAGGCTAAACTGAACATGTCCCATATAACTAATTGTTTTATATTCTGATGTCAATATGATTTTCTAAAATAAATTAAAATAATGACAGTGTTTCATCTTTCTCTTTACTTTGACCTGCTGTGATACACACTCTTATTGCACTGGTGTTTCATCCCTCTGTTTACTTGACCTGTTGTGATGCTTTTATTGCACAGGTGTTTCATCCCTCTCTTTACTTTGACCTGCTGTGATACACACTCTTATTGCACTGGTGTTTCATCCCCCTCTTTACTTTGACCTGCTGTGATACACACTCTTATTGCACTGGTGTTTCATCCCCCTCTTTACTTTGACCTGCTGTGATACACACTCTTATTGCACTGGTGTTTCATCCCTCTGTTTACTTGACCTGTTCTGATGCTCTTATTGCACTGGTGTTTCATCCCTCTGTTTACTTGACCTGTTGTGATGCTTTTATTGCACTGGTGTTTCATCTAGGGCTGGACGATTAAGCGAGTTTAAATTTCAACTACGATTTTGGATAATCAAGATA
Source organism: Notolepis coatsorum (assembly GCF_963971535.1). Lineage (NCBI taxonomy): Eukaryota > Metazoa > Chordata > Actinopteri > Aulopiformes > Paralepididae > Notolepis > Notolepis coatsorum. Next base: position 25,828,537 of record NC_140176.1, on the reverse strand, counting down.
AAACGATTATTGTCTCACATACCGTGTTGCTCTAATTTTGTCTTGTGTTGTAAATGCAGCGCACCCTTCCTTAACAGCGGTGCGCTCCACCCTCCAAGTCCAAACAGTAGTTTCAGCTTGTGTTTACTCTCACCTGCTGCTCTTATTGCCCTGGTGTTTCATCCCTCTCTTTACTCTCACCTGCTGCTCTTATTGCTCTGGTGTTTCATCCCTCTGTTTACTCTCACCTACTGCTCTTATTGCCCTGGTGTTTCATCCCTCTGTTTACTCTCACCTGCTGCTCTTATTGCCCTGGTGTTTCATCCCTCTCTTTACTCTCACCTGCTGCTCTTATTGCTCTGGTGTTTCATCCCTCTGTTTACTCTCACCTACTGCTCTTATTGCCCTGGTGTTTCATCCCTCTCTTTACTCTCACCTGCTGCTCTTATTGCACTGGTGTTTCATCCCTCTCTTTACTCTCACCTGCTGCTCTTATTGCACTGGTGTTTCATCCCTCTCTTTACTCTCACCTGCTGCTCTTATTGCTCTGGTGTTTCATCCATCTCTTTACTCTCACCTGCTGCTCTTATTGCCCTGGTGTTTCATCCCTCTCTTTACTCTCACCTACTGCTCTTATTGCCCTGGTGTTTCATCCCTCTGTTTACTCTCACCTGCTGCTCTTATTGCCCTGGTGTTTCATCCCTCTCTTTACTCTCACATACTGCTCTTATTGCCCTGGTGTTTCATCCCTCTCTTTACTCTGACCTGCTGCTCTTATTGCCCTGGTGTTTCATCCCTCTCTTTAATCTCACCTGCTGCTCTTATTGCCCTGGTGTTTCATCCCTCTCTTTACTCTCACCTGCTGCTCTTATTGCCCTGGTGTTTCATCCCTCTCTTTACTCTCACCTACTGCTCTTATTGCTCTGGTGTTTCATCCCTCTGTTTACTCTCACCTGCTGCTCTTATTGCCCTGGTGTTTCATCCCTCTCTTTACTCTCACCTACTGCTCTTATTGCCCTGGTGTTTCATCCCTCTCTTTACTCTCACCTACTGCTCTTATTGCTCTGGTGTTTCATCCCTCTGTTTACTCTCACCTGCTGCTCTTATTGCCCTGGTGTTTCATCCCTCTCTTTACTCTCACCTGCTGCTCTTATTGTCGTGGTGTTTCATCCCTCTCTTTACTCTCACCTGCTGCTCTTATTGCCCTGGTGTTTCATCCCTCTCTTTACTCTCACCTGCTGCTCTTATTGCCCTGGTGTTTCATCCCTCTCTTTACTCTCACCTGCTGCTCTTATTGCCCTGGTGTTTCATCCCTCTCTTTACTCTCACCTGCTGCTCTTATTGCCCTGGTGTTTCATCCCTCTCTTTACTCTCACCTGCTGCTCTTATTGCCCTGGTGTTTCATCCCTCTCTTTACTCTCACCTGCTGCTCTTATTGCCCTGGTGTTTCATCCCTCTCTTTACTCTCACCTACTGCTCTTATTGCTCTGGTGTTTCATCCCTCTCTTTACTCTCACCTGCTGCTCTTATTGCTCTGGTGTTTCATCCCTCTCTTTACTCTCACCTGCTGCTCTTATTGCTCTGGTGTTTCATCCCTCTCTTTACTCTCACCTGCTGCTCTTATTGCCCTGGTGTTTCATCCCTCTCTTTACTCTCACCTGCTGCTCTTATTGCCCTGGTGTTTCATCCCTCTCTTTACTCTCACCTGCTGCTCTTATTGCCCTGGTGTTTCATCCCTCTCTTTACTCTCACATGCTGCTCTTATTGCCCTGGTGTTTCATCCCTCTCTTTACTCTCACCTACTGCTCTTATTGCTCTGGTGTTTCATCCCTCTCTTTACTCTCACCTGCTGCTCTTATTGCCCTGGTGTTTCATCCCTCTCTTTACTCTCACCTGCTGCTCTTATTGCTCTGGTGTTTCATCCCTCTCTTTATTCTGACCTGCTGCTCTTATTGCACTGGTGTTTCATCCCTCTCTTTACTCTCACCTGCTGCTCTTATTGCTCTGGTGTTTCATCCCTCTCTTTATTCTGACCTGCTGCTCTTATTGCACTGGTGTTTCATCCCTCTCTTTACTCTCACCTGCTGCTCTTATTGCACTGGTGTTTCATCCCTCTTTACTCTGACCTGCTGCTCTTATTGCCCTGGTGTTTCATCCCTCTCTTTACTCTCACCTGCTGCTCTTATTGCCCTGGTGTTTCATCCCTCTCTTTACTCTCACCTGCTGCTCTTATTGCCCTGGTGTTTCATCCCTCTCTTTACTCTCACCTGCTGCTCTTATTGCCCTGGTGTTTCATCCCTCTCTTTACTCTCACATACTGCTCTTATTGCCCTGGTGTTTCATCCCTCTCTTTACTCTCACCTGCTGCTCTTATTGCCCTGGTGTTTCATCCCTCTCTTTACTCTCACCTGCTGCTCTTATTGCCCTGGTGTTTCATCCCTCTCTTTACTCTCACCTACTGCTCTTATTGCCCTGACTCACTGCAGAGAGTCCTCAGAACACGGCCATCTTTTATGATGATTACAAGTTTTATTGAAATCATCTGGGATATAATTACCCTCATCTTATATTGGCCCCCAGTGGTACCCAGTAAGACATATTCAAACTCTTATCCCTTCATTACTGAAATCCAATACACACAAACAGGCACACACACATCCACGTACACACAGGCACACACACGTACACACAGGCACACACACGTACACACAGGCACACCTGCCTGGTTACTCATCTCCTGAAAACATGTGATAGGACCCTCTCATTCACCCAGTAAAGTGGTATAAATGTTTTGAATTACACCCCCCCCCCCCCCCCCCTTCCTCCTCAGCGTTGGTATGTTCAGAAGGCATTTTGGTTGTGAATGAGCAGAGGTCAAAGTTTCATGCTAGGGAGGCATTACAGTGTCTGGTCAGGTCAGACGCTCAGTATAGTGTGTGGAGAGCGTCCTGGGAGCATCCCTCTATCTCTCTATGGCTCGGATACTGCGGCTGTCGCGGCCGCTCTTCATCCTCCTCCTCATCCTCCTGGTGGGCCTACTGGTGGGGGACACGCAGCACGGACGCACCAAGAGGGACATCAGCAATGACCAGTGAGTCTGGGCTTGTGGGAGGACAGGAGCGCGCACTGACTTTCTGCGGGTCCGGGGGATTTTGGGTGGCTGGTGGGGTGGAGTGGGGTTGGGTGGGGTGGGGGCTCAAGGTGGGATGTTATTTGTTTAGAATCTTTAGGGTATTTCTGTCAATACAGACAGTACAGTAGAGAGTACTATTTAAACTATGGTCACTCTTTTCTGATACTGTAGATATCTTGCTCTCTTTTGAGAGAGGCTTAAACCCTGCTGATAGTCAAGTCAAGCCAAGTTTACCCAAGGAAGCACATTGCCACGTGTATTTCTGAGGACCTACGGGAGTGCAGTGCCTGATGTGAAGTCGATTGGGTGATGATTGGATAAGCGGTTCTGGAGAACGCTGCAAGCAGCCATACTGTGGTTCTCCAGGAAGTGCTTCTCGGAGGCGAGCAATCGTCCGCTCCAAACGGGCCACATCCCAAACAGGGCACTGCACTAGTAGAATGAATTTGCAAAGTCTAATAATTGAGAATAGTGTGGAATTTTCCCTGTAATTAAATTAAACATCACATAGAGAGATCTCATTTATAGAGATCAAACTACTGTGGAGAGCGAAGTGTTTTTCAGCGTTCCTTGGGGCCACTAGACGAGACGCTCTGGTCTTTTTGTACGGTGCGTTATTACTCGGTGATTCGATCCCACACAGGCCTCGGATGGTGTCGGAAGATGGTCACCTGGTGTTTTCTACCGGGGACAATAAGGAGATTCGCTTCCAGCCCTCTGCCACAGGGAGGGTCAAAGTGGGGACCGAGGACCTCACGCTGCTCCTGGGTCAGGTGAGGTCAGGGTCATAGACACACTAGGGTTGGGCTCAATTCTCTTTCAATTCGATCAGCGCACTTGCTGATTATGGAACTTCATTGTCATTTATTGGTCAATAGGTTGGAACTTGGAATAATACAACCTTTTCAAGTCAAAGGTCTTTTCAATATTTGAATTTGAGAGAAAATCCACTTCCTGAGAGGGAATTGAATCCAACCCTGACACGCACACGGTCGCAGGCACGCATGCACACTCTTTTAAACCTCAATATTAAACTGAGACCACAAACGTTCATAAATGTTGGCAAACATATGTCTTGATGAACGCACCTCAGGGTCGCATCGGAAATTAAGACTGTTCCTTCATGTATATTCATTCCCTAGCCCTTAATCTAACCTTAATTCTAACCATAGCCCTAAGCTTTAATTTCCCTCAGAGGATTAATTACCTTAATGTATTGTCCTCTGGGAAAGACTTGACCTATATTCAAAGAGAGGACTGAGCCAAAATGAGGTCACTTTCCCTAAAAGTCCTCACTTCTTAAGTCCACAACTCAAACTGGCCCCCATAAGTATAGTGTACACACACACACATACAGACACACACGCACACACACACACACACACACACACCTACACACCTACACACCTACACACACACACACACACACACACACACACAGGTAGGCAGGGACTACAGATGAAAACTAGCTCATTAGCAAATTCTGGCACATTTACATTGATGTGGAAACTGAAGATGTTGATTAATGTGCACTGTCCTGGGTAAAAAATTTATAACTTAACATAACACACACACACACACACAACCTTGACATGTTCAGCGCAGTACATATCGTTATATTCTTTAGAGACACTGGTTTACTAATAGCATGTTTAACATAGAATTGGCACTGTGCTGAAAAGAGGGAATATTGATTGCAGTCATAACTGATTCACACCTCACCAGTTATGACTAAGAAGCTATATCTTATGATGCTGAACTCTGAATCGATTTGCTTGTCCAGGATTCATTTTATTCCCTCCGGTTGAATAAAGGAACTAGCAACAACAAGGTCTCATCTTGCGAGGACCTTCAGTGTAAAGCCTGAGCGTGTCATGTGAGAATATGAATGAGTAACAGTTCACTAAGCAGACGCAGCGTTTTGGCCTCGACCAAAGATCAAGACTAAAGTTGTCCTCTGATATTTCCCTTTTACAATTTGTTGAAAAACACACAGCGTTGATGTTGTTTTCCGAGAACACAATGGACAGTTTATACCATATATAAAGTTTACCTCCAAGTTGGGGCGTAAAGATCTACACAAATGTTAAGATGTTTAGACTACAGGCAGGTATCTAGTTTAGACTACAGACAGACAGGTGTATAGTTTAGACTACAGACAGACAGGTGTATAGTTTAGACTACAGACAGACAGGTGTGTAGTTTAGACTACAGGCAGGTATCTAGTTTAGACTACAGACAGACAGGTGTATAGTTTAGACTACAGACAGACAGGTGTATAGTTTAGACTACAGACAGACAGGTGTGTAGTTTAGACTACAGGCAGGTATCTAGTTTAGACTACAGACAGACAGGTGTATAGTTTAGACTACAGACAGACAGGTGTATAGTTTAGACTACAGACAGACAGGTGTATAGTTTAGACTACAGACAGACAGGTGTATAGTTTAGACTACAGACAGACATGTGTCTAGTTTAGACTACAGACAGGTCTCTAGTTTAGACTACAGACAGGTGCCTAGCTTAGACTACAGACAGAAGGGGAGAATCATAAACAGTTTAACATTGTTGCCACACTGTATTGAACGTACATCTTTTACACTCTTAGATTCTGTCTCCACGGTCTGTCTGTCCGTCAGTCCCGTCTCGCTGATTTGTGTGAGTTTGTCTAATTCCAGGTGAAAACCAACAAAGCTGACATTGACACTATAAAGGCCTCTGGAGGAGGAACGTCTCCTGATGTCACCAACAAACTCAACCAGCTGGACACCAGGGTAGGAATGAAGAGATTTGGAATAGCACTACTGTTTTATTCATTTATTTATTTATTTATATTGTTAAATTTTTTTTTGTATTGGTATCACATAACACACACCCTAAATACTTGTGGCCTGTGTTGATAATGCTTTGTGTAAATGTATTTTTCCAGACAACAGCACTGGAGACAAAAATGACAGCGCTTGAAACGGTAAACAATTAAACGGTATTCAGTACCGGTTTGGTACAATGTCTCAGAAAAATATGAAGCTGTATCTTTTATTATCAGTGAGTGTTTATGGAACAAGGTTAACGTATGACGTGTGATATGTTGAAACTGTCATAGAAGTTCTCTTCTCTTCTCTTCTCTTCTCTTCTCTTCTCTTCTCTTCTCTTCTCTTCTCTTCTCTTCTCTTCTCTTCTCTTCTCTTCTCTTCTCTTCTCTTCTCTTCTCTCATCTCATCTCCTCTCTTCTGTCTTCCAGACAGTTCAGAAGAGATCTTGTACAAGTAATCCTTGTACAAATGGAGGTACCTGTCTCAACCTACTGGACTCCTTCCACTGCGTGTGTCCTAGCAGCTGGGGTGTGAGTAACATCACACTAAAGCCACTCCCATTTATATTCTAGTCATCTATCAGATGCTTTTATCCTGACTGAATTCAAGAGTAGAATGAGACCAATTGTTTTCCAACTTAGCATGCAGATGAAATGTGCTACACTGTACAACAGTGCCTAGTAAATACTCCAAATACTGTACATGCAGCCTACCTATTAATACATTCTTTCTGAGTATTGTGTGTCTGTGTCTATGTGTGTTACCAGGGTTCTAACTGTGCCGTGGATGTAAATGAGTGTCAGATCTATGCGGGGAGTGCTCTGGGCTGCCAGAACGGAGCTACATGTGTCAACACGCCTGGCTACTTCACGTAAGGCTTGGTGACTATATTATACATTATTCACTTAGGAAAAGTGGAACGATTACCACCCACTGACCAATTCACATGTGTTATTTGTGTGAGTCAGGGTTTGATTGATTGAAAACTTTATTAACAGATTGCAGAATGGGTACAGTACAGTACAGCTCAATACATACAATTGTTAAGGGGATGCAGACCAGAGAAAGACTTTCGTCTTGTTTACATCAGGGCCCCCCATTTTCAATTCATCATACAGGGCACTTCAATAGTTGTGAACATGCACCGCTCTCTCCTAAGTGCTAGGAATCAGAGAGAGCCCTTTGAATCTGGAGCTCCATAGACAATGAATTTTTTAGCCCAAAGATGTTTGTGTGAGCTCTTATTAGTTATCAGTACTAGAATGTAAACCTTGTTTGGGTGTGAGGACTCAACTTTCTCTTTTGTTTACAGTATAATAATAATAATAATAATACTAATAATAATAATAATAATAATAATAATAATAATAATAATAATAATAATAATAATAATAATAATAATAATAATAATAATAATAATAATAATAATAATAATAATAATAATAATAATTATTATTATTATTATTATTATTATTATAAGTATAATAATAACTTGGTTTTGTATAGCGACTTTCATAAACCCAAGGCCGCTTTACATAGGGCAAAAAACAACAATAACAAACATGGTAGACAGACACACAACATTTAGGGGTCAAAGGCCATGTTGAAGAGGTGAGTTTTGAGGAGTTTTGCCATGCTGAAAGCTCTGTCCCCAAAGGTCTGCAGTCTGGTTCGGGGAATGGAGAGCCAGGTTTCTCCTTTTCTGATTTTTAGCTTTAGGAAAGAGTGGTGCATGTTCACAAATACTGACTGAACTGTCCACAGGAAGAACATGTGGGTGACATTCCCCTTTAATATATTAATAACAATGAAATAAAACAAATATCATAATTAGATATATATATATCCTTTATTTTGTGTTTAGTCTTTTAACACAAGTTCAGTCTGTACTTCTTTTAAGAAAATATCTTACGAAAGTAATACCTCTGTGAAATGGTTATTAGCACAAATGATAACTCATTATTCCACATAATAATAATAATAACCAAACTTAATGACAGATATAAGTGCTGAAGTGGAGCGACACGTTCTTTCTGGACAAAGTAGAGTTGGTGAAACTCCCATCTCAGACGATATTATCTATTATTATATTACTGTCTGGTCTTCCTTCCCAGTATCTTATAAATTATTGATTATGTTCTAATGAGCAATATCCTGGCTGTCTCTTCTATCTATTGATTTTCAAATCATTCTACGCTATTGTCTCTTACACCGCTCTATATCTTTATTCTTTTTTATACATGTATATTGATTTCATGTCGCTTTTCTGTACTCTGAGTTTTATGCTAAACTCTCTCTCTCTCTCATTCCACCCACTTAGGATATTTATATGAAATATTGAATTCGTGGTCCTCCACTTGCCACAGCCTAATGGAGCTGTATGGTGTGTTACTGTATCTCTCTCTCTCTCTCTCCCTCCCTCCCTCTCTCTCTCTCTCTCTCTCAGTTGCACCTGTTCTCCTGAGTGGTCCGGGGCTCTCTGCACTGTGCGCTATGATGACTGCAGGACCGGGGGTCAGGACCTGTGTGTGCACGGCATGTGTATCGACGCCGACCGTATCACCGCTGGACAGGTGCGCTTACCTACAGTATCCGTTCACTGTTCCCAACACTGTAGAACACCACTTAATAATAAATCCCTGCTCGAAACTTTAAAAAAATATATATATAATAATTCACATACATGTCCCCTTTAGAAGATTTCAAGGTGTTATAGATTTGTATGTGTAATTTTCTGAGTAATAAAAAAAAAGCATATATTCACAGAGCTTTTAGAAATGTGCGGAATAAAACTATTGCTTTCCCCCCAAAATTCCCCCCAAATGTCAAAATCATTAAATAAATGTTTGCTGTCCCAAAAATGTTTTTTGTTTACAGTACATGTATCCCATCCCTACTTCCTATTTCCCCATGGTGGCCATTTTGCTCTTATGTCATGCTCAGGATGGGATTCCTTTCCACCCCCACTGTGTGAATATGGTTAATGCAATGCACATATTGTTGATTATTAAACCTATACAATGTAGTACCGATGAATGCACTTGATTAATTTACATCCTAACTTTCACCCAAATAGACATTGTTTTCTATTGTTGTCACTCCACAAGCTGAATGAATTTCTTTCCTCGTAAAAACCTTTGCCAAGTCCATTTTCAAGTCTTTTATTTCCCACTCGCATAGTTTATTGTTTTTTAGTTTAGTTTAGTTTTTTAGTTTACCCTTTAGCTCTGTGTAGTTGTCACAACCTCCTCCTTTGATTGACACGTGAGGGTTAGGAGGTAGTTATTATACCAGTGATTAATAGTTGTTTTACCAGTTTGTCTGGGAATTCAAACTTCAGGTCACAATCCCGCTTCTCCGACCTTTGGGCTACCGCCATCCCTAATGAGAATGTGATGGAGCTTAAAGGAACATTATGGGAAATGCTGCTTACCATCTTCTCCAGAGTCAGACAAGAAGATAGATCCAATTTCATATCTGTGCGTTCAGTAGAAGGCTATCCGACTGCAAGCTAGCCTAGTTTAGCACAAATGAATAGAAGCTGATACGGACTGCTAGCCTAGCTTAATACTTCGGGGGAGGTGTTCTTGGCCAACAGCTAGGCTAGCTAGTCCTTATTCACTTCCATTCATTTGTGCTAAGCTAGGCTAGTTCGAAACCGGATAGCTTTCTACGGAACGCACAGAGGGGATAGAAAAGGAAAGTGAAATAGTCTGGTTATAGGGCCAGGCTGAACTAGCCACCACATACAGTAGAATGACTTGCCACTGGCCAGGGGCTACTACACTGTCCATCTCTCTAGGCCTACCTGTATATTTAGGGTGCTCAGCAGTGTCCTTCTAAAGCCCTTCTCCAGTCCCTAAATAGTGCTGTAAATGTCGATACCCGTGCTTTTTAAAAACGGCACATAGCGGCCCAAGTATCTTCGCTTCGTAACGACCATCTAGACAAGGAAGGTTACCGGTATCTCTCTGAACTAATCTCTCTCCCCCTGCTTCTGGTAATAAACTCTCAGTGATGGATGTTCAGTCACAAAGGAGTAATTTTACCGGGCTAAATTAATGCAGGCTCGTAAAAAGCTGGTAAGGACACTAAGTACCGTTGTCCTGATGGCGTGGGTGGGGAGTGGAAAGTTGTGTTTTAATTATAGAATAGCACGGAAGAGCGGGATAATTCAATTTCAGACACACCGTCAATATTGAATTGGATGCACTGGTGTCATTTCAGAATTAGCCCGCGTTGATCTAGTTAAGCGCGGTGCACACTGTGAGACGACCCAGCGCTGCTGCTGTCTGGCACTCTGTGTTCTCCACACCGGCTGACCTCGCTCAATCTTACACAAAGTGATATTCAGAGTACACTAAGAGTACACAATATTAAGAATAGGGATGTCCCGATGGGATCGGACAGATCGGAATTGGAGCTGCTCCCAGCACATTTTAATTGATTGGTATTGATCGTATCGGGTATATTAAGCCCAATTAGATCCTTTTTTTGTTAAATGAAAACAATTAATGGAAAGCTGTGATGTAGGCTATTCTTATATCTAATATCGGCAGATACTCAATATTACATTTGTTTAATCTTTAAATATTAAATCGGGATCAGGGGCAGAAAAACATCCCTAATTACGTACAATTAATACAACTTGGATGAAACGGGGACTTGGATTAAAAGGGGGAGTGTAATTCAATATTAGGAAGTTGTTCCTCATGTTTTGTCCCCTGTCTCGTTCCACCTCCAGCCCAAGTATCAGTGTATCTGTGACAGTGGGTGGGACTCCCCGCCTGGGAACCCGTCCTGCGTGGCGGACCTGGACGAGTGCAACCTCCCCAGCAAGCCGTGCTCCACCAACCCTCTTGTGGCCTGCTACAACACCCAGGGCTCCTTCTACTGTGGGGCCTGTCCTGCAGGTAACGTGCCCTGCTACAACACCCAGGGCTCCTTCTACTGTGGGGCCTGTCCTGCAGGTAACATGCCCTGCTACAACACCCAGCCAGGGCTCCTTCTACTGTGGGGCCTGTCCTGCAGGTAACGTGCCCTGCTACAACACCCAGGGCTCCTTCTACTGTGGGGCCTGTCCTGCAGGTAACGTGCCCTGCTACAACACCCAGGGCTCCTTCTACTGTGGGGCCTGTCCTGCAGGTAACGTGCCCTGCTACAACACCCAGGGCTCCTTCTACTGTGGGGCCTGTCCTGCAGGTAAGGTGACCTGCTACAACACCCAGGGCTCCTTCTACTGTGGGGCCTGTCCTGCAGGTAACGTGCCCTGCTACAACACCCAGGGCTCCTTCTACTGTGGGGCCTGTCCTGCAGGTAAGGTGACCTGCTACAACACCCAGGGCTCCTTCTACTGTGGGGCCTGTCCTGCAGGTAACGTGCCCTGCTACAACACCCAGGGCTCCTTCTACTGTGGGGCCTGTCCTGCAGGTAACGTGCCCTGCTACAACACCCAGGGCTCCTTCTACTGTGGGGCCTGTCCTGCAGGTAAGGTGACCTGCTACAACACCCAGGGCTCCTTCTACTGTGGGGCCTGTCCTGCAGGTAACGTGCCCTGCTACAACACCCAGGGCTCCTTCTACTGTGGGGCCTGTCCTGCAGGTAACGTGCCCTGCTACAACACCCAGGGCTCCTTCTACTGTGGGGCCTGTCCTGCAGGTAACGTGCCCTGCTACAACACCCAGGGCTCCTTCTACTGTGGGGCCTGTCCTGCAGGTAACGTGCCCTGCTACAACACCCAGGGCTCCTTCTACTGTGGGGCCTGTCCTGCAGGTAACGTCAGCCTCACGAGGGCCGCGGCTGTCGGATGTCATGTTCACGTGGAATGAGACACGCAACTGTTAAGATTTTTTTTTTATGTATCAAAGTAGGCTATAGTTTGTATGACAAAACTTTGACTTCTTTATGACAGTTCAGGGGTCATTGTGTGTGTGTGTGTGTGTGTGTGTGTGTGTGTGTGTGTGTGTGTGTGTGTGTGTGTGTGTGTGTGTGTGTGTGTGTGTGTGTGTGTGTGTGTGTGTGTGTGTGTGTGTGTGTGTGTGTGTGTGTGTGTGTGTGTGTGTGTGTGACTGTGTGTGTGTGTGTGTGTGTGTGTGACTGTGTGTGTGTGACTGTGTGTGTGTGTGTGCGCGTTTGCGTGTGCTTGTCTCACTCCTTCTCAAATCTCCATATATCCACTAATGGTCAATGATATGTCTAAATGTCTGATATTATTATTATAATAATAAAACATATATATATATACTGTATATATCATGTATGTGTCTTTGTGCCCCCCCCCCCCCCCCCCCTCAGGTTGGCAAGGCAACGGCTACAGCTGTCGGGACGTGGACGAGTGTGCGACTAACAACGGCGGCTGCTCCATGACTCCTGTGGTGCAGTGCCTCAACACCATGGGCTCCTTCCACTGTGGGCCCTGTCCGCCAGGTACGGAGCAGGAAGGAAGAAAACAAACAGACCACAATGTCCTCACGGCTAGTCAGAATTGCATAAATCAGGGTCTGTGGCAGGTCAGGTAGCAGGTAGCAGGTCAGGGTCAGGTAGCAGGTCAGGGTCAGGTAGGTCAGGTAGCAGGTCAGGTAGGTCAGGTAGCAGGTCAGGGTCAGGTAGCAGGTCATGTAGCAGGTCAGGGTCAGGTAGCAGGTCAGGGTCAGGTAGCAGGTCAGGTAGCAGGTCAGGGTCAGGTAGCAGGTCAGGTAGCAGGTCAGGGTCAGGTAGCAGGTCAGGTAGCAGGTCAGGGTCAGGTAGCAGGTCAGGTAGCAGGTCAGGTAGCAGGTCAGGTAGCAGGTCAGGGTCAGGTAGCAGGTCAGGTAGCAGGTCAGGGTCAGGTAGCAGGTCAGGGTCAGGTAGCAGGTCAGGTAGCAGGTCAGGGTCAGGTAGCAGGTCAGGGTCAGGTAGCAGGTCAGGTAGCAGGTCAGGGTCAGGTAGCAGGTCAGGGTCAGGTAGCAGGTCAGGTAGCAGGTCAGGGTCAGGTAGCAGGTCAGGGTCAGGTAGCAGGTCAGGGTCAGGTAGCAGGTCAGGTAGCAGGTCAGGTAGCAGGTCAGGGTCAGGTAGCAGGTCAGGGTCAGGTAGCAGGTCAGGGTCAGGTAGCAGGTCAGGTAGCAGGTCAGGTAGCAGGTCAGGGTCAGGTAGCAGGTCAGGTAGCAGGTCAGGTAGCAGGTCAGGGTCAGGTAGCAGGTCAGGTAGCAGGTCAGGTAGCAGGTCAGGTAGCAGGTCAGGTAGCAGGTCAGGGTCAGGTAGCAGGTCAGGTAGCAGGTCAGGTAGCAGGTCAGGTAGCAGGTCAGGTAGCAGGTCAGGGTCAGGTAGCAGGTCATTTTGATTATTAATTTGTTGATTATTATAATTTTATTATTTATTCATACTTTATGGCATTAGAAGTTGTTTACATTACATACCGTAGTTGTGTACTTCTGGGTGATGATATTCACACTAAATTATTTTGATTCGGTATGATTACCTGTTCCTGTAATGTTACCTGTTCAAACATTTTCCAAAGCGTATACTGTTCTTCATCTGAAGCCTTCATTTGTTGAGGGCTGACAGAACTGGCTTGAGGTGATATTATTACCAACCGATCAAGATATCCATCCCTTCATCCAAATGAACAAATTGATTAATTCATCCCTTCATTCATTGATTGACTGTCTGACACGTTGCATGTCTCCAGGTTACGAGGGAGATGGACGTTCCTGTACTCAGGCCAACATCTGTGCCACCAACAATGGAGGCTGCTACCCCACGGCTACCTGCTCCTCCAACCCAGGTACACACCGCTGCTCCTCTAACCCAGGGATACTCAGATATTACATTCACCACGTCCGCCATCACTGCCGGAGTGCCCATGAGCACTGGGCAACCCAGGACTCTGACCTCTCTGATGAAATGATAAGATAAGATATTCCTTTATTGATCCCCTTGGGGGAAATTCAGGCATCATAGCATGGGGGAGGGGGGGGGGGGTACAGGTAGTAAAAACAAGCAGTGTAAACAATATAACAAGTCAATATAATTAACTAACTAACTCACTGAAATATACAGTATTCACATAAGTATGCATAATGTAGTGTTATTGTCCTTTTTAGGTTCCTAGTAGTTGTAGTGGATGTAGTGGTAACTTAATGCAGAGTGGATGGGGGGTTCTCTCTGTGTGTGTGTGTGTGTGTGTATCAAGGAGAGACATGCATACAACGATCTTCCCACATTGTAAAATGACCTATAAAGTGAAGCAATCATTATCTACACACACTCACACACACACACACACACACACACCGTTTTATGACTGCGTCTCATGACCGGTGTGTGGATGAGGCCGGGGTCAAGTTTTACTGCCTCCAGAGGCTACTGTCTCACACCATCTCCTCTGCAACCGGTTCCATCCGCTTTGAACCGGGCCTACTGCATGATGATGATGATGATGATGATGATGATGATTAGGGATGCTCGATATTGGCTTTTTTACCGATACCAATATACCGATATTGTCCAACTCTTAATCCCCCCCCCCCCCCCCCCCAAAAAACTTAATAATTTCAGGTAATTAACATTACATATCTCTTGTCGTGTAATTAACACAACATTATGCATACTTTGACAATAAATAAAATAATAATTTGTTCTTACTTGCTTGCCTGGGTAAATAAAGGTTAAATAAATGTAAAAAAATAATAATAATAATTTAAATTTTTTTAAAACCGATACCTATATTTTCCGATATCACTTTTTTATGCCAATATCGGACGATAATATCGGACATCCCTAGCACATCACATGACATATCACCGATCGACATGTCGCATGAACACCTCGTATCACCAAAAAAGTCCATTTACAGTAAGAATATGAATTTGAATCAGAAAACACTATTCGCCTAATATAATGACTGTAGAGGAATTTGACAGTGGTGACATTGACGGGGAGGCCAGTTCCACAGTACGGAACATGTAATGCCGTTGTATTATTGCCCACTGAGTTGGTGTGTATCTGTGTCCGGTCCAGGCTCTACCCTACCTGTGTGCACCTGCCCGCCAGGCTTCGTAGGTAATGGGTACGGCCCGACCGGGTGCACCCAGAGCAGCAACGTGTGCCAGACCAACAACCCCTGCGTCCACGGACAGTGTGTGGTGAGTCTGGTCTGTGTGTGTGGGGGGGGGGGGTTAGGATGGTACAATTATATATTATATACAATTAATTGTACCTATAGATAATTTTTTTATGTAGAGTAATCATTAAAAAAAAATTTAAGCTTTTTCCTTTGATGCTTCCAACACCTGGAATGCTCTCCAACTGTGCCTTTAAAAGTATGATCTCTGACCACTGTGTATCAACTTGTAACTGTCTTAACAGATTTGTATTGTTTATTCTTATTTATTGTGTCTTTATGTATGAATCTGCTTATGTCGTCACTGTAAATGAGGGTGACCTCGGTGTCTCACAGGTTGAAATAACGGTTTGAAATGAAGTCGTTAATCGCTACACCTTTTTTCGGAAACTGACGGCCAAATTTTTTTAGTACCATTTTTTTTTTTTTTTACCATTTTTTTAAAGTACCGGTGCCCCTTTTCTTCCCCCTTGTGCTCATAATTCCCCGCACCCAGCCCACAACCACCGGTTACATCTGCACCTGTAACGCCGGCTGGCAGGGAACCCACTGCGACCAGGACATCGACGAGTGCGCCAGCCTCCCCTGTCAGAACGGAGGCACCTGCACCAGCGGCCTCAACAGCTTCACCTGCGTCTGCACCAGCCAGTGGACCGGCACGCTCTGCCAGACCGCACAGCAAGGTACCGGGACGGGGGGTTGGTGTGTGTGTGTGGGGGGGGGAGCAGCTTGTGAAGACTCGCCTGCTCTCTCAGTACATACTGTAGTGTTCTTACTCAAACGCTTCAAAGTCATAAACAATGACAAATTTGCCTTAAACGTCATTCTAATAGCAGTAGACATAACACCAGTGAAACTGAAAGAAATAAATGAGAGCTATGGAAGAGAACAAGATGAGAATCCTTGATATCCTTGAACCTGTGTGTGTTTTCAGTGTGTGGCGGCTACCTCAGCGGTCCTGCTGGGACCTTCAGCCACCCGAACACTCCAGGTAGCGAAGACTATGACCACGGGATAGACTGTGCCTGGGTGATCCGCGTCGAAGCCAACAAGGTCAGTCAATGTCTGTCTGTCTGTCCCACTGGTGATCTATCATCCCGAGCAGAGCTAGGAAGCATTTTATCCATCTCTGAAACGATAACACAGTACTGAAGAGGAAATAAAACATTCTGACCTTCTCGGAGACGGACAGTTTGTAGATGAGTGATGTTTTCAAATCGTCTAAAAGCTTGGAAGGAGTGGTTTGTACATTCGTCGTTAAAGACATCAGAGGTTGTGTACTAAGAATACCCTTCGACTATCGACTATGAATAGGCTACAATTAGGCAAATTCGAAAGACATTTGAATATGAATGATACTATTTAAATATTATTACCACATCACAAGTTCATTGTGTGTTGTATTTGCTATTATGGGTAGTACCAGTAGGAACCAATCATTGGGCATTGGGCTATGCTTTTTAACACCCATATTATGACACATTTCCCCCAAATCACGAAAAAAAGGGACCAAGAACCAGTAATGCGTTCTCAGTTCTCAATTTACATTTGGTAGCCGTGCCGGACTCAGGCTATTTGAAGGGCAGGGGCGAAAAAGAAAAAAGGGCACCTACTGCACAACATCAGCGAGCAAAAAGCTATGATGTGTCATGTGTGGGGAAATAGTCCTCATCCTTGATTAAGATTAACATTAGATTAACATGTAGTCTAGGCAATCCAGATTAAAAGTATAACCACACCTCTATGATAAAAACACACAGGGAACAATACACATTTAAAATGTTTATTTCACAAACACCTCCAAAGAAAATATGTTGGTTATTTATGTGATTATATAATTTTAAGACCCAACAAAAATCATCTCTCATTTTTGCCACTCAAAAGTGCACTTAAGCGTATCGTTTGGGGGGGGGGGGGGCACATTGTGGGGGCACATTGTCAAGTCCGCCAGTCCTCCAGTCCGCCAGTGTTTGGTAGTTGAATTCATATATATATTTTTTTCAAATTCAAATGAAGTTCTGACAGCCCTATTGTGTACATACAGATGATGAGGTATCACATTCACACACCAAATTGGCTGTACAAACCACAAGCACTACATTTCTAATTACACTGCGTGATGATGTAACAGAGTAGCAGAATCAGCACTGTGTGTGTGTGTGTGTGTGTGTGTGTGTGTGTGTGTGTGTGTGTGTGTGTGTGTGTGTGTGTGTGTGTGTGTGTGTGTGTGTGTGTGTGTGTGTGTGCGCGTGTGTGCGTGTTTGTTCCCCACAGATCATACGCATCACCTTCTCCCACTTTGAGCTGGAGAGCAGCACCAACTGCAACTACGACTTCCTGCAGATCCACGACGGAGACAGTGCCTCGGCCCACAAGCTGGGCAAGTACTGCGGCACCAACAACCCCAACGAGCTGCTCAGCTCCCACAACACCATGTACTTCTGGTTCCACTCCGACCCCTCCATCAGCGCCGGGGGCTTCACCGTCGTCTGGCAGGCCCGGGACCCCGGTAGGTGGTGTGTGTGTGTGTGTGTGTGTGTGTGTGTGTGTGTGTGTGTGTGTGTGTGTGTGTGTGTGTGTGTGTGTGTGTGTGTGTGTGTGTGTGTGTGTGTGTGTGTGTGTGTGTGTGTGTGTGTGTGTGTGTGTGTGTGTGTGTGTGTGTGTGTGTGTGTGTGTGTGTGTGTGTGTGTGTGTGTGTGTGTGTGTGTGTGTGTGTGTGTGTGTGTGTGTGTGTGAGTGAATTGGATCCTTCAATTAAGTAGTCCTCCCAGCTAACTTTCAACTCAATTTATTATTTAAATTGTATTTTAGCTGAAATGAAAAATGCCTTTTTAACTGTTTTAGATCACTTCCCCATATCGGGTCATATTGTGCACCTATTCTCTATCAATTTCTTTGTATTCTTATATCAAAATCCAATCATGTTTTTTTCCTGTAAAATAAAATAATACGAATAAGTGATCAAATAAAATCCCCCCCAAAGTTCCGTCCCGCCTGCCTATCCCGTTTCACTTGGAAATACATCACCAGACGGAAGCTAGATACTCTCGACGTTAAATGTAACAAATGTATAAAATTGGTCCATGCATCAAACATGACTTACGGTATAATACTATTTTCTCTTATACTGTATGAGTAATCAGACTAAGGTGTACAACATAAATCTGCTAATTTCTCATCACACTCTGATTGTAATTTGAGACACTAAAACCATCACACCTCCTCACCAGTCAGTAATTCCGGGGCAAAGCTATGCTACCTTCGTCCCTCCCCTCTCTCCAATGACTTCACCGTGGTTAACACCAAAGATAAGCTAGCATGATATTTGGAACTATCACTGACATGTATTTAGTATCTGGATCTAAAGGACTAAAGTATCTAAAGGACTCCACGGTGTGTTCCTGGCTTCTATGGTACCCGAAGAAAGGCCTGCGCTCCAGGCTGCCGTCCCCCTGCTGTCTTACAATGCATCCTGCTGTCTCTCACCACTTCCTTCCCCTTTCTCTGAAGTGTGCGGAGACCAACTGACCGCTCCATACGGCAGCATCAACTCCCCCGGTTACCCCGGCAACTACCCACCCAGCCGCGACTGCTATTGGACGGTGGATGTGGCGCCCGGCCTGCTCATCACCTTCGCCTTCAGCACGCTCAGCCTGGAACACCACCCTGACTGCACCTTTGACTTCCTAGAGGTGGGATATATCATGTGTAGGCCACAGTACTTTTAATGGTGAAGGACACTTGTACATGCCCACATGGACTATTATTATACTGTAGAAAACATATAGGTTCTGCCTCCAGAATGTTTTAGATGTTTTATGTGTAGTTTTTGCCTTCAGAGACATCATTTCCTTACTCATCTCATCTGTTTTTTCTATATTGGTATATTCTATGTTAGATTACTGATTGTCCAGCCATACAATAGCCTATATGGCAGATTCTCAACATGTGTTGTATCATATATGTGGATTTATTGCCATATGTTTGACTTTTTTACTATTTGGTAGACCAACTGGAATTCTGGCTAGTGTGGTGCAACATTTGTTCTGAAACCTTTTTCAAAATGTGTCCCTTTTTCTATACAAACTTTATGAACTGTCAGATCAAGACTGATGTGTACATTTAAAAAAAAACGGTAACATGAATTAATCTGTCATCACTTGTCAGATCCGTGACGGCCTTCTGCCTGACGACCCGGTTCTGGGGAAGTACTGCAGCACGTCGTCTCCGCCCCCGCTCCGCACCACGGGCCCTGCCGCCTGGGTCCACTTCCACTCCGACTTCATCGTGACAGACATCGGCTTCCACATCTCCTACATCACCTCGCCATGTACGACCTCATCACATATAGTACCAGTCTGGCTGTTCACTAGCTTTAAAGGAACATGCCAACATTTTGGGAAATTAGCTTATCGTCTTCTCCAGAGAGAGACAAGAAGATAGATACCAGTTTATTCTCTGTGCGTTCAGTAGAAAGCTATATGGCTGCACGTTAGCCTAGCTTAGCACAATGAATGGAAGCAGACAGTGCCGGTTAGCCTTCAGGAGAGGTGTTAGTTGGACAATGCCTAGGCTAACCGCCACTGTCCACTTCCATTCAGCTAAGCTAATTTCCCCAAATGTTGTCGTGTTCCTTTAACGACCAAGCATTTATTAAAGACAGGCTTTTATTTAATTTGCACATCAGACTGAGAAGCCACGAGTGAAACCCATGTATGCATGTAATCCACTGCAGACTGACAACGTTTTTAACAGTATTATTATTCCAAGTGTCTTTTGTGTTATCTTGCACGTTTTTCAGTGTTTTCAGACTGCCATGTTGAAGTCCCACTCAGCTGTGATTTGGCTGTCTTTCAACAAGCTGGCTCCTCTAAAAGGAAAACACCAACATTACGGGAAATGCTGCTTACGATCTTCTCCAGAGTCAGACAAGAAGATAGATGCCAATCTCCTCTCTGTGTGTTCAGTAGAAAGCTATCCGGCTGCAAACTAGCCTAGCTTAGCACAAATTAATGGAAGCGGCCTAGCTGTTGGCCAAAAACACCTCTCCCGGAGTTTTAAGCCAAGCTAGCGGTCCGTATCCACTTCCGTTAATTTGTACTAAGCTAGGCTAGCTTGCAGCCGGGTAGCTTTCTACTGAACGCACAGAGAGGAAATTGATATCTACTATCTTCTTGTTTGACTTTGGAGAAGATATGTTCTCTTTAAAGGTATATTTAATGGGCAATCAGGTGGCGTAGCGGCGATTGCGCTCGTCACCAATGCAAGAGGCTGCGGTCTCGACTCCCGGAGAGTCAGCATTGCCTTGGCTTGGGCTGATCGCTATACTAACTCGTTTGGCTGGGTTAGGGGGAGGGAAGCTGTGGGTGGGAAACTGGCGTTGTGGACAGCGACGCCTACAGGTCAGGTCTGGGCGCTTGCTCAGCGGAGGCAGGACTTGATGAAGGCAGCGTGACCTCCCACGCGTTACACTTCACCAATGAGAGCCCTCGCTGCCAGGTGAGAAGAGAGCCACTGGCTGTCGCCGCACGTGTCGGAGGAAGCGTGCGGATACTTCAGGGTTCCCTTGTACTGACCAGTAGGAGAACATGCGCACAACAACCAGGTAGGGGAGGGGGGGGGGGGATTGGCACAACAACTAAATTGGGACGGGGAGAAAACAGAGAAAATCGGAGAAAGAGAGATACAAAAAAAGAAAAAAAAGGTATATTTAATGAATCGGGATTGAGTATGTTATGTCTTGGCGTCTCAGCGGACCCAGGCTGTGGTGGTGTCTACACGGACAGTGAAGGCATCATCATCTCTCCCAACTGGCCCAACAACTACGCCCACAACCGCCAGTGCATCTACCTCATCCGCCTGCCGCCCAGCGAGGTGGTGTCCCTCAACTTCACCGACATCTCTCTGGAGAGCCACAGCGTCTGTACCTTCGACTATGTCGAGGTAGGGAGGGACGGTGACAAAGCTTTCTTCCTGCTGATCTGGGATCCATGACCGAGGCTATAAAATAAGGAAGGGTCGTCACGTCACAGTGTAGCATGTGTGTGAACGCACATTGGTGCCAAGTGTGAAAAACCTTCAGTTCGACCGACATTGAGTTGAATGGGATCAGCCGTCTCCTCGTTTATGACCATGTCATTTAAACAGGTTGTTATGTCGGTTGTCGGAATCATCGGCAGTCTGTTGCATTGTTTAACTAGCTAACGTTTGATATATTTGTTGATGTATATTTCTCCAGATAGCTAGTATTATCTTTTATTTTAAGTCTGGCACCAATCAGAGCATAGATTCTGATATAATGATGACCCTTCCTTCTTTTATAGTTTCCCTGTACGTGACGAGGAACACTTGCCTTTGTGACCTTACTCAAATGAACAGACTGAAGCCGACTCTTTTTTAATATTATAATTATAATTGTTTTAAAATAGAGTTTCTAACTTATTGCCACCTTATGTAATTTAAGTCTAAATGGCATTCCTCCTTTTTTTGTTTATTTATTTATTATAATTTTTTTATCAGTGCCTTCAGGAAATCGCAATAATTCATGCAAATTCAACCAAACTTGTATTTGTGAGGGGCTTGCAATTTATCATAATTCCCGCTATTTACCCACATTAAATGTCCAAATTAAATACAAATGTAACTGGTACTGAGCAGTATAATATACAGTATATATAATATAAACTTTATTTGTATTGCACTTTTCATACAGGAATTTCAGTTCAAAGTGCTTCACAGCAGTAAAGAAAATACAGGCATATGATGAGCATAAAGTGCAGACATAAAACATCATTGGTTACAGACATATAAAGCGAGCATTAAAAAAAAGAAGAAAAGGTCATCAATGTTTGGAATGTTTACGGTTTGAAAAAAAAAGGCAATAATAAAAATAATAAAATAGAATATACAGAGTAAAAAAGTGCGATAAAATAGTTAAATAAAAATAATAAGATACAATAACCTTTAGAACAGAGCAGTGCATCTCTCATACCACTTAATAGAACAACAGAGCAGTTTAATACTTTGAGTTTCTTTACACAGTTCAGTTCTAATTTTACCTTATAGAACAACAGAGCAGTGTGTCCCTCTTAACTTAACAACAGAGCAGTGCATCGCTCTTAACACTTTATAGAACAACAGAGCAGTTCATTGCTCTTAAAGAGCAGTGTATCGCTCTTAACGTTGAGTTTCTTTACAAAGTTCAGTTCTAAATTACAACAGAGCAGTGCATCGCTCTCAACTAAATGACAGTGCACAAGAGGTAGTGAGATCAAATCAGCATAGAACTGACACATGCATTTGATAGGAAGAGCAGTGACATCTCCAGAATATGTGTGTGTGGTTTGCTATTTCTTGTCCACACTCCCTCCAGCATAGTTTCTTTGCTGGTGTTTAATTGCCCTGTATTTCTGGTGTTATAAAGAATCTAATTATGTTTTTTCCACCCAATCTCCCTCCATATCCTTGATCCTGTGGTTGATTGTTGTGTCTTACATGTGTTATACCATTCCTTCCTTATCTCTATTTCTAACTCTTTCTCCCAGTTTTCTTTTATATACAATGTTGTATTTCCCTTACTGTCCATTATTGCCTGATATAGTGCTGATATCACCCTTCTGTTTTACGCCAAATGTATATACACTCCTTTTCTGGACACTTTTGTATCACAAACAGTACTGTATTTGCAAATCTGATATGTCATAAATGTATAGATGTAGCAGTACTGTCTATCTGTATGTCATGTATGTCATATATGTTATGATGAATTGAAAATGGGGGACCCTGATGTAAACAAGACGAAAGTCTTTCTCTGGTCTGCATCCCCTTAACAATTGTATGTATTGAGCTGTACTGTACTGTACCCATTCTGCAATCTGTTAATAAACTTTTCAATCAATCAATCAATCAATCAATCAATCAATCAATCAATCAATCTCTCTCCACCCCCCCAGGTCCGCGATGGCAGTGCAGAGACGGACCCGCTGATAGGGAAGTACTGTGGCACCACGCTGCCTGCTCCCATCCTCTCCAGCTCCAACACCCTGTGGATCCGCTTCAAGTCAGACAGCTCGGTCAGCCACGCAGGGTTCAGGGCCCTGTACACCGTCGGTGAGACAGGCACCGCACACACACGCACTCACTCACCCTATATCGGCATCCATATTGGTATTGGCCAATGATTATTTTTTATATATCGCCAACTGATATGCTGTGAAGGTTTTTGTTGTGTTGTTGTTTTTTGCCACACATGTTTTGTTTGGGTACCTGCACGACGTGCATAACAACATAGTAGTTTGCAGAAACAGAAATGAAGACATAGTATTTTCCATTTTACAGTGTCTTATCACTTTCAGTATACATGTACAACATTGGATTGTCGTAGGAACTGATAGGGACCATTTCAAATCGATATCTGTCGGACATAACATGGCCATAAAATGGATTATTGGCAGAGGTGAGACCAAGTCATTGTTCTGCAAGACCCAAGTCTCAAGTCTTTACACTCGAGTCCCGAGTCGAGTCCCAAGTCTCAAGTCTTTACACTCGAGTCCTGAGTCGAGTCCCAAGTCTCAACACGGGCAGTTCCCAAGTCAAGACTGGCAAGTCTCAAGAAAGTCACATGTTTTAAACTTTGGGTTTCGAGTCCTAAATACAAATGTAATGCCATTTCAAAATGTTAAAGACAACAGAGTAATAGTTAGTAGTATATTAAATTGCGATGATTCTGCACTGACACACAACTTCCTTCTCTGCTCGAGCAACTTGATTGGCAGCTGACAGAACTGTAAACATGGAAATTAAGTAAATTCACTTTACACTGTTTATGGCATAATTTATTTAACATTTTGGGCTTTTGGGAAGTATCAAGTCTTTGAAGTCATAAGGCTCAAATCAGAGTGAAGTCATGAGTCACTGATGAGTCAAAGTTGAGTTGCAAGTATTTTAGGATTTTGTCAAATCTGAAGTCGTCATCAAATCTATCACTCGAATCTGATTTGATTATTGGTTATCATGTTGAGCAAAATGTTGTGTCACACACACTAGCAAACCTCGGCCACAATGCTTAGAGGAGCTATTGTTGTATTGATTTCAAGGAAGGTTTTGACTTACAGTACATGGTCAAAATACTGTTTAAATTTTTTATTTTAAAGGCCCAATAAGTGATCCAAATGTAAACAAATGGTAACTCCACCATCCAAAGATAAGAATGGAATGCATTTTAATTCTCAAGTTGTTTGGCAAATACGGAGTGTTTAATTGTATATTTCTGTATGATGTGGCTGTTAGTGTTACGTCGGTTACACACTGGAGACAAACAGATCTGCGTTTAGATTTACAAGCAGGTTTCAGCAGCACTTTGCCCTGAACTACAGCGACCGACAGTCAAGGACAGATGCCACATACATCACCGCTCCCTGTAATGAAGCTGAGCACTGAGGCGATGGTCGTAATGTGATAGAGACACACTGTGTTGTCCGGCCACTGCTGTCTCCCGCCCCACTTCCAGCCTCTCTCACACACAACCCCTAATTGTATCAGCTCCCTGCTGCTAGACTACCTAACACAGTTAGCATGAATCCCCATCCTAGAGCGTCTTCCACCAGCATACAGACTGGAGTTGGAGTCTGGTGCGTGCGTGCGTGCGTGTGTGTGTGTGTGTCTCCATTTCCCCCTCTAAATGTCTTGATGTGATATAGGATATGAAATATTCAGTAGTGATGTGATTGTGCTGTGTCTGCGTTCTTCCATTTGATTAGATGCTACTGAACCAGGCTATAACCGGCTACTGTAGGTCACACATGTCAGGATTTACTGCCCTCCACACGAACGCACACACATATTTCTGACCTGTGCAGCGGGGGTAATGAGTTAGCTCTGGGCGGGCTGAATATATGAGCTCTGTGGAGTGGCGTGGGTGTTCTGTGTCACGACCGGTCTGGATATCAAATGAGATTCCTCCTAAGGCAGCTGGACTTCCCCTTATGTTAGAGACAGGAATGATAACCTTACTGTCAAACTCAGTATCCTTAACAATGAAATGGGCTTTCCTCTAGACATTGTGGTAGTAAAACCTTTTTTTCAGTCCATTACCGCTTTTCCAATATCCTCTCGCAATTTGTCCAGCCTTGGCTTTTAATTCTGCATGGGTCAATTGGCGAAGCTTAGGGCAGAGACGACATTCATTTAACCCTTGTGCCTTCCTCACTACATAGGGAGATAATGATGCTTAAAGGCTTTCACTTCCCACTGGGGACAGCCGTGGTAATAATGAAATACTGGGTTTTCTAACCGCAAACATACAGTATGTCCATGTGTTTCCTACCACCAATCAACCCCCATTTTTATTTTTAGATTATATCATGAATTCTAATCAATGGCACTCTCTCTCTTTTTCTTTCTCAATGTCTCTCTCTTTCTTTCCCTCTCTTTCTCAATGTCTCTCTCTCCCTATTTCTCAATGTCTCTCTCTCCCTCTCTCTCTCCGGCTCTCTCTATCTCTGTCTTTCTCTCTCTGTCTCTCTCTCTCTCGCTCTCCCTACCTCTCTTTCTCTGTGTCTCTCTCCATCTCCCTCTCTCTCTCCATCTCCCGCTCTCTCTCCATCTCCTGCTCTCTCTCCATCGCCATCTCTCCATCTCCCTCTCTCTCTCCATCTCCCTCTCTCTCTCCATCTCCCTCCCTCTCTCCCTAGGTTGCGGTGGCACATTCTCTGGGACGGGTGAGATCCGCTCTCCCTACCATCCCAACTCCTACCCCCACAATAAGGAGTGTGAGTGGGTCCTCAATCAGCCCCAAGGCTACGTGGTCACCCTCAGCTTCCTCTCCTTCGGCATCGAGGGTGGATCCTGTCGCTATGACTTTGTGGAGGTTGGTATTACATTATATATCAAATATATATAAAAAAAAATAGTCTATGAAGTGAAAGTTGAAGTTTATTTATATGTATATATATATATATATATATATATATATATATATATATATATATATATATATATATATATATATATATATATATATATATATATATATATGTCTGATTAATACAATACAATACAATATCATATATCATATTACATTGTTGGGGGCGACAGTGGATCGGTAGGTAGAGCAGTAGTCGTCTGGTTATCTGGAGGTTCCTGGTTTGATTCCCGCTCCTCCCGGGCAGCGTGTCGAAGTGTCCTTGAGCAAGACACTTGCATGGTTGCCTCCACTGTCGGTGTATGAATGTGTGAGTGAATGGGTCAAATGTGAGGAACAAGGGCGCCCCAGTGGCGCCCCAGCGGCACGGTGGTGTAGTGGTTAAACACTGTCGCCTCACAGCAAGAAGGTCCAGGGTTCGATTCCCGCTTGGGGACCAGGTTTCCATGATGCCAGTTACCCAGGTGGGGTATCTCCCAGGCCTTTCTGTGTGGAGTTTGCATGTTCTCCCCGTGCTCGCAAGGGTTTCCCCCCCCCCGATAAGATAAACCCAATGGAAAAACATGCACAACAACAAGATCGCTAACGCTGTGGCGTCCTTGACGAAGACGGACAGGAGCACTTGGATTGGTCCCCTGGCGCGGCTCACGTTGACGCCTGTCTGCTCCCGGCTGCCCTTGGGGGGGAAGGACGACGGGATGGGTTAATCGCAGAGACGAATGCATGCCGATTAATGACCTCTGAGCAGGTCCTAAATTATTATTATTTATTACGATTCCCGGACCCGTCGTTATTTGCCGAATGTCTTCCCCCCACTCTGTCTCCCGTTCCTCCTCTCTCTCTCTCTACTGGACTGCCCAGTAGTATAAAGCGATAAACGCTAAAAAATAAATCTTTAAAAAAATGTGAGGAACAAATTGTAAAGCGCTTTGGATAATGTTATTTACACTACTTGTTGCAGGAAGAAAGCATTCTGCATTATGAAGGACACTAGTCTCCCAGCACTTATTGTTTTATTCTCAAGTTAGCTTTTATCTATTTTTTGTACTATTGATATGTTTTAAGGGTTGAGAGAGAGAGTCTGGGTAAAATGCATTTCATTACATTATGTAATGACTGTACACTGTATGGCTGACCCCTATTAATCGATTAGTCGACTAATCGGTCGAATGGGGCCGTAGTCGACTGGCCAACCTCTTAGTCGAATATAATAAAAAAAAAAGAAAAGATTATATCATTTTTTTCAAAAGAAAAGAGGCCTAGAAGCGTGGCTAACGCTAATGGCACGCATACCAGAGGCTAACTGCCTACGAAAACAGGCACAGAGGCACTGAAAGAGGATTTCACCCATCTAATGAACACACTAGACTAGACAAATATCAAGATGTATCCATCAGTGGACCAATTGCATGCTTTTGCAGAGGACAAGAAGCCTTCAGTCGACTCCTTCAGACATTAAGCACCCCCACAGCCCAAATGGAATGATAAAAAAAATGATAATAAATAAAAAATAAAAATAAAACGATTATACTTTTTTTTTTTTTTTTTTTTTTTACCAATAGTCGACTAACGGCAAATTTTGGCCAATCCTAGTCGACCATCCAAATCCTTAGTCGGGGACAGCCCTAGTACACTGTACCTTCTAAAACATATGACAAATAAAACTTGAACTGATATTTTACATCCAGGTGACGTCGGGGTTATCTCTCTGTTGTCTAACTTCAGGAGAGAGTGGTGCACGTTTACAAACACAGACTGAACTGGAAGAGGAAGAGCATGTGTGCATTCTTAAAATGGGTGACATTCCCTAAGTGTATAGGGTCCACGTTGCATTATGGTTCGTACACAGTGGCATTTAGTCTTTAGACAATCAATACAGTTTCCTCATCCTCTCACACGTCCTCCCAGCCCCAAGTCAGAGATGGCTTTTACCTGCTATATGTCTCAATTACTGTAGTTCATATATATATACGTTTGTCTCTTTGCCTTCTCACCACCCAGGTGAGGGACGGCTCCACGTCCAGCTCCCCCCTGCTGGGGACGTTCTGCGGCACCCAGGTCCCAGCCATGCTCCAGTCCACCCAGCGCTCCATGTACGTCCGCTTCAAGACCGACTCCTCCGTCAGCAACCTCGGCTTCACCGCCGCCTACGGCTCCGCCATGGAGGGTAAAGGCCACGACTGAGAGGAATCATGGGAAATGTAGTCCTTTTTGTATAGCGTCCAAATGAGTCCAGGAGGCAATGAACGGTGGAACCTTGTGTCAATGTTGTGCGTTACTTGGTCTGAGGAGGCCTGCACAGTTGTAGCTGTTTCAACCACTAAGGGGACTTTTTGCATCATTTCCACTGCTGTAAGGTCACAGTGGATACATGGGGCTTCCTACTGTAGATGATAATATTGCTGTTGCCATTATATGTAGTGTACAGAAAGTTTAAATTACGTAAGGCAGGCGTTCTCTTTTGGTCGTCGAGGGCCATTGTACTTCCTGTATTTTCGCTTCCTGATAATTCTGCAACCAAAAATGTGACAGTATGCTGACCTTTGACCTACGATCAGTATGCTGACCTGTGACCTACACACAGTATGCTGACCTGTGACCTACTGTACTAACAGTATGCTGACCTGTGACCTACGCACAGTATGCTGACCTGTGACCTACTGTACTAACAGTATGTTGACCTGTGACCTACGCACAGTATGCTGACCTGTGACCTACTGTACTAACAGTATGTTGACCTGTGACCTACGCACAGTATGCTGACCTGTGACCTACTGTACTAACAGTATGCTGACCTGTGACCTACTAACAGTATGCTGACCTGTGACCTACTAACAGTATGCTGACCTGTGACCTACATACAGTAGGTGTGTTGACCTGTGACCTTTGTACAGTAGATGTATTGACCTGTGATATGTGTACAGTATGCTGACCTGTGACCTACTTACAGTCTGGCACTACACACAGTAGGTGTGTTGACCTGTGACCTACGTATTGTATTGTGTGTTGACCTGTGACCTTTTTACAGTAGGTGTGTTGACCTGTGACCTTCGTACAGTAGGTGTGTTGACCTGTGACCTACGTATAGTAGGTGTGTTGACCTATGACCTATGTAAAGTAGGTGTGTTGACCTGTGACATACGTACAGTAGGTTTGTTGACCTATGACCTAAGTACAGTAGGTTTGTTGACCTATGACCTAAGTACAGTAGGTGTGTTGACCTGTGACCTACTGTACGTACAGTAGGTGTGTTGACCTGTGACCTACATACAATAGGTGTGTTGACCTATGACCTATGTAGAGTATATGTGTGTTGAGCTGACTCCTCTAGGGCTGCTGAGAGGATGTGCCTTATAACTTCAACAGCAATTGACCCATCTCAAACCCTGCCCTCTTTTCTTGATCCTCCAACCACAACTGTTGTTTCCTTCGGACAAACAAAGATGATTGTATGATCAAGAAAAGAAGACCGGGGTTTGAGATAGGTCAACTGAGGTGGTGGGTTTTGTAGTTTTGTCTTTTACAGAAATATCTCCATCTGAGCTGGGTGTTAAAACTACATCCATGGGTGGTGTTGTATTTATATTCTGTCTCATGCCTTTAGCTGAACCTATTGACCTGGGGATGACGGAGGACGTTTTCAAGTCTTCCCCTTGTCTCTGTCCATATTCTGTGTCGTAGGTTGCGGTGACACCCTGACAGCGCCATCAGGCATCATAACCAGCCCCAGCCACCCCAACCCTTACCCCCACGGTGCCAACTGCACCTGGTACGTCAACGTCGCCCCCGGCAACCTGATCCGGCTGTCCTTCGACTCCTTCAACCTGGAGAGCCATGCCTTCTGCAACTATGACTACGTGGAGGTGTACGACAACGGAACGGTGCAGACCGGGACCAAGATCGGCAGGTACTGGTCGTACTGGTTCATACTGGTCTAATTTAACCCTCTCCTTCACATTATTCACAGAGACCTCTGACCAGGGACCGTGTGTTTTGCTCTGAAGGCCCACACTAGACAGAACCTAGCCGATTCACCTGTTGGTTGCTGGTCCAATCAGAGCTCAGATATCATGTATTCTTAAAGGAAAACTCCAACATCTTCCCTGGAGTTAGACAAGAAGATACATACCTTTTTCGTCTCTCTGCATGCATTGGGCTTAGGGAATGCCTGGACCGTTAGCCTAGCTTAGCTTCATCACTGGAAGTGGGGCAGACATCTAGCCTAGTTCACAGTCAGGAAATATACAATCAAACACAATCAAAATACAACTCCCAAACGTTCCTGTAAACATGTTGTGACCTGTGTATTTACCACATCTCCCAGTCACACAAGTCTCCCAGTCACACAAGTCACATGAGTCTCCCAGTCACACAAGTCTCCCAGTCACACAAGTCTCCCAGACACACAAGTCTCCCAGTCACATGAGTCTCCCAGTCACACAAGTCTCCCAGTCACACAAGTCTCCCAGTCACACAAGTCTCCCAGTCACATGAGTCTCACAGTCACACAAGTCTCCCAGTCACACAAGTCTCCCAGTCACACAAGTCTCCTAGTCACACAAGTCTCCAAGTCACACGAGTCGCCCAGTCACACAAGTCTCACAGACACACAAGTATCCCAGTCACACGAGTCTCCCAGTCACACAAGTCTCCCAGTCACACAAGTCTCCCAGACACACAAGTCTCCAAGTCACTTGTGTGACTGGGAGACTCGTGTGACTTGTGTGACTGGGAAACGCATGTGACTTGGAGACTTGTGTGTCTGGGAGACTTGTGTGACTGGGAGACTTGTGTGATTTGGAGACTTGTGTGACTGGGAGACTCGTGCGACTTGTGTGACTGGGAGACTTGTGTGACTGGGAGACTTGTGTGACTGGGAGACTTGTGTGACTTGGAGACTTGTGTGACTGCGAGACTTGTGTGACTGGGAGACTCGTGCGACTTGGAGACTTGTGTGACTGGGAGACTTGTGTGACTGGGAGACTTGTGTGACTGGGAGACTTGTGTGACTGGGAGACTCGTGTGACTTGGAGACTTGTGTGACTGGGAGACTTGTGTGACTGGGAGACTTGTGTGACTTGACTTGTGTAACTGGGAGACTCGTGTGACTTGTGTGACTTGGAGACTTGTGTGACTTGGATACTTGTGTGACTGGGAGACTTGTGTGAATTGTGTGACTTGTGTGACTTGGAGACTTGTGTAACTGGGAGACTTGTGTGACTGGGAGACTCGTGTGACTTGGAGACTTGTGTGATTGGGAGACTTGTGTGACTGGGAGACTTGTGTGACTTGTGTGACTTGGAGACTTGTGTGACTGGGAGACTTGTGTGACTTGGAGACTTGTGTGACTGGGAGACTCATGTGACTTGTGTGACTTGGAGACTTGTGTGACTGGGAGACTTGTGTGACTTGGAGACTTGTGTGACTGGGAGACTTGTGTGACTTGGAGACTTGTGTGACTGGGAGACTCATGTGACTTGTGTGACTTGGAGACTTGTGTGACTGGGAGACTTGTGTGACTTGTGTGACTTGGAGACTTGTGTGACTGGGAGACTTGTGTGACTTGGAGACTTGTGTGACTGGGAGACTCATGTGACTTGTGTGACTTGGAGACTTGTGTGACTGGGTGACTTGTGTGACTTGGAGACTTGTGTGACTGGGAGACTCGTGTGACTGGGAGACTTGTGTGACTTGTCTGACTTGGAGACTTGTGTGACTGGGAGACTTGTGTGACTGGGAGACTTGTGTGACTTGGAGACTTGTGTGACTTGGAGACTTGTGTGACTGGGATACTCGTGTGACTGGGAGACTTGTGTGACTTGTCAGACTTGGAGACTTGTGTGACTGGGAGACTTGTGTGACTGGGAGACTTGTGTGACTTGGAGACTTGTGTGACTGGGAGACTCGTGTCACTGGGAGACTCGTGTGACTTGTATGACTTGGAGACTTGTGTGACTGGGAGACTCGTGTGACTTGTGTGACTGGGAGACTCATGTGACTTGTGTGACTGGGAGACTTGTGTGACTGGGATACTTGTGTGACTTGGAGACTTGTGTGACTTGGAGACTCGTGTGACTTGTGCGACTTGTGTGACTGGGAGACTTGTGTGACTTGGAGACTTGTGTGACTTGGAGACTTGTGTGACTGGGAGACTTGTGTGACTTGGAGACCTGTGTGACTGGGATACTTGTGTGACTGGGAGACTTGTGTGACTGGGAGACTTGTGTGACTTGGATACTCGTGTGACTGGGAGACTCGTGTGACTGGGAGACTTGTGTGACTGGGAGACTCATGTGACTTGTGTGACTTGGAGACTTGTGTGACTGGGAGACTTGTGTGTATGGGAGACTCGTGTGACTTGTGTGACTGGGAGACTTGTGTGACTGGGAGACTTGTGTGACTGGGAGACGTGGTAAATACACAGGTCACAACATGTTTACAGGAACGTTTGGGAGTTGTATTTTGATTGTATTTGGAGTATATTTCCTGACTGTAGTGAACTAGGCTAGATGTCTGCCCCACTTCCAGTGATGAAGCTAAGCTAGGCTAACGGTCCAGGCGTTCCCTAAGCCCAATGCATGCAGAGAGACGAAAAAGGTATGTATCTTCTAGTCTAACTCCAGGAAATATGTTAAATAAGCTAATTTCCCAAAATGTTGGAGTTTTCCTTTAACATCTTGACAACCAGTGGTGGAAAGAGTACTCAAATACTTGGGGCGACAGTGGCTCAGGAGGTAGAGCAGTAATTGGAAGGTTCCCGGTTTGATTCCGGCTCCTCCCGGCAGCGCGTCGAAGTGTCCTTGAGCGAGACACTTAACCCCTAACTGGTCCCGACGAGCTGGTTGGCACCTTGCATGTTTGCCTCCGCCGTTGGTGTGAGTGAATGGGTGAATGTGAGGCATAAGTTGTAAAGCGCTTTGGGTAAAATAGCTATATAAATGCAGTCCATTTACTCAAGTGGAAATGCTGGTATTTCAGTAGTACAAGTAAAAGAGCAGCAAGCTTAATAATGAGGTCGCCAAACCTGTAGGCGGGTTTACAATATTATCACAAAATACCTTTTTAAAGAGTAATCAAGCAATGAATGCCATTTCTCCCTATTGTGTGTTACCACAGGTACTGTGGGCGTATGGTGCCTCCGTCCATCACCAGTACAGACAGCCTGCTCACCCTGCTGTTCGTGTCAGACGCCAGCCTCTCCACCGAGGGCTTCTCCGCCAACTACATCTCCATGAACGCTACCACCGGTATGCTGCCTAGTCCAACACCACCTCCCTCATGGTGACAGTAGAGCTGCCTAGCCCAACACCACCTCCCTCATGGTGACAGTAGAGCTGCCTATAGCCCAACACCACATCCCTCATGGTGACAGTAGAGCTGTCTAGCCCAACACCACCTCCCTCATGGTGACAGTAGAGCTGTCTAGCCCAACACCACCTCCCTTATGGTGACAGTAGAGCTGCCTAGCCCAACACCACCTCCCTCATGGTGACAGTAGAGCTGCCTATAGCCCAACACCACCTCCCTCATGGTGACAGTAGAGCTGTCTAGCCCAACACCACCTCCCTCATGGTGACAGTAGAGCTGTCTAGCCCAACACCACCTCCCTCATGGTGACAGTAGAGCTGCCTAGCCCAACACCACCTCCCTCATGGTGACAGTAGAGCTGTCTAGCCCAACACCACCTCCCTCATGGTGACAGTAGAGCTGCCTAGCCCAACACCACCTCCCTCATGGTGACAGTAGAGCTGCCTAGCCCAACACCACCTCCCTCATGGTGACAGTAGAGCTGTCTAGCCCAACACCACCTCCCTCATGGTGACAGTAGAGCTGTCTAGCCCAACACCACCTCCCTTATGGTGACAGTAGAGCTGCCTAGCCCAACACCACCTCCCTCATGGTGACAGTAGAGCTGCCTATAGCCCAACACCACCTCCCTCATGGTGACAGTAGAGCTGTCTAGCCCAACACCACCTCCCTCATGGTGACAGTAGAGCTGTCTAGCCCAACACCACCTCCCTCATGGTGACAGTAGAGCTGCCTAGCCCAACACCACCTCCCTCATGGTGACAGTAGAGCTGTCTAGCCCAACACCACCTCCCTCATGGTGACAGTAGAGCTGCCTAGCCCAACACCACCTCCCTCATGGTGACAGTAGAGCTGCCTAGCCCAACACCACCTCCCTCATGGTGACAGTAGAGCTGTCTAGCCCAACACCACCTCCCTCATGGTGACAGTAGAGCTGTCTAGCCCAACACCACCTCCCTCATGGTGACAGTAGAGGTTTTTGTTAATGCTCAAACCCAATTAGAGCTGATCCAAGCTGCCAGGTTATGGGTTGGTCAGGATCTCTTCTAGAAATTCCTCTTCCTGCATCTATCCTGCATTAGTACTACAATATTAGCCATGGTAGATGTTCTCTATCCTGCATTAGTAATACAATGGTAGCTATGGTAGAAGTCCTCTATCCTGCATTAGTACTACAATGGTAGCCATGGTAGACGTTATCTATCCTGCATTAGTACTACAATGGTAGCTATGGTAGAAGTCCTGTATCCTGCATTAGTACTACAATGGTAGCCATGGTAGACGTTCTCTATCCTGCATTAGTACTACAATGGTAGCCATGGTAGACGTTCTCTATCTATCCTGCATTAGTACTACAATGGTAACTATGGTAGAAGTCCTCCATCTATCCTGCATTAATACTACAATGGCCATGGTAGAAGTCCTCCATCTATCCTGCATTAGTACTACAATGGCCATGGTAGAAGTCCTCCATCTATCCTGCATTAGTACTACAGTGGTAGCCATGGTAGAAGTCCTCCATCCTGCATTAATACTGCATCTAGGTATATAATAAAGATTTCAAATCAAAATCAAATTGATATACAGCACTCAGCTGGTTTCCAGATAATTCATTATGTTATCTGAGACGTGAAAAAGAACAGAATATGATTTTTACAAGCAGCAGTTTTGCAGTACACATGCCGTACACATGCAGTACACATGCAGCACACATGCAGCACACATTCAGCACGCATGCAGCTCACATGCAGTAAAAACGGGACACCTTCTGTATTATATATACAGTAAAGTCTATAAAAAGTTGACCTCTTTCATGTTCTGTAAAGACCAACGTTGATACAACGCCTCACACTTCCAAGTCCTCACCCTCTGACGTTGTTATTTTCTCTCTCTCTCTCTCTCTCCTGCCCAGACTGTAGCGAGACCTTCACCACTGACACCGGCTCTTTCTCCTCGCCCAACTACCCCAACTACTACCCTACCAACCGAGAGTGTATCTTCAAGATCATAGTCCAGATCAACATGCAGATCATGCTTAACTTCACCGACTTTGAGCTGGATGGATACCCTCCCTTCTGCTACTATGACCACGTGGAGATCAGGTGAGTGATAAGTTCTTCAACACGGATGAGTCCACATTCAGAGAGATAGCGGTCTGGTCTTGTTAGGCTTGTTAGTCCCACGTTATCAAGATGGCGGCAGAGTGAACCGACTTCTCTTAAAACACACTTTGCAGCATCCTATTTAATGGGAATTCAGTAGGATTACAGTGCATTCTCACATGATATACATTTGTAGTTTTGATTAGCTTGACTGCCATTGTCCTAGTTTACCCACCTTTTGGTAAAAATATGGTAGTTAGAATGTTTTCTGATATGTTTTCTCTTCCCAGTCTCCTAAAGGCTTAGAGACGACCTCCCATGCTTTCTTCCCCTATGTGGAAGTGCAGGTTTTGAGCAGCTTCCACACTTTCCTCCCCACAGGGACGGCGGGTACGAGACGTCTCCGCTGATCAACAAGTTCTGCTCCAACCAGGTGCCGCCGGTCCTCGTGTCCCACAGCAACCGTCTCTGGGTCAAGTTCAAGTCCGACACGTCCGTCACACGCAGGGGCTTCACCGCACACTGGGACGGCACACAGACAGGTGCGTGTGCGTGTGTGTGTGTGTGTGTGTGTGTGTGTGTGTGTGTGTGTGTGTGTGTGTGTGTGTGTGTGTGTGTGTGTGTGTGTGTGTGTGTGTGTGTGTGTGTGTGTGTGTGTGTGTGTGTGTGTGTGTGTGTGTGTGTGTGTGTGTGTGTGAGAGTGTGTAGTAGGCATGTCTACATGCACTTAATGATATGCACTGCTTGCTACTTTACATATGGATTGCTTGATAATAATAATAACAATTCATTTTATTTATGTAGCGCTTTTCAAGAACCCAAAGACGCTGACAATAAGCAGAGAAAACAGAGAACCATAGAACCACAGGGAACAAGCAACAGTATTAATACACAAGACATAAAACCACAAGTAACAAGCAACAAATACAAAAGCCAGACTCCAGGGGAACAATCAGGGAAGAAGTAAGGAAACCGAGGGGAGGGAGGGGGGGGGGGGGGGGGTCGGAGGGGCAGGAGACGGAGAGAAACGGGTGGAACGGGATAGGGAGCTGGTAGGTTATGGGTAGGGAAGGTTGTATGCTTGGGAGAACAGCCAGGTAGGTTTTGAGTCGGGATTTAAAGGTGGAGAGTCTCTGATAGTCTGAGGGAGGGTGTTCCAAAGTCGGGGTGCAGCTTGTGAAAATGCTTATTACTCCAGATATGGGTGCATAAGACCATTTCTGTCCCATCAAAGACCACTATATCAACCAACATATCTTTTGGCCATATCATCCAGCCCATCTCCCCTCTTATCACCCCAGCGGCACGGTGGTGCAGTGGATAGCACTGCTGCTTCACATCATGAAGGGTTGGGTGGGTTTGAACCCCCGGCAGGAGTGTTCCATTACCCTTGACCAAGGCACTGGCATGAGACTTGGAGTTGGTCCCCAGCAGGCGTTGGACTGTGGCTGCCCCACTGCTCCCGAGTCGTTACACAGCCAGGCTAATGCACATAGACTGAAGTGAACCCGGGTGGCGGCACCTCACGTCATTTTATTTTGACTTACTCAGAAGCATTTTATTTTACTTTAAGCATAAAATCCAGGGCACTTATTTGTCAAACACTTACCCCGAAGTTGTTGAAATGGTCCAACTTCTCAAACCTCTGTTTACTGGGCGCTGCCGTGATGCATCCAATGCAACTCGGAGTGAAGATAATGCATTTTATGGTCTAATAAAGACGTCAGCCGCCAGTAAACACATTCTGAGAAGTTGGGCCATTTCAACTACTTCAGGGTGAGTGTTAAAGGAACACGCCAACATTTTGGGAAATAGCTTAACGTCTTCTCCAGAGAGACAAGAAGATCGATACCGGTTTCCTCTCTGCGTTCAGTAGAAAGCTATCTGGCTGCACGTTAGCCTAGCTTAGCACAATGAATGGAAGCGGACATGACCGGTTAGCCTAGGCATTGTCCAACTAACACCTCTCCCGAAGGCTAACCGGTCATGTCCGCTTCCATTCATTGTGTGTGAACGCACAGAGAGGAAATGGTATCTATCTTCTTGTCTCTCTCTGGAGAAGACGATAAGCTAATTTCCCAAAATGTTGGTGTGTTCTTTTAAGTAGCCCAGATTTTATGTTTAGATCATATAAAATGCATTTGAGTAATAAAATAAAACGACATGGCATACCGTCGCCCAGGTCTAAAGTCCATTTCAGTCCGTGCTAATTTGCCTGGCTGAGCGAGCAAAGCGCAGCGGTACATATACAGCCGGAAACCAGCGCGGTTAAATGCAGAGGATGCGTTCCTGCTACATGTAAATGTGCATGTAAACAAAAGGTTCCCTTGACCTTTGCTCTCTCTCCTCCTGCAGGTTGTGGAGGGACCTTGACCTTTGCTCTCTCTCCTCCTGCAGGTTGTGGAGGGACCTTGACCTTTGCTCTCTCTCCTCCTGCAGGTTGTCGAGGGACCTTGACCTTTGCTCTCTCTCCTCCTGCAGGTTGTGGAGGGGCCTTGACCTTTGCTCTCTCTCCTCCTGCAGGTTGTGGAGGGACCTTGACCTTTGCTCTCTCTCCTCCTGCAGGTTGTGGAGGGACCTTGACCTTTGCTCTCTCTCCTCCTGCAGGTTGTGGAGGGACCTTGACCTTTGCTCTCTCCTCCTGCAGGTTGTGGAGGGACCTTGACCTTTGCTCTCTCTCCTCCTGCAGGTTGTGGAGGGACCTTGACCTTTGCTCTCTCTCCTCCTGCAGGTTGTCGAGGGACCTTGACCTTTGCTCTCTCTCCTCCTGCAGGTTGTGGAGGGGCCTTGACCTTTGCTCTCTCTCCTCCTGCAGGTTGTGGAGGGGCCTTGACCTTTGCTCTCTCTCCTCCTGCAGGTTGTGGAGGGACCTTGACCTTTGCTCTCTCTCCTCCTGCAGGTTGTGGAGGGACCTTGACCTTTGCTCTCTCTCCTCCTGCAGGTTGTGGAGGGACCTTGACCTTTGCTCTCTCTCCTCCTGCAGGTTGTGGAGGGACCTTGACAAAGACAAAGTTACAGAGATGGCGCCGCACCGAACGGCTGCCTGTCTGTGCGCTCCGTCGAGACTGTGTTTACTTTTGTTAATATTTATAGTTTTTAGAGTTTTGTTCGTACCAACTGTTGGTGCATTTAATGTATATGACCGTCAGTCACTCATAGACATTGGATTACGGGAAATTTACCAACTGGATTACTCACTGGACCAGCTTTCCGAACCGCATCAATGGCCTGAAGAAATTCTCCGGAGATTAGGACCAGATCCTTTGTTCCTAGATCCCAGGAAAAGAGGACCCAGACGACGAGGAAAGAGGGCTGGGATCCGTAACAGGCTGAGATCCAGACGCCACCGTACACCACTGCCCAGTATATTGCTAGCCAATGTACAATCAATTGACAATAAACTGGATGACATCCGAGCAAGGATTCAATATCAAAGAGACGTTAGGGACTGCAACGTCCTCTGCTTCACCGAAACATGGCTCACACCGGAGGTTCCAGACCACGCGATTCAACCGGCAGATCACTTCTTTATCCATCGCAAGGATCGGACATCAGCAGAGTCCGGTAAACAACGTGGAGGAGGTATTGCCTTCATGTTTAACAAAAATTGGAGCGATCCAACTAACGTGAAGGAATTATCCAACCACTGCTCCCCAGAACTGGAATATATAACCATCAAGTGTCGTCCTTTCTTCCTCCCGAGGGAGTTAACGGCGATCGTCCTGATCGGAGTGTATATTCCACCGCAAGCCAGCAACAAGGTTGCGCTCTCCAGACTCCACGACGAGGTAAATAGAATACAAGTGGCGAATGTTAACGCCGCCATTTTAGTGCTGGGAGATTTCAATAGCGCCAATCTGAGAAAGGTATTGCCTGACTTCTATCAGCATGTGACTTGCAACACCAGAGGCGGTAACATCCTAGATCACTGTTACACGCAATTTAAAGGTGGCTACAAGGCTCATTCTGATAGTGGCTTTGGTAAATCAGATCACGCGTCCATCTTTCTTTCACCAAAGTACAAACAGAGAATTAAAAGTACTCCTGTAGTCTCGCGAGAGGTGCAGAAATGGGATTTGACGTCAGAGGAGACACTCCAGTCAGTGTTTCACTACACAGACTGGAATGTGTTCCGCGACACAGATAACATTAATGTCCACACGGAAACAGTGCTGGACTATGTTTGTACTAGGGTGAAAGAAACAATCCCCACTACCAAAATGAAAGTTTACCCAAATCAAAAACCCTGGGTAGACAAATCCGTCCGTGAAGCTCTGAGAGAGCGCAC
The DNA here is from genome assembly GCF_963971535.1 of Notolepis coatsorum. Taxonomy (NCBI): domain Eukaryota; kingdom Metazoa; phylum Chordata; class Actinopteri; order Aulopiformes; family Paralepididae; genus Notolepis; species Notolepis coatsorum. Next base: position 25,788,893 of record NC_140176.1, on the reverse strand, counting down.
CAAAGCATACAACGACGGCCTAGTGGCAGGCAACATGAATGACCACAAGGTGGCGCGATACAACGTAAGGAGGACAGTGTCAGAGGCCAAACGGCGCTACAGGGATAAAATTGAACTCCAGTTTGAACAAGCTGACTCTAGAGCTATGTGGCAGGGGCTCAAAACGATGACAGACTACAAAGGCGCCTCCCTCAAACTGAACAGTGACATCTCCTTAGCAAATGACCTCAATACCTTCTATGCGAGGTTTGATGCTGGTAATAACAACACCAGCTCACAAGCCTCGGCAATGGGGGGGGGGGGGGGTCGGCTGCTGATGGAGGCGCAGTGTTCAGGGTAACAGAGCATGAGGTGAGGCGGACCTTTAAAAAAGTGAATATCAGGAAGGCAGCAGGTCCGGACGGCATCCCCGGCCGCGTCCTAAAAGTCTGTGCCGACCAACTGGCCCCAGTATTCACTGACATATTTAACCTGTCCTTAGAACAGGCTGTCATCCCCACCTGCCTGAAGAAGTCCACTATTATCCCTGTACCCAAAAAATCCAAGCCTGCTTGCCTCAACGACTACCGCCCTGTAGCTCTCACCTCCATAGCCATGAAGTGCTTTGAGAAGCTAGTAAAGGGCTACATCTGCTCCTCCCTCCCCATCAACATGGACCCCCTGCAATTTGCATACCGCCCCAACAGGTCCACGGAGGACGCCATAGCCCATGTGCTGCACACAGCAGCATCACACCTGGACAAGAGGCAGGGGAACTATGTGAGAATGCTATTCATCGACTACAGCTCGGCATTCAATACCATAGTCCCCTCCATACTCATAGCCAAGCTCAGGGACCTGGGCTTGGGCTATGACCTCTGCCAGTGGGTCTTGGACTTCCTGACTGGCAGACCCCAGGTGGTGAGAGCAGGCAACTGCACCTCCTCATCCATCACCCTCAACATAGGGGCCCCCCAGGGCTGTGTTCTGAGTCCCCTCCTCTACTCCCTGTACACACACGACTGTGTGGCTCAGCGGAGTAGCAATACAATCATCAAATTTGCTGACGACACAGTGGTGGTGGGCCTGATCTCTGCCAACGACGAGAGGGCCTACCTGGAAGAGGTCAAGGTCCTGGCGGGATGGTGCCAGGAAAACAGCCTCTCCCTGAACGTCAGCAAAACAAAGGAGATGATTGTGGACTTCAGGAGGTCGGGGGTCAAGGACTACAGCCCCCTCAGCATCGACGGGGCACCGGTTGAGAGAGTCAACAGCTTTAAGTACCTCGGAGCCTACATATCCGAGGACTTGACATGGACCACACACATTGACAGTGTTGTGAAGAAGGCACGACAACGCCTCTACTTCCTCAGGCGCCTAAGGAAGTTCCAAGTCAGCCAGAAGATCCTTAAGAACTTCTACTCATGTACAATAGAGAGCATCTTGACCGGCAACATCACCTCCTGGTTTGGGAATAGCACTGCACAAGACCGAAGCAGACTACAAAGAGTGACACGTTCAGCCGAACGCACAATTGGAGGGGGGCTCCCCACCCTCCAGAACATTTACTACAAGCGTTGCAAGGGCAAGGCTAAGAGAATCATTAAAGACTCCAGTCACCCGAACAACTGCCTCTTTGAACTGCTGCGGTCAGGCAAGCGATACCGGAGTCTCAAGGCGAGCACAGAAAGACTCAGAAGAAGCTTCTATCCCCAGGCCATCAGGCTGCTAAACGAACAATGAATGAACACTACACAACAACAACCACCAAACGCACATAGCACACACATCCACACGCACACACTCACTTTAAACAAACACACTGTAGCACCCACTCCACACACTTTATAGCACACACCCACTTTAAACAAACACACTGTAGCACCCACTCCCCACACTTTATATTTATGGATGAAGGATTGCACTACAACTCGTACACCTTACTGTAAATTGTACCTAAAATTGTACCTCATCCCATTTCTGCTTTGCACTAGATAGTACTGTACATTAGTACACTGCATAGTATTGTGTATTGTATATTATATGGTAACTCAGAACATTGTACATATGTCTATACCGAACACTGTGACCTCATTTTCTTCTTCTAAATTCATGCTATATTATGTTATTATGTTATTTGATACTATCTTGTCTAGCACAGTCTCTGGAGCGTAACAGTAAGAAGCATTTTGTATGAAAGTATTCTGTACTTCTGTATGACAACTATTAAAGAACTTGAACTTGAACTTGAACAAGTTCAAGTTCAAGTTAAAGAACTTGAACTTGAACTTGACCTTTGCTCTCTCTCCTCCTGCAGGTTGTGGAGGGACCTTGACCTTTGCTCTCTCTCCTCCTGCAGGTTGTGGAGGGACCTTGACCTTTGCTCTCTCTCCTCCTGCAGGTTGTCGAGGGACCTTGACCTTTGCTCTCTCTCCTCCTGCAGGTTGTGGAGGGACCTTGACCTTTGCTCTCTCTCCTCCTGCAGGTTGTGGAGGGACCTTGACCTTTGCTCTCTCCTCCTGCAGGTTGTGGTGGGACCTTGACCTTTGCTCTCTCTCCTCCTGCAGGTTGTGGAGGGACCTTGACCTTTGCTCTCTCTCCTCCTGCAGGTTGTGGAGGGACCTTGACCTTTGCTCTCTCTCCTCCTGCAGGTTGTGGAGGGACCTTGACCTTTGCTCTCTCTCCTCCTGCAGGTTGTGGAGGGACCTTGACCTTTGCTCTCTCTCCTCCTGCAGGTTGTGGAGGGACCTTGACCTTTGCTCTCTCCTCCTGCAGGTTGTGGAGGGACCTTGACCTTTGCTCTCTCTCCTCCTGCAGGTTGTGGAGGGACCTTGACCTTTGCTCTCTCTCCTCCTGCAGGTTGTGGAGGGACCTTGACCTTTGCTCTCTCCTGCAGGTTGTGGAGGGACCTTGTCCACTCCGACCGGTGGCTTCTCCTCCCCCAACTACCCGCTGGCCTACCACCCCAACGCAGAGTGCTACTGGCTGATCAGAGCCAGCCAGGGCAGTCGGATCTTCCTCTCCTTCCCCAACTTCCACCTGGAGGCCAGCGTCAGCTGTCGCTTTGACTACCTGGCGGTGAGTAACCATGTGACGCCACGCGGGCTCTTTCTTAAACCGCTAAACATGCAACCGTTTCCTGTGGCTCCTTTTCCCCGTACACACACTATAGGTTTACCGCTGAAATACTGTAGTGATTCACCATTATGCACATGTAGTATTTCTGTAGTGGAATATTATAGAAACGTATGATGGAAATAACATATACATGTTCCCCTTTAATGCATCCTGGGGTGATCAGATTATATGAATCACGTTGAAATAATAACAAGTATAACCCAATGCCTAGCTGTACTGTATGTTGGCAATAACACTGATTGGTCTTGATAGAACATACAGTATATTGATTTAATCTCTATAGAAATACATTTACATTCTATCTATTAGGTGTATGGTGGTGGATAATGGGTCTAGCACTTGATTAGTCTTGGCAGAACATGTATTTATTGTACTTTTTTTTTTTATCCAC